>NC_142635.1:2831590-3134621 GCF_059453375.1 Lepisosteus platostomus | reverse complement strand
TCAGTAAGACCCTTTTACATACTGCAGAAATCAGTCTTTAATAGATAGGAACAATCAGACAGAAGGGGAGAGACAAAGAGTGCTTGAACTCTGACCTCTCCTGCCATATACTGCCCAAATCCAGGGGGAAACGTCAACGTTGCAATAACAAATGTCACGACCCCTGGGTAAATCAGCCGACTGCAAGAAAATAACATCAAATATGATCACTAACACTGATTAAAATGATAATATTAATTGAAGGCATTCATATGTCCATTCGTCAATATGTCTCTTAGTCACTCTCACTGTTTGGTCAGGAAGCGGGTCAGCACCGTCTGTCTCCGGATGAAGAGAACCACCTGACGATTCAGATAGACGAAGAAGGCACCAAGAAACCCACAGGATATACTGCAGAGAGAGACACTGATTGATACAGACATACTGACTGACTGGACACTACAGCACAGTGACCCTGACTGACTGACTGGACACTACAGCACAGTGACACTGACTGACTGACTGGACACTACAGCACAGTGACCCTGACTGACTGACTGACTGACTGACTGACTGACTGACTGGACACTACAGCACAGTGACCCTGAATGACTGGACACTGGACACTACTGTAAAGTATTGCCACATTGCCAGTATTTTATATTCTTCAGCCAGCTGTGCCATTAAGACTTTTGTGGAATATTAAGCCAGGAATATTGAACCTTTGTCTTACCCTATTATGGCAAATGCTGGGAGCTCCTGGAGGTCAAATGGAAATTCCATTCGGAAATTAGTCCGGAATAAAGCAGTTATGGTCACTGGAGAAAAGAGCAAGAGATAAAGAGGGGAGAGGAAGAGGCGAAGAGACAGAGATTACTTTCCACACCTCTGTGTTCAGACGAGACACCTGCATCCCACAGACTCTCCACACTGCATCTGCCTCCATCTCCCTCCATACCTGCATCCTTATTCCACACAGCCAGCACTCGGAAGATGAAGGCACTGAAGGTGGCTGCAAAGTACCCTCTCCAGTAATTCCTCACTGCGAAATATGTTGAAGTCACCTCAATACTGAACAACACACCTGCAGGCAGAGATAGAGAGAGGGAGAATTAGCACTGACTGACTGGACACTACAGCACAGAGACACTGACTGACTGACTGGACACTACAGCACAGTGACCCTGACTGACTGACTGGACACTACAGCACAGTGACCCTGACTGACTGACTGGACACTACAGCACAGAGACACTGACTGACTGACTGGACACTACAGCACAGAGACACTGACTGACTGACTGGACACTACAGCACAGAGACACTGACTGACTGACTGGACACTACAGCACAGTGACCCTGACTGACTGACTGGACACTACAGCACAGAGACACTGACTGACTGACTGGACACTACAGCACAGTGACCCTGACTGACTGACTGGACATTACAGCACAGTGACCCTGACTGACTGACTGGACATTACAGCACAGTGACCCTGACTGACTGACTGGACACTACAGCACAGAGACCCTGACTGACTGACTGGACACTACAGCACAGAGACCCTGACTGACTGACTGGACACTACAGCACAGAGACCCTGACTGACTGACTGGACACTACAGCACAGAGACACTGACTGACTGGACACTGCAGCACAGTGACCCTGACTGACTGACTGGACACTACAGCACAGAGGCACTGACTGACTGACTGGACACTACAGCACAGAGACACTGACTGACTGACTGGACACTACAGCACAGAGACACTGACTGGACACTACAGCACAGTGACCCTGACTGACTGACTGGACACTACAGCACAGTGACCCTGACTGACTGGACACTACAGCACAGAGACACTGACTGACTGGACACTACAGCACAGTGACCCTGACTGACTGACTGGACACTACAGCACAGAGACACTGACTGACTGGACACTACAGCACAGAGACACTGACCGACTGGACATTGTTAGCTGGAAGGTGAGGGTTAGTCGAGAGACTTTACAGTCAGCCTGAGAGGGGGAGAATGAATGAAACAGAGGACAGATAGACACAGTCTTGAGATACACCTAACAGGAAGAGGGCTGGATTTCTACATATTCTGACTGACTAGAAATGCATTGAAAGAGAAAGCCAGAGAGAGAGAGAGCCCAAGAGGGGTGAAGGCTAGAGCAACAGACAGAGAGAGACAGACTTGCCTCCAAGAGGGGTCCCGAAACAGCAGCCCACACCCACAGCGCACCCTACTGTCAGGATGTCGGTATAACCGTAAGGATGCTACTGACCAGGGAAAGTGGGAGAGAGAGACAGACAGGGGGTAGATATACCGGGAGAAAAAGAGAGGAATACATGGGAAAACCAGGATTGGGGGGATAAAAGGTGGAACAGAGAGGGATAGGAGGGGTGAAGGGAGAAAACAAGGGATATACGGAGAAATACGATAATAAGAATATAAGGAGAAACAGAGGGATAGGAGGGAGACAGTGAGGGAGAGAGAGCCGGGGAAAAGACAGAAGACAGAAAAGAAAATAAAGTCAAATAAAAATTAACAGAAGCAGAGGACAGAACGGTCACTTTGAGTTCTCGCCTGAACTCGCAGGACACAGTGTCGCCCTGACTCCCTCGCTGGGCAATGCTGGCAGAATCGGGACTCTTTGGCTGTACACTAGTGAACCGAGGCGCTGACTGCACCAAATTCATTCCCTGCTTATTTCTATCATTCTGTTTCACATTAGTGACGGCAAGCATTGCCCAGTAACAATTTTTGAAACTATACAGCACTGGCTCCTGCACGGTATAGCACGGAGCATGGAACCAAAAGTGTAGAGAATGTACTCACTGGAAGAGATACAGTTACAACAGAAAACAGAATTCTGACTCTGCAGCTAAACAATCAGACTGTCTCTGGAATATCGATATCGATCTTAGAATCAAACTTATTAAACAAACTGTGTAATACTGGCTCTCTGACTATACAGAGAGATTGTGTGTATAATAAAGGCACTCTGGACAGTGAGCTCAGGTGTATAATACTGTATCTGACTGTAGAGTGAGCTTGTGTGTATAATACTGTATCTGACTGTACAGTGAGCTTGTGTGTATAATACTGTATCTGACTGTACAGTGAGCTCAGGTGTATAATACTGTATCTGACTGTAGAGTGAGCTTGTGTGTATAATACTGTATCTGACTGTACAGTGAGCTCAGGTGTATAATACTGTATCTGACTGTAGAGTGAGCTCAGGTGTATAATACTGTATCTGACTGTACAGTGAGCTCAGGTGTATAATACTGTATCTGACTGTAGAGAGAGCTTGTGTGTATAATACTGTATCTGACTGTAGAGTGAGCTCAGGTGTATAATACTGTATCTGACTGTACAGTGAGCTCAGGTGTATAATACTGTATCTGACTGTAGAGTGAGCTTGTGTGTATAATACTGTATCCGACTGTACAGTGAGCTCAGGTGTATAATACTGTATCTGACTGTAGAGTGAGCTCAGGTGTATAATACTGTATCTGACTGTACAGTGAGCTCAGGTGTATAATACTGTATCTGACTGTACAGTGCGCTCAGGTGTATAATACTGTATCTGACTGTACAGTGAGCTTGTGTGTATAATACTGTATCTGACTGTAGAGTGAGCTCAGGTGTATAATACTGTATCTGACTGTAGAGTGAGCTTGTGTGTATAATACTGTATCTGACTGTACAGTGAGCTCAGGTGTATAATACTGTATCTGACTGTAGAGTGAGCTTGTGTGTATAATACTGTATCTGACTGTACAGTGAGCTCAGGTGTATAATACTGTATCTGACTGTACAGTGCGCTCAGGTGTATAATACTGTATCTGACTGTAGAGTGAGCTTGTGTGTATAATACTGTATCTGACTGTACAGTGAGCTCAGGTGTATAATACTGTATCTGACTGTACAGTGAGCTTGTGTGTATAATACTGTATCTGACTGTACAGTGAGCTCAGGTGTATAATACTGTATCTGACTGTACAGTGAGCTCAGGTGTATAATACTGGGTCTCTAATTATACAGTGAGCTTGTGTGTATAATACTGGGTCTCTAATTATACAGAGAGCTCAGGTGTATAATACTGGGTCTCTAATTATACAGTGAGCTTGTGTGTATAATATAGGTTCTGTGAGTTCTGTGACTGTAGAATGAGACTGTCTCCATCTGTTTAATTTGACTCTCAGACAGACTTGCCTCCAAGCGGAGCGGCGAAGCAGCAGCCCACTCCAACAGCGCATGCAGACACCAGCAAGTCCAGATACCGCTGCTCACTCTGGGGCGCACACACACAGAGACAGACAGACAGACAGACAGACAGACAGACAGACAGACAGACAGACAGACAGACAGACAGACAGACAGACAGACAGACAGACAGACAGACAGACAGACAGACAGACAGAAGTAACGACATCCATGCAGACAGAAACAGACACAAACGGAGACAGCCAGTACACAACCACACAGACAGACACAACGAACACAGAGAGAAACACACAGGCCATGCAATTAGTACAACAGCCTTTATATGTTCTTACAGTAACACAACATCAGTGCATATACACACATCAGCACATGGTCATCTACTATATATGTGGAATAAAAGTAAAAAAGATTAAATTGATATTTAAAATGACTTATTCTGACATCAGTACATTTTTAAACAATAGAATTGTTGAAAATACAAAATCATCCACCTCAGTTCTGTCAATACCTCTCAGTTCTTGTCTCTCAGGTTTCAAAGCCTTTATTGGCGTGACCGATGAATTTGTGTTTTCTAAACAATGACAACTAACAATATATACAATATATTATTATAGTCAGTTTCTCCCCCAGTAGGATTGGAAGCTGTCCTGATTCTGGTAAGAGTGGGATTTATGGGGTTAGATCAGTTATTTTACTGATTAAAGTGCATCTCTGTTTCTGCCTCTCTCTGCTAACAGCTAGACCACAGCCTGTCCACTCTGGACAGCCAGGTCTGCCTGTGTCACGTTTCTGTGTCCAGGCTGTGGTCACTGAGCCTGTCCTCTCTGGACAGCCAGGTCTGCCTGTGTCCAGTTTCTATGTCCAGACTGTGGTCACTGAGCCTGTCCTCTCTGGACAGCCAGGTCTGCCTGTGTCCAGTTTCTCTGTCCAGACTGTGGTCACTGAACCTCTCCTCTCTGGACAGCCAGATCTGTCTGTGTCCAGTTTCTCTGTCCAGGCTTTGGTCACTGAGCCTGTCCTCTCTGGACACCCAGGCCTGTCTGTGTCCAGTTTCTCTGTCCAGGCTGTGGTCACTGAGCCAGTAGTCTAAAGACTCGCACACATTGTCTCTCACTAGGAACAAGCAATAGGTTTATTCCATGCTGAAAAGAGAAGAAAGAAAACACAACGATACCAACCGATATCACCTCCACTTACCTGATAGACCCCAGAGAATATGGACATCAGCTTACTGAGCACAGCAGCGCAGATGCTGGCAATGTGGACGAATGGGCCCTGAGAGGACCGGGTGACACCGAGAGGAAGGAAAGACAGGTTAATGCACAGCAGCGGATACAGTGGACTCTCTCCGGCCAGCTGGGAGACACTGCCGGGAGACAGACGGGCCTTAGAAAGACAGATTGAGGGCGGGGGATTAACACAGGAGACACAAACCACGCTGGCTGGTGGACACAACTGGGTGAGCCAAAGGATTGTAACTGGAAGGTTGCGGGATCAAATCCAGTTATGTGCTGCTGTGCCCCTGAGCAAGGCACTTTACTCAGATTGCTCCAGCAAGATACCCAGCTGTACTGTATATGCTGTATATATGGGTACAAATGTATATGTCTTCAGATAAAAGCATCACCTAGGAAGATTGCCTGAACTCTAACAAACACTGAACGTGCACAGAAAGAGGATCAGGAAAAAAAAAAAAACAGCACAATGAATTAAGTGCTATGTTGCTTTCTTTCAAGAGTGATAGGGGCAAAGTGGCATCAGTCAGACCCCTCTTCCTAATCCAGCCCATCCGACAGCAGTGGTACTGGCTGACATTGGAATTGGGGATTATTTAACTACAGCAAAAAAAAAACCAACACCACCTCCTTCCCGACTGGCATCCCGCTGCCCAGTCCAGCTGTCAGTCCCACCACTTTGGCAATGAAAGCCTTGAGAGTGAGGTATTCTTTAAGCACCACCCCTCTCAGTATGGTCTTCAGCTCAGGAATACCAGAGCCTGGGAGAGAGAGAGAGAGAGAGTAACAAAGACTCTTATATAGATGCTAGACACATCTAACACATGGAGATCAATACAGACCTAATACAGACCCTACAGACACTCCTCACACACAGAGATTAATACAGACCCTAATATAGACCCTAGAGACACACCTCACACACAGAGATTAATACAGACCCTAATATAGACCCTAGAGACACACCTCACACACAGAGATTAATACAGACCCTAATATAGACCCTAGAGATACACCTCACACACAGAGATTAATACAGACTCTAATATAGACCCGAGAGACCCTCCTCACACACACAGAGAGATTAATACAGATTCTAATATCAAACGTAGAGATGAACAGGACACAGAAGATCGCAAAACAGAGCAAAGGGACTCAACAGACACAATCACTCACCCACAGCCTGCGGTGCGATCAGGTGACAGAAGAGAGATGAGAAAATGATCAGCACCATAGGATAGGTGACCCAGGCCAGGTACTGCAGCGGTACGTTCCCCTTCAGCTCTTTGTACATCCACTTGTAGGCTACAGAAACAAGACAGAAAATTCACAACTGTGAACACAGTAAGAGAAGGGGAGCGACTCAGCCACATCACTCACTTTTTCCATGAAGGCTATTAACAGCTGTGACCACTTCAGGGGCAAACTGGGAACTGTGGTACTGATTTTATACTCCGGATTTGCAGAATTTCACACTTAACACCTCATCAGAAATGTGTTTCTTTGGTTATGGCTCGGCCCCAGGGCATCCTGGGAGCTGACGTTCTGCTCACCCTGCAGGCTCTTGGCACTGGCGTAGTCCATGGCCCAGCTCACCAGCGCCATCATGAGGCCGAGCAGCACCAGGAAGATCCAGTCCTCGCCCAGCTTGGTGACGATGTACCTCTGGACCCGGGCCAGGCAGTCTGCAAGGCAGGGAGACGACAGACAATGAGCTGAGAGCAGGGCAGTGGAGACAGCTCTATTGCTCTCGAGTGTCATACCCCACGCGGCAGGGAGGGGGCACTGTTCCCTCACCTCGGCACTTGGAGTAGGGGCGGGGCTTCTTGGCGGCCGCCGGGCTGCCGGGGGGGGCCGTCTCCGTGGCGCCGCTCCTGTGGGCGGCGGCGTGCTTCCTCCATTGCCCCTCCGTCAGCAGGCGCGTGGCCTCCCTCCGGGCGAAGCTGCTCAGCTGCTCCCTGTACTCCCCATAGAGCTGGGAGAGACGCAGGGAGAGGGCGTCAGTGCTCCGCGGGGCCAGGGTCACCCCAGTGCTGGGGGCTGTCAGGGCACAAACAGCAGCCCTGGTGCATGCTGGGGGCTGGAGCGCCAAGCCGATGCCAGTTGAGACACTCAGGAGAAAGACAGGCAGAGGGGATTGAAAGAGACCCACCAGCTGGCTGATGGGGGTTTACAGTGTATGAACGCTACACTCAGAGTGAGAGGGGTGTCAGAGCACAGAGAGAGGGGGAGTGAGCTGCATTCAGAGTAAAGGTGTTAACTGCAATTTCCGACCAATTGTCTAAATTTACCCTTGGCTCCAGCCCAGACACCGTTACCCCCTCCATCCAGGGCTCTCCCACCACTATCGCCTTCTCAGTTATAATTAGAGCACGTTTTAATCAGACACAGGCTCGTTTACTGAGCCCTCTCCTGCAGAGCTGCACAGGACAGAATGTGAGCTCCTCCACTGAAACTGCACTTGACCTCCTAGTGACTGTTCACAGCCTGCACTGAGTCACACCAAGCTCCTCTCCACACTGACTGACTGGACACTACAGCACAGTGACCCTGACTGACTGGACACTGGAGCACAGAGACACTGACTGACTGGACACTACAGCACAGTGACCCTGACTGACTGACTGGACACTACAGCACAGTGACCCTGACTGACTGACTGGACACTACAGCACAGTGACCCTGACTGACTGGACACTGCAGCACAGAGACACTGACTGACTGACTGACTGGACACTACAGCACAGAAACACTGACTGACTGACTGGACACTACAGCACAGAGACACTGACTGACTGGACACTGCAGCACAGAGACACTGACTGACTGACTGACTGGACACTACAGCACAGAAACACTGACTGACTGACTGGACACTACAGCACAGATACCCTGACTGATTGACTGGACACTACAGCACAGAGACCCTGACTGACTGACTGGACACTACAGCACAGAGACCCTGAGTGACTGACTGGACACTACAGCACAGAGACACTGACTGACTGGACACTACAGCACAATGAGCCTGACTGACTGGACACTACAGCACAGTGACACTGACTGACTGGACACTACAGCACAGAGACACTGACTTACTGACTGGACACTACAGCACAGTGACCCTGACTGACTGACTGGACACTACAGCACAGAGACCCTGACTGACTGACTGGACACTACAGCACAGTGACCCTGACTGACTGGACACTACAGCACAGTGACCCTGACTGACTGGACACTACAGCACAGTGACCCTGACTGACTGACTGGACACTACAGCACAATGAGCCTGACTGACTGGACACTACAGCACAGTGACACTGACTGACTGGACACTACAGCACAGAGACACTGACTGACTGACTGACTGGACACTACAGCACAGAGACACTGACTGACTGACTGGACACTACAGCACAATGAGCCTGACTGACTGGACACTACAGCACAGTGACACTGACTGACTGGACACTACAGCACAGTGACCCTGAGTGACTGGACACTACAGCACAGAGACCCTGACTGACTGACTGGACACTACAGCACAGAGACACTAACTGACTGGACACTACAGCACAGAGACACTGACTTACTGACTGGACACTACAGCACAGAGACACTGACTGACTGGACACTACAGCACAGAGACACTGACTGACTGGACACTACAGCACAGTGACACTGACTGACTGGACACTACAGCACAGTGACACTGTTAAAGAGAAAGGTAGAGAAACAGAACAGAAAGTTATTTGACATCTTGTGTCATGCTATGTGAGACATCTCAAGGAATCGCCATGCCTTAGAATAATTACCCCATACTTTGTAAAATTTGGTCAGGGGAACAATGCAGACATACTGACACAAGCTTATTTTAAAACTTGATACAAAACCGAGGCCTTGTCTGGTCAACAGAAGCCTGCAGATAGATTTACGGCCCAGCCCCAGATAGGTGCATGGAGCTGGGCCAGATGCCTTGGGAGAGAGTCCAACCGGGAATACCCCCCAATTCTCACAGCTGACTGGAAGTCTTTGGCTGGGATCGCACACAAATATTAAGACGTACAACGGATCTCAAACCAGCCAAGGCTTAAATAAGCACACAGGGGCCTGCAATATTAATGAACTCAGCAGGCCCTCACACACAGATCAATCTCAGGAGGCTAGCTCAGGTTTCCAATCTTCCCACAGTCATTTCCTGAGGGGAAAAACATTAGAAGAAGCCCGTGACTGCTGGAAAGTCCTGAAGTAATCGAATAAGGAATGATCTACTTGTAAATGTTTCTAAACCTGGGCTGTCCAGTCCTGGTCCTGGAGGGGTCAGTGTGTGTGTCTGCAGCAGGGCTGCCCAGTCCTGGTCCTGGAGGGGTCAGTGTGTCTGCAGCAGGGCTGTCCAGTCCTGGTCCTGGAGGGGTCAGTGTGTGTCTGCAGCAGGGCTGTCCAGTCCTGGTCCTGGAGGGGTCAGTGTGTGTCTGCAGCAGGGCTGTCCAGTCCTGGTCCTGGAGGGGTCAGTGTGTCTGCAGCAGGGCTGTCCAGTCCTGGTCCTGGAGGGGTCAGTGTGTCTGCAGCAGGGCTGTCCAGTCCTGGTCCTGGAGGGGTCAGTGTGTGTCTGCAGCAGGGCTGTCCAGTCCTGGAGGGGTCAGTGTGCGTCTGCAGCAGATGTGTCCAGTCCTGGAGGGGTCACTGTGTTTTCTGTAGAGTTGTCCAGTCCTGGATCTGGAGGGGTCATTGTGTCTGCAGCAGGTGTGTCCAGTCCTGGAGGGGTCAGTGTGTCTGCTGCAAGGGTGTCCAGTCCTGGTCCTGGAGGCTCAGTCAGTGTATCTGCACATATTCCAGGTACTTTAAACCAGTAACACCTGAAGAAGCTGTTGACCTGGTCCGATTGATCCAATAACAAGGTCTTTCAGGTCATTAAGAGCCCAGCTGGACATGGGCAAGCCTGTACTGAGCAAACTGGATGGATTGGTTGTGTCCACACTAGGGGACACAAGATCTCAGAGTCTGATCCTTTCAAGAAGTGCAAGTGCTTTGCCTCCGATTTGCCCAGCACACGTTTTCCCTTTTCAAAACGCGTGTAGCGTTAAATCAAGCCGACACAGGCCCCCTCCGCCAAGACAGAGACACAAAACAGCCGAGAACAGACACTTCCACTTTCCTCTGCGCTGCATGCTGAAGACGCATCGGGACATAATGCCATCCTGTTGTCGCAAAGATATCCAGAACTCGCGCTCAGTTCCCTGCTCTTTCCTGTTCCACTGAATGGCCGGTCTTATCGGAAGTGATCTTCTCTTTGGTCTCGGAACTGTTCAAAAGCTCCATCGTACCTCTCTAGCTTCTATCTGACACTGCGGCAGAGCTGTAGATATTCACCCCCGAGATGAGGAAGAATATCAATGCCCCTCTCATTAAGGGACAAGGCAAAGACACTGATACACAGAAACTACACACTGTCTGACCGAGACAACGTCAGACACCCAGACACAGAGAGTCAGAGAGTCGGACAGGCACACGGACAGATGCTGATGCAGTCAGATACAGTCACACAGACAGATGCTGATGCAGTCAGACAGATCCAGTCTCACAGACAGATGCAGATGCAGTCAGACAGATACAGTCACACAGACAGATACAGTCTCACAGTCAGATGCAGATGCAGACAGACAGATGAAGATACAGTCTCACAGTCAGATGCAGATGCAGTCAGACAGATACAGTCTCACAGACAGATGCAGATGCAGCAAGACAGATGCTGATGCAGACAGATGCAGATGCAGTCTCACAGTCAGATGCAGATGCAGTCAGACAGATACAGTCTCACAGACAGATGCAGATGCAGTCAGACAGATGCAGACCTCTTTCCGAGCTGTTCTCTTGGGCATTCTGTGCGTCTCTATTGAGGATGAATAAGTGAGATTCTCACAGTCCCGAACACTTTAAAAACTACAGGTTAATCATTAACACCAGCCTGTCACTCAAAGACTGTGGTGTCAGAGGAACAAAACCGTGAGAATTAAAAATACGCACAACTGCAGCTATAAACTATGACAGAGGCTCACATTGAAACAATTTTATGATCCCCTAACTGCAAAGGCAGATACAGTGCGACAGAGGGAAGATTAGAGCAAAATGACTGGACACCACAATACATGGTATCACTAAAGATTGACTGGACACTACAGCACAGTAACAATGACCAACTGGACACTTCAGCACAGTGACCCTGACTGACTGACTGACTGACTGACTGACTGACTGACTGACTGACTGACTGACTGACTGACTGACTGGACACTACAGCACAGAGACACTGACTGACTGACTGACTGGACACTACAGCACAGAGACACTGACTGACTGACTGGACACTACAGCACAGTGACACTGACTGACTGACTGGACACTGCAGCACAGTGACCCTGACTGACTGACTGGACACTGCAGCACAGTGACCCTGACTGACTGACTGGACACTGCAGCACAGTGACACTGTAGTTAAGTAACATTGAGAGCGGAATTCAGTATCATTGCATTTTTTGAAGAAAAGGGAGTAAGCAGAAAATGAAAAAAGCGAAGCAAAGATAAACGAGACAGCTAGAGAGGGCAATGGCTGTCATGCTGACATGAAGAATGACTGTGTCCTTCAGTCTCACAGCACAGCGCACATCAGCTCTGACAGTGACGTCAGAGAGTCAGGATTTGAGAGAAACACACTTCACTTTGTCTCTGTAGGACACAGGAAGACATTTATGGCCTTAAAGTACACAAGACCTCTGTAACGTACTGTAGTGTCCACTCAAGCACTTTATCACTCACTCTATTACTATATTATATCAATGCCTCTCACTCACTGTATAATAAATCTCTCAAAGATAAAGGACACAACAAAATCTCGATAGCTTGTCAATGTTTAACTACCATGAGAAAGTAGTTCAAGTAGGTAGCTGCGTCAGCATGCGTAGGAGCAGGTAACGGGTTTATTCCACGCTAAAAAGAAAACAAAGAAAACACAAAGTTTCGGCTGTTTTCTCATTTTCAGGAAAATGGGTTAACAGGAGTCAGACCTTATACACACACCTGGAGTCCAGACTCTTACTGAACACACTGTATACACACACACACCTGGAGTCCAGACTCTTACTGGACACACTGTATACACACACACACACACCTGGAGTCCAGACTCTCACTGGACACACTGTATACACACACACACACACACACACACACACACACACACACACACACACACACACACACACCTGGAGTCCAGACTCTTACTGGACACACTGTACACACACACACACACCTGGAGTCCAGACTCTTACTGGACACACTGCATACACACACACACCTCGAGTCCAGACTCTTACTGGACACACTGTATACACACACACACCTGGAGTCCAGACTCTTACTGGACACACTGTATATACACACACACACACACACCTGGAGTCCAGACTCTTACTGGACACACTGTATACACACACACACACACACCTGGAGTCCAGACTCTTACTGGACACACTGTATACACACACACACACACACCTGGAGTCCAGACTCTTACTGGACACACTGTATACACACACACACACCTGGAGTCCAGACTCTTACTGGACACACTGTATACACACACACACACCTGGAGTCCAGACTCTTACTGGACACACTGTATACACACACACACACCTGGAGTCCAGACTCTTACTGGACACACTGTATATACACACACACACACACACCTGGAGTCCAGACTCTTACTGGACATAGATGTCTATACACATGCTGTGTAGACACTTCAGGAGGAGAAGAAAGAAAGATGGGAGGGAGCTCCTCAGTAGGAGAAGCACAGACAAGCCAGGAGACAGTGGGATGTGTTGCAGGAGGCGGGGGGGAGCGGAGACCGGGTGATTCAGGAGGTAATCGAGACTAAATCAAGAATTCAGTTTGTGGCAAGTTCCCGGTGACTGAAGGACAAACTGACATTGAAGATTTTAATTAAGTGCAGAAATATACAGTACATATAGAGAGAGTGTTTGTGTGTGTGCTGTCAGTGCAGGTCCAACAATGGCCCACTGTCTGAACACTGCCATTAATGATAAAACCCGACTCTCTTACTGATAGACTGATAGAGAGGGAGAGAGAGACAGGGAGGAAGGATGGGGGGAGCAGGGAGCAGGGAGTCCAAACTAACCGACCGGACTGCCAAGGAACGGCGACGGATTTCTGTTTCTTTGCCTTTCTCATGTCTGATCTATTGATTTTCAGATACGCCCTGCCACCGAATATTTCACTCTAACGGGAGAGCAGTGCTCCCGGAAGAGTATCATTCCCGTTATCGTCTCATTGTCTTTCGGAATAATAGTGGCGTACTACCTGGGGACTTTTTGCTATTGGCGTGGCTGACAAACAAACCAAAGAGTTCACCGAGTATTTCATCTCTCCATTTATTCATCACCCCATCTCTCCATCCATCTCTCCATTTATTCATCACCCCATCTCTCCATCACTGCATCAATCACTGCATCCATCCATCAATTCATCCAATTCTTCACCCCATCTCTCCATTTATTCATCACCCCATCTCTCCATCCATCCATTTATTCATCACCCCATCCCTCCATCCATCTCTCCATTTATTCATCACCCCATCTCTCCATCCATCTCTCCATTTATTCATCACCCCATCTCTCCATTTATTCATCACACCATCTCTCCATCCATCTCTCCATTTATTCATCACCCCATCTCTCCATTTATTCATCACCCCATCTCTCCATCACTGCATCAATCACTGCATCCATCCATCAATTCATCCAATTCTTCACCCCATCTCTCCATCACTGCATCTATCCATCCATCCATTAATTCATCCATTCATCATTCCATCTATCCATCCATCAATTCATCCATTCATTATTCCATCTATCCAGTCATCATTTTATCCTCCTGGCTGTCAGTCATCTGTCCGTCACATTTTTATCTGTGTTTTTTCATTCCTACACAGCTCTCTCCAGCTCTCTCAGAAACCCCAGCGCTGCTAATACTACGAATGAGAACAGTAATAATGCTCTTACCAGCAGCTGATCTAAGTTCAGGACAGTTTCGAAAGTATTGATTCTTTCTTTCATCCTCCTGTTGTCTCCTCCGAATGAGAATCCTCTCCGCCTGTCTCTACCTGTCCCTGCACTGGGACGGAGAGAGCGAGTGGGTGGGGCTCACAGTGTTGTATGATAACGGCGATGGAGGCAGAGAGGGGGAGAGAGGGTTAACACGGGCTTTTTCAGTCCACAATTATATGTCAACAGCTCTTAATTCAGTGAGTTTATCCCCCCTTCTCGCAGTACAGTGCTAATGCACTGTTGTGTCCAGCCAGTGTCTCTTGGCAGCTCCTTTCACACTGCCTGCTCCACTCCGATCTCCCCCTGCCTCCACTCTGACACCCTCCACCCCGATCTCCCCCTGCCTCCACTCTGACACCCTCCACCCCGATCTCCCCCTGCCTCCACCCCGATCTCCCCCTGCCTCCACTCTGACACCCTCCACCCCGATCTCCCCCTGCCTCCACCCCGATCTCCTTCTGCCTCCACCCTGACACCCTCCACCCTGATCTCACCCTGCCTCCACTCTCGATCACAATCTCCCCCTGCCTCTCCGCACTCGGCCCCCTCTCTTCTCTCTCCCTCTCCCAGCCCCTCTCTAACTGCTCCCTCTCACCCCTCTGTAACTCTACTCTGGATTATTTTTAGCTGCAGTGTGACCCAGCACACAGGGACAGAACAACACTGAGCAACCCAGCACTGCACAAGCTCCCTGTTCACTGTTTACTGTCTCACTCTCCCTTGTCTCACTCTCCAGTCAGGACTCTAGCTGTGTCTCTAGCTATTGTCTCACCCTCCCGTGAGAATTCTGTCTCACTCTCTTGTAAGGATTCTGTCTCTCCATTCACTCTCCAATCAGGATTCTACCTATGTCTCTCCATTGTCTCACTCTCTAGCGAGGTCCCTGTCTGTGACTCTCCATTGTCTCACTCTCCAGTCCGACTCTCTCACTCTGCACTCGCTAAATCGCCACCGACTCTCTCACATAGCAAATCCTCTATGCTATCTGTCTCCTTCAGTGTTCAACCTTTTTACTTGGCGTCTCTCCCCGAGTCTGTTGTGTCCATCTGTTTCTCTGTTCCTCTGCCTTGCTGGTCTCGATTAATCCGCCTGCCTCCCGCGCGGCTCCCTGCTCATCCTTCCTTCTGTGCGGGTGTCCTCCTGCGGCCACCCCTGGGAACCAGCTGAGACCATGGGTCTCCGGCCAGGCATCCTACAGAGTCCTGCTCTGGGATATTTCATAAGTCATCCAAAACCACCGACGTCTGAAGTCTGTGAATACCTGTCTGTCAGTGAAGAAGTAATTTCTTCTCTTCTGGGAACTCTGCTCACTGGGGGCAGCAGAGGAGTAGAGATTCGTGTTCCAGCCAATTACTTAATTTCACGAAGCGCCATTTTAATTAATCATAGGCCGTCCCAAGATACGCAGACATCATCACCTTAAAGAGGCCGCGGAGCCCGGTATGATTCCTGCTCCCATCCAAAAACATCTTTTCCTTTAAAAGTTTGAGCCGTAGAAAAAAGTGATAGTTCTGGGTATGAGTAGGTCGCCTGGCAGTCATGTAATGGGTGTGATGGTAACGATCACATGCTAGAGTGTGATGGAAGGCTGGGTGTTTCGTTACAGTGGGCCGGGACACACACGGAGACACAGTCAGGGGGACAGAGTCACGGCCTGAGACAGAAACACAGCAGGGACTCAGGCTCCTGCCAGACATGGAGACGACCTCTTCAGAGCATGGAAACTGTCAAACACCGGATCCACTGCAATGATGTAAGAATCGGGTTTCCAGTCAGTCCGTGCTCACTGCCCACCCCGTCAGACAGAAGTGCCCAGCCTTGCGACCTGCTTCTAGTCAATCAGACACACTCAGACAAAAGAGCCACAGAGATCTACGTTCTCCTAATCCCTAGGGAGTGATCTCAAACAGTCCGATCAGGAGGTTAGAGAGTGGACACACTGACAATGCTCAGTCACAGGGCTCTAGACTCTTCTAGTCCCTGTGGACACATTGACACAGCCCAGTTACAGGGCTCTGGACTCTTCTAGTCCCTGTGGACACTGACACAGCCCAGTCACAGGGCTCTAGACTCTTCTAGTCCCTGTGGACACATTGACACAGCCCAGTCACAGGGCTCTAGACTCTTCTAGTCCCTGTGGACACATTGACACAGCCCAGTTACAGGGCTCTGGACTCTTCTAGTCCCTGTGGACACTGACACAGCCCAGTCACTGGGCTTTAGACTCTTCTAGTCCCTGTGGACACACTGACACAGCCCAGTCACAGGGCTCTAGACTCTTCTAGTCCCTGTGGACACTGACACAGCCCAGTCACAGGGCTCTAGACTCTTCTAATCCCTGTGGACACACTGACACAGCCCAGTCACAGGGCTCTAGACTCTTCTAGTCCCTGTGGACACTGACACAGCCCAGTAACAGGGCTGTAGGCTCTTCTAGTCCCTGTGGACACACTGACACAGCCCAGTCACAGGGCTCTAGACTCTTCTAGTCCCTGTGGACACACTGACACAGCCCAGTCACAGGGCTCTAGACTCTTCTAGTCCCTGTGGACACACAGACACAGCCCAGTCACAGGGCTCTAGACTCTTCTAGTCCCTGTGGACACTGACACAGCCCAGTCACAGGGCTCTAGACTCTTCTAGTCCCTGTGGACACTGACACAGCCCAGTCACAGGGCTCTAGACTCTTCTAGTCCCTGTGGACACACTGACACAGAGCTCTAGACTCCTGTATGTGGACACAGCAGACATAAGAGTTCCACAGCACAAACCCTCAAACAGAGTTCCACAGTCCATTGCTCTTATCACACAGTAGAGAGCACCGGTATCTTACAACCCTGAGAATGTTACGATTGCCCGAGGGAGGCGTACCTTTTGGTTCTCCCCTCCAGACACGACTGCCCCTCCCACGGCCCATGTGGATTCACTGCCAACACGATCGAGAACCTGAAGCCCTGCTGCCGTCCTCAGCGCGCAGACAGGAAGCCGGCGCGCACACTTCCAGCCATGGCAGCGGCACCAGCTCATCCCCCGTGTCTGCCAGAGCTCCGGGAGCGTGCTGCGCGCCCCCCGGTGGACACCGCCCGCCGCTGACGCCACTACCCTCCAGCGTGTGTCGCCGCTGCCCGGGGGAGCACGCGCCCCTAGTCGGGAGTCCCTCTCTGCCACTTGGTGCCAGGCTCTCTGCCAGCGCTGGGCTCTGGCCTGTCCGAGCACGATTCCTGCTCCCACTCACAGTTCATCGGTGTCACACTCTGCCTGGCGTTCGGCCCAGCAACGCCTCGTCCTGTACCCATTACACTACCGTCCCCACAACACAGAAGAGCTTTACTAAACACTGGACTCCAGGTGTGTGTGTTTGTATACAGTGTGTCCAGTAAGAGTCTGGACTCCAGGTGTGTGTGTGTGTATACAGTGTGTCCAGTAAGAGTCTGGACTCCAGGTGTGTGTGTGTGTGTATACAGTGTGTCCAGTAAGAGTCTGGACTCCAGGTGTGTGTGTGTATATACAGTGTGTCCAGTAAGAGTCTGGACTCCAGGTGTGTGTGTGTGTGTATACAGTGTGTCCAGTAAGAGTCTGGACTCCAGGTGTGTGTGTTTGTATACAGTGTGTCCAGTAAGAGTCTGGACTCCAGGTGTGTGTGTGTGTATATACAGTGTGTCCAGTAAGAGTCTGGACTCCAGGTGTGTGTGTGTGTGTATATACAGTGTGTCCAGTAAGAGTCTGGACTCCAGGTGTGTGTGTTTGTATACAGTGTGTCCAGTAAGAGTCTGGACTCCAGGTGTGTGTGTGTATACAGTGTGTCCAGTAAGAGTCTGGACTCCAGGTGTGTGTGTGTGTGTGTGTGTGTGTACAGTGTGTCCAGTAAGAGTCTGGACTCCAGGTGTGTGTGTGTGTGTGTGTGTGTGTGTGTGTGTGTGTGTGTGTACAGTGTGTCCAGTAAGAGTCTGGACTCCAGGTGTGTGTGTGTGTGTGTGTGTGTGTGTGTACAGTGTGTCCAGTAAGAGTCTGGACTCCAGGTGTGTGTGTGTGTACAGTGTGTCCAGTAAGAGTCTGGACTCCAGGTGTGTGTGTGTGTATACAGTGTGTCCAGTAAGAGTCTGGACTCCAGGTGTGTGTGTGTGTATACAGTGTGTCCAGTAAGAGTCTGGACTCCAGGTGTGTGTGTGTGTATACAGTGTGTCCAGTAAGAGTCTGGACTCCAGGTGTGTGTGTGTGTATACAGTGTGTCCAGTAAGAGTCTGGACTCCAGGTGTGTGTATACAGTGTGTCCAGTAAGACTCTGGACTCCAGGTGTGTGTGTGTGAATACAGTGTGTCCAGTAAGAGTCTGGACTCCAGGTGTGTGTGTGTGTGTGTGTGTGTGTGTGTGTGTGTGTGTGTGTGTGTGTACAGTGTGTCCAGTAAGAGTCTGTAAGAGCAAATATCAGTTTCAATTGCTAGACTAATCATATTTTAAAGAAATGGAATTTGCCTGCTTTTCTGCTCCTTTTTGAGCAGAAGAACCTTCTCTTAGAGTTGTCCTGCTCTTTTCCACGTGCCCTTTTAAAAGACACACGCAGTTGGACGGAGAGACAGTCACAATGTACAGCTGATGTGGACAGAAAATAAGGAGAAAATCACCGTTTAATGGAATCATTAAATCAGCAGGTTTTCATCCCAGGTCCGTTTTTAGCCCAAATTATCTTATTACTAGCTTAACTCGACTAGTTCAACAGCTCCCAGCTCGTCGAGCTCTGAAAACGCCAAGAAACCTGGAAAGCCCAGCAGACACACCGGGAACTCAGGGCTAAGAACTGGACAGCCCAATTTAATGCACCTAACAGAGAAAGAAACTTACTCCACCTTTACTTCAGAATAATAAACAACTTATGCCGATGGAAATATCACATAGAAATAAAGCCGAGCAGGGCTGGATAGGTTACAGGTGTACTGAACATAGAGGCATACCAAAAGGCAGCTTTGCGAGTGCACACGCATTGGACACACACACAGAAAAGCATTTCTTCTTCAAAAGCATAAGCAACCCCTTTGAAGAGACACGTGCACTCAGTACAGAGACATTAACACACATTTTCTCATATAAATTACGACACGACACTGTACCGAATCCAAAAATACAGGCTGAAGCAAGGCAGGTTTGTGCAAGTTGCTTGGACAGACGTGGTTGGAAAGCAGGGAGAAAGAGCCAATAACACAGATCTACCTCACAGGATTGTGCAGGACCACCAGCACTGCGGACACACACACACACGCGCTGCTCCACAGGCACTCAAACACACACACACACAAACTCAAAGCACCCCTCAGTAAAACATCTGTTTGTCGCGACAGGCGGGTACGAAGAGACAGAGAGGCAGAGGGATAGCCAGAGAGGGATAGAGCGAGAGACAGCGCAACAGAGAACAGACAGAGAGAGACACAGATCAAAAGCTTGTACCAGAGTTTGCTGGTATCGCAGAGCCTTCCTGTGCGTTGGGTCTGCGGCCATTGACAGGCTGTCACTGACCCAAAAATAACCTGGCCTGCCTGGCTCAGCATTTACACTGAGAGTCACACACACTGCAATATCCACACACTGAGAGTCACACACACTGCAATACCCACACACTGAGAGTCACACACACTGCAATACCCAGACATTGAGAGTCACACACACTGCAATACACACACACTGAGAGTCACACACACTGCAATACCCACACACTGAGAGTCACACACACTGCAATATCCACACACTGCAATACCCACACACTGAGAGTCACACACACTGAGAGTCACACACACTGCAATACCCACACACTGAGAGTCAAACACACTGAGAGTCACACACACTGCAATATCCACACACTGAGAGTCACACACACACTGAGAGTCACACACACTGCAATATCCACACACTGAGAGTCACACACACTGAAATACACACATACACTGCAATATCCATACACTGAGACACAACATACACTGCAACACACATACTAACACACAGTCATATACAGTGCCTTGCGAAAGTATTCGGCCCCCTTGAACTTTTCAACCTTTTGCCACATTTCAGGCTTCAAACATAAAGATATAAATTTTTTATTTTATGTGAAGAATCACCAACAAGTGGGACACAATTGTGAAGTGGAACGAAATCTATTGGATTTTTGAAACTTTTTTAACTAATAAAAAAATGAAAAGTGGGGCGTGCAAAATTATTCGGCCCCTTTACTTTCAGTGCAGCAAACTCACTCCAGAAGTTCAGCGAGGATCTCTGAATGATCCAATGTTGTCCTAAATGACTGATGGTGATAAATAAAATCCACCTGCGTGTAATCAAGTCTCTGTATAAATGCACCTGCTCTGTGATAGTCTCAAGGTTCTGTTGAAAGCGCAGAGAGCATCATGAAGACCAAGGAACACACCAGGCAGGTCCGTAATACTGTTGTGGAGAAGTTTAAAGCCGGATTTGGATACAAAAAGATTTCCCAAGCTTCAAACATCCCAAGGAGCACTGTGCAAGCGATCATCTTGAAATGGAAGGAGTATCAGACCACTGCAAATCTACCAAGACCTGGCCGTCCCTCTAAACTTTCAGCTCAGACAAGGAGAAGACTGATCAGAGATGCAGCCAAGAGACCCATGATCACTCTGGATGAACTGCAGAGAACTACAGCTGAGGTGGGAGAGTCTGTCCATAGGACAACAATCAGTCTTACACTGCACAAATCTGGCCTTTATGGAAGAGTGGCAAGAAGAAAGCCATTTCTCAAAGATATCCATAAAAAGTCTCGTCTAAAGTTTGCCACAAGCCACCTGGGAGACACCCCAAACATGTGGAAGAAGGTGCTCTGGTCAGATGAAACCAAAATCGAACTTTTTGGCCACAATGCAAAACGATATGTTTGGCGTAAAAGCAACACAGCTCATCACCCTCAACACACCATCTCCACTGTCAAACATGGTGGTGGCAGCATCATGGTTTGGGCCTGCTTTTCTTCAGCAGGGACAGGGAAGATGGTTAAAATTGAGGGGAAGATGGATGCAGCCAAATACAGGACCATTCTGGATGAAAACCTGTTGGAGTCTGCAAAAGACCTGAAACTGGGACGGAGATTTATCTTCCAACAAGACAATGATCCCAAACATACAGCAAAATCTACAAAGGAATGGTTCACAAATAAACGTATCCAGGTGTTTGAATGGCCGAGTCAAAGTCCAGACCTGAATCCAATCGAGAATCTGTGGAAAGAGCTGAAAACTGCTGTTCACAAACGCTCTCCATCCAACCTCACTGAGCTCGAGCTGTTTTGCAAGGAAGAATGGGCAAGAATTTCAGTCTGTCGATGTGCAAAACTGATAGAGACATACCCCAAGCGACTTGCAGCTGTAATCGCAGCAAAAGGTGGCTCTACAAAGTATTAACGCAAAGGGGCCGAATAATTTTGCACGCCCCACTTTTCATTTTTTTATTAGTTAAAAAAGTTTCAAAAATCCAATAGATTTCATTCCACTTCACAATTGTGTCCCACTTGTTGGTGATTCTTCACATAAAATAAAAAATTTATATCTTTATGTTTGAAGCCTGAAATGTGGCAAAAGGTTGAAAAGTTCAAGGGGGCCGAATACTTTCGCAAGGCACTGTACACAGTCACACACACTGGGAGTCACATACACATACCTGTACATTCGAATCAAATGTGCTTGTACTGTACACACAAGAGAGTCAGAGGCACTATGATACACTGAAGTCCAAAACACTGCAACACATCCTGCCTAACTGGCACTCAAATAGACGAATAGTAACATTTAGCAAGAACAAAGAATTTATAACATAATAGGTGCAGAGGAATTGGGAGATGGATGTGGATTTGAAATGTTCGAATACGAGACGATGAATGGGTCCGAACGTGATGAATGTAAATCTGAAATGCTGTACGTAACACGATATATCTGATCCACACAGGCAGCAACAAGAGGAGCCTGAGACAGTGGAAGAGCAGACAAGAGCACTGCCCCCCTGTGGCGCTCTGTAAAATGACCAGCAGAACATTTCAAGGGGAACTGCGATGCAATGCGATATTTTGATTTATATTTATTTTGGGGTGAGCATCAGCATTGAAAAGTGCAGTTCACACAGCAATGAAAGTGAAATGCTCACAGTAACTTGTTAAACCTCCAATTTACGTAAAAAAACAGAGGACATTTCCAGATAAGTGCAGCACCACATTCTGCCATTCAGAAGCAGCTCTGTGACAACGTAAACATGCAGGCTCGTGAATGCATCTCTGTTAATCCGGGTTGTGCCGATAAATATTACTTACTTGTCAACTCTGCACGCAGATCACGCTGGAAGGTTTCTGTGGTGAAATACCTGCTGCACAACCTGCACTTATTCGCTCGTCCATCACAGCACATTAGTCATTACAGGGACTAGTGAGCAGGAAGGGCTGCCTCACCTCACAATTCATGGGAACCCGCCAGCGAGGCTGCAACAACACGGCGACTTACAGCACGTTTCACGAAGTTCACGATTTAATGTTTGATTCGGGACTGGTACACTTTTATGCGGTTGGCGAGATTCAATAACTGGTCTGAGAAACTGGGACGGCAGTTCCCCTTTAACTGAAGAAAAAGCTTCTTATTTTGACCTCGGCTACTTCACTCGGATAACCCTGAGGACTGGGGGTATAAATGATCTTTTTTTAGTTTTAAAGCTCGTAACGTTTTATGTAAAAAATGAACTTTCTTTTGGCTACTTCAGATGCAGATGCATTCTAAGCATGAAGTGTTGACATAAAGCTTATTAAGTCAGGTGGGTAGCTGCGTCAGCATGCGTAGGCTGCAAAGGAACAAGTAATAGGTATATTCCATGTCGAAAAAAATAATAAAAACAACGTTTCGGCCGTGGAGCCTTTTTCAACTGTGTGGCACACCTGAAGAAGGCTCCACGGCCGAAACGTGTTTTCTTTTTTTTTTCAGCATGGAATAAACCTACTACTTGTTCCATAAAGCTTATTAATGTGTTTTGACTGCTGAATATTCATTTACCCCACGGTGTATTTTGTTTTCCATTTTCTTTTATCGTACAACAAAGCTTTGAAAAAACAGAGAGAGGGATTTGCCACATTAACCTTATTTAGATTGTGAGCTGTAACAAACGAGTTCTATTAACAGTGCGCATACCTGCTGTAGGTCACAGAAGTACGGTCCTGGAGGAAGGGCTTAGGGCTTAGAGCAGCATTCCTGCTCCTCTCCCCTGTGCCCACTGGGCTACTGCTGTTGGTAACTGCAATTGTAAGTCAGTAAAGGGCTCTTTGCCCAATTGTTGAGGTCACTAAAGCAAAGAAAACAGTGATTTCATTTCTTTTCCATGCAAAGTAATTCAACAAAATGAACTCTTCCATCTTCACAGAGCCATTTTAAGATGGTAAGTTGGGTAGAGATGAAACCCTACTAGTTATCCAACTAATAACTGTGAGACGCCTTTATGAACAATAACCTATAGATCATATTTCTCTAGCAATGCCCCACTTCTTTTCAGTATTTAGAGAAAACATTTATTTTAAATTTCATATAGAATTCCTTCATACCGGTACACTCACCAACGCAGTAACACAAAATCATCTTTTCAATTATTGGAAAAGTTAACAGAACACCAAAACCAATTACACAAATAAAAAAATCCTTTATTGGATCGGTTTTGGCAGTACATGGTCAGAGGGAGTATGGTCCGCACAGGAGTCCCCTCAAGCTGGAGAGCAAGTTAAAACCGGATTTTTCACGAGAGGTGCAAGGGGATGGAGGGGGACAACACAGCTGCCTTCAGTCTAAGACGGGGCTGTTGGAATCAGTTTTTTCCAAAAGTGTCAATGAACTGCCTCTCAGGGCTTGGGGACGTCAAGAGTTTGAACTGACACTACAACAGCCCCAGAAAGACCCCAGATTGCCAACGAAACATAGCCATCCCCAAACACTGACCCAGCTATGGGTTCGCAAAAGCCACTGAAGTTTAAAATCAGAGGGAAAATAATTTAACTCCCACTGAGCAACCAATAAGGACTTATGTACTTGCGCTTCTAGGAAAAAGCAAATCTATTTTAAAGTGCTAAAACTCAGTCTTCGTCTATTCAGACTCGCATAAAATCACATAAGCCTGAGATCTGTAGCACCTGGTGCCTGCACCTACAAGAGAACCTGGAGTAGATGAGTCTGTTGTGTACTAGGAGTCCGATTGACCACACTATAAACCTGGAGTGGATCACATTACCATGCGACAGGAGTCTGAGCTGTTAGCCAGTTTTCTCCTCTCGCTCTCTGCACATACAGAGGACAGGGAGGGAAAATGGCTCAGCATGATATCAAGAGTCAACAATGGGGCTCAGAGCAGCACTGCGTTACAGTAATAGTCCTCCCCCTGCCTCTCCCTTCCTCTGCAGCTTTGAGGAGACACTAGTGGTTAAGAACGGAAACTCAAGAATTCCACAATTTGCCAATTAGAAAGCTGAGCCAGTGTGGCCAATACAATATTCAAGAGAATCTCTTGGTAATGCACACACACAATAGGACAAGACAGACAACTGGGGAGACATGTATAACTGTACAGCAGGACACAGGACAGGGAAAGGGAAACAAATTACAGATATTAATTATTCTCATTGGTTTAATAGAGGCAGTGAAGAAGCATTTAACAACTTGAAATCTGTTAATAATTACAGTACAGAGATATGCATAACTTTGTAAAAATCTATTTTCATTTTTATTGCTTTAAATAAGAGCAGTCCAACAGTGGTCCTGGAGAAACAGGCTGTCTGTAGATTTTCATTCCAGCTCATCTCTTAATGACCTCTGCTCCTTATTACCTTAATTGGACCAATTAACAAATTTCAGGCTGTTCTTCAGGTGCTTCTGCTTTAAAGACCACTATAAAACCTCCAGACACCCCAGGCCTCCAGGATCACAGTTAGACCACTGCAGCTTGAATCAATGAGTTTACTGGATAGGACATGCTATAAAATGATTGTTTTTTTCCCAATACAAACGTTTTTGTAAAAAAAATAAACCATCACCATTCCTCCTAACCCACTTGCTTCAAATATTTCAGATAATACTAATAAAGAACAACTTTTCAGATAAAACTATCCACAAGACCTGAAGATCTCCGCTAAGTGTGCATCATTAGCTTACTGAACCAGCCTGCTGTCACTGTTAATACAAGATCACCTACTACCTCCACGAATTTCAGGATTACTTCACTCTTCAGCTGCAATAACAGCCCTCCATCAACAGCTCATCTGGGATAATTCTCATGTTATGAGTTTTCAGTTCCTGCAAATCTGTTGGCACCACACACCTTGGTTTAGGGTCATACCGGTGGAGGAAATACGATGCTTCTGACACTTGGAAATTTTCCAGCAGCATTGTCCCATTCTAGCCTGATTTTATCAGATCTCGGAAGCTAAGCAAGGCTGAGCCTGGCCAGACCTTCAGGGACAACTAAGATGCGGCTATAAGCAGTGTTGATGGACCAGTAGGTGGCGCTCTAGCCTAGGGTAGAGAATTTACCCAGATGATGCCCCAGTGTGGTCACCATCCTACAGATGAGGTCCTTGGTTTATACAATCTGGCCTCTTAAAAATTGTCCCTTAATTCAACTGGTGAAGCAATTCTCTACCTGCACTGCTGTACAGTGAGGGCACACTTAATATCTGCCCTGGTGGAAGAAATTGGGACTCATCTTCTATGTGAAGCGCTTTGGGATCCCTATACAAACACAAGAGATTTTTATGACCAGTAAAATGCATTGTGGCAGAAATCCCTACAATGCCAGTTTTGGGAGATTACATATACAGTACATGTACTGTATGTATACACACTGAATAACTTCGGAGAAGCAGCCCATATCTGAAGATAAGCATTCCAGGCAGGGTTAGTAACAATTAGAAAACAAAAAGCTTTGCATTTCTCAAGTCCTTCAGTGTGCATAAAAATACATACTGTGACAGAAGGTGGAACACTCCATCAGCCCTTTGTAACCTTGACAAGTTCACACTTTTGGGGTGTAGTTACGTCTGCTAAAACTACAACTCCCACAAGGCCTTACTGACTATTAGCTGGCCAACCGACAGTTTACACTACGTTAAAAATAGTCACTGCGCCTTGTCTCAATATCCATGTACAAAATCGACACACCATACAACAGTCCCCAGTCTCTGATGGAAGGCCTTCCGAGGACTGAGCGCAGAGAAAAGCCCACACCACCAAGAAAATGAAAACGGCCCAGCTGGAGCTGAAACCAGATGACACAGGGGTCCTCCAGGAGCAGGTGTGGGAACGACTGGTGTGTGTCGTACTAAAAAAAAAAAAAAGAAATCCTGCCCGTGCTAAGGAAGTCTCAGAAGCAACCCCAGTTGCAGGCCTGCCCAGATAAGTTCCCCATGTTCCCATGCTAAACTCTGCATGCAGGACTCTGTAAGTCGTCACAAGCTGCAGACCTGAGGCAGAGGGTCACATTCACCGGGTTTCACACAGTGGGGTGGCAGTCAGCACTGCTGCCTCCTTGCAGCCTGGGCTCTGGATCTGGTTCTGCTGTGGAGAGGCTCTGGAAGAGCTTTTTCCACTTCACTCAAAAGGCTAAGACTGTGAGGGGAAATCGCTCATTTTCCAAAACCGCTTAAGTGCAGGACAGGTTGTGCGGCGGGAGCTATTTCAAAATGCTCGAGGGTACCAACCGTCACCCCAGTGGGTATTTCTGAGCCCGGGGTTTGAGATTGGGGTTCAACAGACTAACCGCGGGGGTTCCCGAGTGGCTCAAACAGCAGGGGCTGAGCTCGGCAGCTCACGCGGTTCAGACGTGTCACTAACCTGGATCCTCTGTGTCGAGGATCAAGGCCTCCGGTGGCCTGGCAAGCACAAAGCGGCTTGCAGAGAGCTCAGCTAGAGACCTGCACCCTGCTTCGAAGGGCACAGACTCGCCTGCCGGACACAGCTGCCCAGCGGGTGAGTGCATGGCATAAATAACTGGCAAATCTCAAATTTAAAAAACCCCCAACACAAAATCAAACTGCACTGCATCTCCCACTTTTACAGTCGGACTGGCTTTTACAGAGCCACACCGGAGAAGAAGAACCAGTAGCTGCCACAGACTGATTGATTAGGTGAGCCATCTCTCTCACCGACAACACTGAGAGCCCCAGCACAGTCACACTGACAGCTAATGACACAGCAAGAGGTAACAAGAGGCAGGAGAGGAACAGCCCTAAGGATAAGGTTCAGTCAGGCACCTTCACCGGCTGAGCCCCCGAAAATACTTTCCCCAACATGGACGTCATACTGAGAACAGTCACGGAAGAGCAGGGCACAAGCGGCAGTCCTGGTCACTGCCCAGGACACAGTCCGGGTGAGAATCAGTGTTTCTGGAGGTGTCCAAGTGTGTATAGAGTGTTAGGGTCGATACACGGGGAGCGAGTGTCACTGTTTGGGGTGGTACCCTGGGAACAGGTAGAGGTCTTTACAGAGCGAACTGGTGAACTCCGACATCTCCTTACAGCGGTGGAATGGCGTCCCTGGGGCGAAGCCTTCTCTCTGCTTGATGCGAGCGTTCACCTGCGAGAGGGGGCGAAAGAGGGAGCCCTTAATCCGGGCGCACTGACCGGGCCGGGGAGGGCACGGACACTGCACTCGGAGGAGCGGTCCTCCCTACCTCCACCAGCAGGTCGGCCAGGTGCTTGTCTCTGGCCCTCTGTCTGAAGACGCTGCTCAGCTCCTGGATGAACCAGGAGCCTCTCCTGGTGTTCCTCATGGCTGCGGTGCCTGCAGGAGTCACGCGGAGACCGTCAGTCCACGCCGGGGGAGGCGGAACACACGCCGGCCCCTCCCCACCCCCACCCAGCTCCGCGTCTCACCTTTCAGGGAGGCGAACCCGCAGATCATGTCCGACCTCTGGGGCAGTTTGACCTTCACCACCTCCTTGGCAGCGTCTCCCTGCTCGCAGCCCGGGGAGGAGGTGCGCTCCGGCCCGTCGGACTGGTCGACGCCGCTGTCGGTGTCCTCTGGGAGAAAGAGAGAGGGGCCCGCGGTGAGACCGCAGGGGATTCCCACCACACCCACCCAGGGATGGGGAGATTGACCGGTTTCACTATCCACCACGATTTAAAACGGCCCGGTTTCCGTACCCTGAGAATTTTTAGAGGCTCGGGTTGAAATTGTATTTTAGAAGCCTCGCGCTCCATGTTGTCCTGAAAACTTCCGGACACAGGCGTGTGTGTGTGTGTGGGGTGCCTGGCTCAGCTCTGCTCAGCTGGCTAGCCCAACAACACCTCAGTTAGCCTACAGAGAGCAGACGTGCTGTGAAGATGACAGAGGGATACGACGCCTCAGTATCCACCAAGAAAGTTCCTTAAGTCGGCAGTGTGGGAGCACTTGGGAAATCTAAAAAATGATCTGGGGGAAGTGGAAGACGACGGATACCCAATTCACAAAACGTGCCGAAAAAAAGTGGCTGTCAAAGGTTCAAACACATCTAATCACCATCAGATACTGCATTATTTTGGCTTCTCAAGGCAGTTACAGTGAATTCTGAAATGTGCCTACTTTTCCCCATCATGTTTTTGTTTTTAATATAAAGTGGGCTTACGTGTTTTATTTGCAGAACGTTATGAACTAAAAAAACGATAAAATGTTTAATTATGCGACGCTTTGTGGCGTTTTTCCCTCCATAGTGTTTCATAATAAATAACTTGGAAAATAAAACGTAAAACCGTGAAACCGTGACATTACCGGAGACTATAATCGTACCATCACAATCTCACACCGTGACATCCCTAAACCTGCCACCGCAGCCCAAGGGGCTCCCCGAGTAAACGGGGGAAGGAGCCGATAGCCCTGTCGGCCCAGCAGCTGACTGCCCGACAGGGCACACAAGGGCTTCTGTAGTCAGCCCAGCGCTTAACACCTAGGAATTCTTAGCTAGAGTATTAGCTTAATTCTTGGCTTAGTATAGTATCAGAGAATGTCCTGCTAGTGAGAGGTAAAACCAGATCCACAAGAGTACCTACCTCCCCGGCAGGCCTGTATGAAGAACATTTTGGGCTTGTTTTGGAGCTGGGGGCAGTGAGCGTTGTCAAACAGCTCCAACACCCAGTCCAGCTGAGGGGGAGGGAGAGAGAGAGAGACTGAGTGAGCTGTGCAGAGCAAGAGTGATCATCACTTCTCCATACAGAAGGAGAGAGAGAGAGAGCGAGCAACAGCCAGTAACTCAAAAGAGGAAGAGAGATGCAGTGATAGAGCGATACTGAAGTACTCGTGCAGAGGAAGAGGAAGACAGCGAGACTGATATTTATTGACCGAACAGAGGAAGAGAGATGCAGTGAGAGAGCGATACTGAAGTACTCGTGCAGAGGAAGAGGAAGAAGCGAGACTGATATTTATTGACCAAACAGAGGAAGAAAGATGCAGTGAGAGAGCGATACTGAAGTACTCGTGCAGAGGAAGAGGAAGACAGCGAGACTGATATTTATTGACCGAACAGAGGAAGAGAGATGCAGTGAGAGTGATACTGAACTACTCAGGCAGAGGAAGAGAGACGGTGAACCGTCCATCCAGGGAAGGAGAGACGCAGGGAGAATGCTACTGAATTCCTCTTACAGGGAAAGAGAGCCCTTGAGTGACAGAGGTATACTGATAAATGCAGACAGATACGGATATAGAAAGAGCAGCTGATTACGTCACACCAGTACTTGGGTATTTTGCAGGCTGCTTGGAAAAACAGACCCGGTGCAGACTGAAATTCAGACACAGAGACAGGGGCTTGCCACTGACTGGGATGCGAACAGACAAGAGGCACTGTGTCAACGGACGTGGCCAGACGATGGCACTCAAGCCGACCCCCTGACAGACGGACAGACGGACAGACGGACAGACGGACAGACGGACAGACGGACAGACGGACAGACGGACAGACGGACACAGGACACAGGACACAGGACACAGGACACAGGACACAGGACACAGGACACAGGACACAGGACACAGGACACAGGACACAGGACACATGGGACCATGGGACCATGGGAAGGCTGACAGACCTCCACCAGCTGCCCGTCAGTGCCATAGACTGCCCCCTCCACGCCGTGAGAGAGGAGACAGACCACGCTGGAGTCCACCGCCCGCAGCTCCGAGCTCTGAGAGAACTGCTCCAGACTGGCCCTTACCTCCTGAGGGCGAGACGGGGAGAGAGGTTCATACAGGCACGCCACGGCACAGCGACGCCGCGCGGTACGGGGAGAGAGAGCGTGTGACGCACAAGAGGAGCAGGAACAGAGCAGGCAGGGCAGGACTGCACTTTTCCCCAGACTGTTCCCTTCTGCACTGCAGACAGCACTGAGGTCTTGTTAGTCGGGACCCGTTGGACTCGCGTACAAAGGACAGTGCTTCCCATAGCACAGCACCATCTTGTTTGTAATCTTTTCTGTCCTGACCATAACGCACTTTTTTCAGCCGCCTAGTGTGACCCAGTACAGCTGTGCTTAGCCGCTCAGCTCTGATCGCACCAGGCCAGAAGATGCCAGCGCTGCTGGCGGTCGACTTGCACGTCGTTAACCGTCGGCCTGAGAAAGCGGAAGGGGCAGAGGGGAGAGGAGGAGGGAGTGCTGAACAAGCCCCCGGAGCTCCACGCTGTACCTGCGCAGTCTGGTTCCGGTGGAGGGTCACCCTGAAGCCCAGCTCGGTGAACAGCCGGGACAGCGTCTCCTCGTCCACCTCCCCGCCCGCCCGCGGCTCCAGGTCAGGGGTCACGGGCTGGAAGTCCACGTTGCTGATGACCAGCGCCAGCCCTCTGGGACGAGAGGTCATCTTGTATGACTGAAAGAGAGGGGGGGCAGCTGAGACAAGCACCGAACAAGGAGAGAGTTTGTGCTGCCGGCTCCTGACATGGAGAAAATCAACACTCCACTACAGCTAGGGTGCCTGGAAATTAACACAGAACAAAGCACCACTGAGGCGAAAATCAAACTGCTGTTTAACCACAAAAAGACCTCACAGAGTCACTCACTGTCCACTGCCCGCACTCCACTCGCAGGACAGTCCTTGCTTGTAAATATCAGTGTGTTGGAAGTGTATGAACCCCCCTGCCCCAGCCCAGGACATCAGCACAAGCGCTGCGGGCGTGAGGACTCCAACCCCAGGAGAGAGGGCGTGCCCGAGCCCAGCTCGTGGTGGGAATCGCAGCGAAGGCGCCGGCGCTGAATCGCCCACAGCGCCGCGCTGGGCGGCCAGCGGCCTCGTGACTCGAATGCTGTACTTCAGTCTGCAAACGTCCAGGGGGATATTGGAGTCAAAGAAAAAAAAAAACTTGGAAGGGGATTAGGACTTCTGTAATCGTTCTGCCACTGAAATACGCCGTGTTGCTGGATCCGCGGGCTCTGGCGGGGTGTCCTGGGGGCCGCGCCCAGGTCCAGGCCGGTTACCTGCTGGCAGTGCTTGAAGTAGAAGTCCTCAGCGCAGGCCAAGACCCCCATGTGAGTGGGCCCGTCTGCGTCCAGGCAGTACTCCATCGTCTCTGAAAGCCACACAGCGGCGAGAACGTCACTGCCGCGGGAACACCCTGCTGCTGCACTGCGCTGCGTCTCGGCACTTTAGACACACCGAGCTGCTGCGATTATTACCCATGTGTTAGACTCACACTCTCACACCATGCAGGACAAGCTAGAAATGAGCCATAACCCAAAGTATCTTGCTATCTCTCCTAATTCACGCTAACGGCTGTGATGCCAGTGTCTTAGGAATGGGCTTAGGTAATGGTCAATTATCACCGGGCAAGTTATAGGAATCTAACTTAGTCTGAACACGTTATCAATAGATAAGCACCTAACAGTGCAGTTTGAAAATAACCCCATAAAATGAAATGCAAATTTTAGGAACCTTTATACACACCGGGGCCAGTGTGTGCAGTGTAGCAGTGCAGCTCCGTACCTGCATGCAGTGCAGTGTCGCGTGTGTACAGCAGACCCTCACCTTGTGTCCTGGCTCTCTTGGCCTTCATGGTGTCCTCCTGTGTGGGCAGGGGCAGAGGGAAGTCCCCACACTTCTGAAACACACAAAGGACACCGTCAGTACAGTCGGCACCGCAGAGACTCGGCCCGTCCCTCTGTAAGGACACATTCAGTACAGTCGTCACCGCAGGGACTCAGCCTGTCCCTCTGTAAGGACACCGTCAGTACAGTCGGCACCGCAGAGACTCGGCCCGTCCCTCTGTAAGGACACATTCAGTACAGTCGTCACCGCAGGGACTCAGCCTGTCCCTCTGTAAGGACACCGTCAGTACAGTCGGCACCGCAGAGACTCGGCCCGTCCCTCTGTAAGGACACATTCAGTACAGTCGTCACCGCAGGGACTCAGCCTGTCCCTCTGTAAGGACACATTCAGTACAGTCGTCACCGCAGGGACTCAGTCTGTCCCTCTGTAAGGACACATTCAGTACAGTCGTCACCGCAGGGACTCGGCCTGTCCCTCTGTAAGGACACCGTCAGTACAGTCGTCACCGCAGGGACTCAGTCTGTCCCTCTGTAAGGACACCGTCAGTACAGTCGGCACCGCAGGGACTCGGCCCGTCCCTCTGTAAGGACACCGTCAGTACAGTCGGAACCGCAGAGACTCAGCCCGTCCCTCTGTAAGGACACCGTCAGTACAGTCGTCACCGCAGGGACTCGGCCCGTCCCTCTGTAAGGACACCGTCAGTACAGTCGTCACTGCAGGGACTCGGCCTGTCCCTCTGTAAGGACACCGTCAGTACAGTCGTCACTGCAGGGACTCGGCCTGTCCCTCTGTAAGGACACATTCAGTACAGTCGGCACCGCAGGGACTCGGCCTGTCCCTCTGTAAGGACATCGTCAGTACAGTCGTCACTGCAGGGACTCGGCCTGTCCCTCTGTAAGGACACATTCAGTACAGTCGTCACTGCAGGGACTCAGCCTGTCCCTCTGTAAGGACACCGTCAGTACAGTCGTCACTGCAGGGACTCGGCCTGTCCCTCTGTAAGGACACATTCAGTACAGTCGTCACTGCAGAGACTCAGCCCCGTCCCTGTGAAATGACAGCTAGTCTGTTAGTACAGTTGTCACTGCAGAGATTCAGCCCCGTCCCTGTGAAATGACAGCTAGTCTGTTAGTACAGTTGTCACTGCAGAGATTCAGCCCCGTCCCTGTGAAATGACAGCTAGTCTGTTAGTACAGTTGTCACTGCAGAGACTCAGCCCCGTCCCTGTGAAATGACAGCTAGTCTGTTAGTACAGTTGTCACCGCAGGGACTCAGCCTTTTTTCTAGAAGCCTGATTTCAGCTCTCTTGCCCTCACACTCGACCTCCTAGTTCCTTCAGCCTGCCCCCCCCGCCTCACTCACAGTGCCCCTCTGCCTCTCGGCGCGGTCTCTCAGCATGCTCTCCAGGTGCTGCTGCTCCGTCTCTCTCAGCGCGGTGCAGAAGCTCTCGAAGGCTTGCGGCCCGCGCTTCGGCAGCAGGGACAGCAGAGCCCTGTTCCTCTGGAACGACGTTTTGTCGGCCTGGGAGGGGGGAGAGGCAGGCAAGGTAGAGCAATAAAGACACAGACAACATAACATTTAAAGGCACATTTTCCTCATATTTCCCACACAGCTTTACAACTGCACTCTAAAAAAGCCTCATCTGGTCACTTGCATACACAGAGGCAGAAAAACGTAAGAAGAGACAAACAAGGACAATTGTTTCAAAGTTCCTCCCGTTTTCAACTACAAATACTGGTCTCAACCTTACTGTCAGACAGACAGACAGAGAAAGTTTACTTTCTCAGGCCGAATTCATGTGCCAGAATTCATAACCCAGCAGTACTGGACATTAGGACAATCACAGTATGAGCAATTCAGAGACCATTTATAACACAAACCTGAATATGTTTCAATCCTCAAGGACACGAGCTCCTTTAAATAAGCATGTTACTTGTGTAATTGGTCAATGACTGACAAATGTTCCTAGTCTTTAACCAACTGGTGCTGGAAGGTGACCTTTAAGACTGACAGGACCAGGGCTCCCCTAGTTTATGATACGTGTGTGTACGGCACCTGTACACGCAGCTCTGCTGAGACAGGGGCAGGAAGCGCGCACGTAAAGGCGATCCGACGCACAAAGGCTCCTGGACAGAGAGCACGTGGCTCTACTCACCATGATGCTCTCCGCCATGCTTTCGGTGAGGATGCTGTCTGACAGCAAGTGCTGAACCAGCTCGTCGATGACCAGGTCTTTGCACAAAGCCACTGAACACCGTCGCAGCGCCTCCCGGTGGTACGGCAGCATCCCACACTGACTCTTCATCCTGACACGCGGGGCGAGAGAGTGTTAAACACACACCGTCACCCAGGGAGAGAAGGATATTGGAACAGCAGTACAGCACCACCCGACAGATGCGTTTCCAATGGAACACTAAAAGCAACAAGGAGGACTGTGACAACAGCTCACATCACAGAGCAATCGCCCGGCCAGGATCCAGGTTTGACTGCCTGCACGCTCGTGCCGTGCTCCTGGGGCCCCACACACCCGCCGCCTTTCATTCCAGCCCGCCTTCATTAGATCACTGACGCCTGCCCTCGTCGAAGAAGTTGCTTCCATTGAAGTTGCATTTTTTTTCCCCCTCGTCACAAGTCTGGGATTTTATTTCACAACAGCTCTTACATGTTGAAGAGCTGGGGACAAACAGTTCCAAGTTAATCTGATTATTAAGTGAACGAAGGGGTTTGATTGTGGAACTGCGGGGCTCAGCTAGAACGAAAAGCAGTAGGTGTGGGGGGGGTCACCAGTATGGGACTGGGAATCGGTGCTCCGGGACAAACTGCACCGCTGAAGCCAAAAATTTAAAAAAAAAACTGTTCGATAATTACACCCCACATCTCCACTGCGAGCTCATCGCCTGCTCTAGTCAGTCCACGCAGAGGTGCGGATCTTACAACCTGGAGTGGAGCACGGTGCTGTGGAACAGGTGTCTGATGTTTCATACCTGAGATACCGTGTGTACTTATTGGTAAAGCAGTCGTCACCAGAACTGCACAACGCGTTTATCAGTAGTACGCATCAGCAGCACCGAAGAGGACTTCACGTGTTCAATTATGCTCACGATCAAGACAGATAACGAATAAACCAGGGGTCTGCGATGCAGGTCCCCCGGCATCCCCTATCCAACAGGCTGTGTGACCCTCTCCTGGCTGGGGGCTGGGGGTTGAACATGAACAACCTCCGCTCTCGAAGAAAGCGGAAGAAGGCCCAGAACCCCCGCGGAGGTTGTAAAGCCGGGCCGAGGTGCTGGTGCTGGTCCAGTCAAGAGCTCAGCCTGGTCCCACGAACCCGAATCGGGAACCCCTGCCCCCCCAGACGACCTGTTTCTCCCGAATCCAACCCCCCCACCTTTAACGGGGTCACGCTGAACCCGTTCTGGGTCAGCAGGAGTGAGGGGCTTCATTGCTTCATGGTGACTGTAACAATCACCGGGCTGGGTCTCGCAGGGTCTCCCCGGCTGAAGAGCTCACGAACACAGCCCCCAGTTTAACATCCCGCTGTCTGACCCAGCTTCTGGAGGGCCCCAGCCTTCCTGAGCTTTGTCCCCCCCCCCCAGCTTCTCTCCAACAGCAAATAGAATTACTGAAACAAAACAGTTTTAAATGACTGCCAATAACGGTTTAATTAGCTGCTTAGTTGTAGGCACCTGTCTTTGACAAGAAAGGTTAGCCTTCTGATAGTTAACAGCTAATTGATCCCAGGCTCTCGTCAGGCTGTTTCCTTAAAGAAGCCAGAGTACTGGCTTCCACAACAGGGGGGCTTGTTCCACACTCCCGCCACCCTCTGTGCAAACTCCTGATCCGCGCTGCACCGTCCGCACGGCACACGGCGCTCCCGGGGGGGGGGGTGGGCCACGCAGCGGACGCGAGGCCCAGGCCCTGCGTGGGGGTGGGGGAAGCGAGCTGGAGGAGGCCGAGGGACGACAGGTGTGTCCTTGCACCTCCTCACGGGGCCCTCGGCTCAAGCGGCGGTGGCGGATCCAGGTGGATCCGGTCTCGCTGAAATCCAGGTGGCCGCTTCCGGGACACGGCCGCCCCGCTCTCTCTCTCTCTCACCACCGCCTCACGGCTGAAATACCGCGGATACAAATAAACTCTGTGGGGTTTTTGTCCTTACCTTACAGAAAATTAAAACTACCAAGAAAAAAAACCCTGGAGACGATATTTAAAAAAAAACCGTTCACAGACGGAAACATCACTCGCCCAAGCGCCCACAGTTTAGCTTTGCTTTCTTCACGGAAACCAGACGAGAACGCGGGCTGCGGGGAAAAATAAAAATAATAATAACAACAACAAAACACCCCGGCGTTTCATGCTGTGGCCCGAATTACTGAAATAATTTCGTTTAAAAAAATAATAAATAAACGTGTAGCTTTAAAAACTAACGAACATCTTCGGAATCCGAGAGCAAAACAAATCCGGCCCCCCCCTCCGCCGCCTCGCGCGCACACACCAGAGGGGGCGGGACCCAACAGCGCGGAGGACCGTCCGTCTCAGCCAATAGAACGGGGAGGAGGCTCTGACAGACATAGGCACGGCCCAATTAAAAACGAGTACTGAGAAGGCAGGGGGAGAGGCGGCCCTTGGACTGTTTGAATTGCCGCGGACCCTTTCCAAATCAGCCAATGGGAAGCAAGGGAACGTTTCGAGTGACATGGGCAGGAACCAACCGCCTAGCCAGGAGGAGGGACCAGACGTTTGACTGAGGACGGTTTGAAAACCCCGCTGACGTAGGCGGGGCGGGGACGAAGAAAAGGCGCGGAATCCTAAAAGGGAAAACGAGAGGCTGTTAAAGGGACAGGGACAAACAAACGGCGTACAATATAATGTTTGGCCGATTAAAAAGGAAACCTTTTAAAAAAAACGACTTCAATTTACACGTTCGTTGCCGCTGGGAAACGTATCAAATGTTGTCGCCCCTGCTGTCACAACGTCTCACAAATAGAATAGTGGGTTTCATACAAATTTCAAAGCATCGTGAAGGATCAGACACGATCTTCAGAACTTAATAGTGTAATACCTCCGCAGTTTTTATTCTCATGGCGCCTCACTCGACATGACCCCTGGGGCGATGCGTTTACTCCAGCCTCTGAAACCCGTACGTGCGTGCACGTTCATCTGGTGCAGTATGTGATGCTCAAGTCCGCTGAATATTTAAAGGCGAGGTAAAAGCTCCGTGAAGCTGCCCCCCCTGCAGACAGCACAAACGATGAAACCCACCTCATTCGTTAGTGCTGCGTTTGTGCCCTTGAAAGTAGCATTTGTGCTGCTTTCGTTCCCGAGATATAGCGCCTTGGTTTTGTACGTAAAAGCACCGTGATTGCAAGATTTGTGGGTTTTATTTTCTAAGGCACGTTTTCCTCTTCTTTCCCTACCGTGACAGCTGATGCCAAACGCGTAACTGTGGGATACCATCGCGACAAGACCTCCGCAGCATGTCATGATAGGGACCCCATGCATATCGCATGTATATCGCGGCAGCGTATATCGCGAGTAGCGCCTTGCTTCCCTGCCACCCTGGCAACGCTCTCGCAACACAGGTCTCATATCAGGACATGAGATACCCAGATAGGGTGTTTTTAAGTCGGAATTCTTAGATGCTAAGTCGGAATTGCGAGATACCATAGCGCGTTTTTTTTTTTATTAGGGTATGTGATATTGGTGACAAATCTAATTCTCCTGCTCACACAAACGCACAGAAGACACCGATATTAAATGCAAAATCCACCGCCGCCGCCCACCCGGGCAAACAGGATCACACCTGAAGAGCTGTTCCTCTCGCACCGGTAACAGACGCTTGAACTCGGCAGACGGGTCACTGGGGGTTCAAAGTCGCCGTGCACGGTGACGTGATCACCGGGAAAACAAGGCGCTATATCTCGGCAACAAAAGCAGCACAAACGCTACTTTCAACGGCACAAACCGGCACAAGCGATGGAGACCGGTAAGGTTCCCCTACGACGTTGTAAAGGGGCTGAGAGATGTCACACACCCCAAAAAGTAGGCGCTATACCTCTGAAGCCCCGAGTGCAGTGCCAGCTGTCGGTCGCTCGGGTGGCTCCAGGGTCCTCCACCGGGACTGTGGGTGCTCACTCCACCTCGAACACAGGGCTCACTGTCCCCCTCCTCTCCCTACCTCTCTCCCCTTCGTCTCCTCTCCCTCCTGCTCTGCCCGACCCCCTCCTTTCCCTGTCCTCTTCCTCTCCCTGCTCCTTTTCCTGTCCTCCTCTCCTCTCCCTCCTGCTCTCCCTGTCCTCTTCCTCTCCCTGCTCCTTTTCCTGTCCTCCTCTCCTCTCCCTCCTCTCCCTGCTCCTCTCCCTACGCCTCCCTGTCCCTCTCCTCTCCCTCCTGCTCTGCTCGACCCCCTCCTTTCCCTGTCCCCCTCCTCTCCCTGCTCCTCTCCCTACTCCTCCCTGTCCACCTCCTCTCCCTGCTCCTCCCTGTCCCTCTTCTCTCCCCTCCCTGATCCTCTTCCTCTCCCTGCTCTTCTCCCTACTCCTCCCTGTCCACCTCCTCTCCTGTGCCCCTCCTCTCCCTGCTCCTCTCCCTGTCCCCCCCTTTCCCCTCCTCCTGCTCTCCCTTGCCCTCAGTCTCTCTCCCCTGCTGGCACTGTATCCTCTCTCCCACTGAGGTGCTGTTAATAATTGATGAGCCTCAGACTCTGAAAGGGTAACCACACCACAGTCGCTGCTATAATATCTCGCCTCTCTCCATCTGACTGTCTCCATCTGCGGCCGCTTGTCTGTCTCTCTGATAGCTCGTGCGTCTGTCTGTGATTGGTTGTGTGTGACTGTGTCGGTGTCTGTCTGATTTTTTTGTGTGTCTCTCTGCCTGATTGCTTGTGTGTGTCTGCCTGATTGCTTGTGTTAGTTTCTGGGTTTCTGTCTGCCTGATTGCTTGTGTGTGTCAGTGTGTGTCTGCCTGGTTGAGTGTATGTGTCTGCTGATTGTGTGTCAGTGTGTGTCTGCCTGGTTGAGTGTATGTGTCTGCTGATTGTGTGTCAGTGTGTGTCTGCCTGATTGATTGTGTGTGTCTGCCTGATATTGTGTGTCAGTGTGCGTCTGCCTGATTGCTGGTGTGTGTCAGTGTGCAGTGCATGTCTGCCTGATTGCTGGTGTGTGTCAGTGCGCAGTGCATGTCTGCCTGATTTCTGGTGTGTGTCAGTGTGCGTCTGCCTGATTGCCGGTGTGTGTCAGTGCGCAGTGCATGTCTGCCTGATTTCTGGTGTGTGTCAGTGTGCGTCTGCCTGATTGCCGGTGTGTGTCAGTGCGCAGTGCATGTCTGCCTGATTTCTGGTGTGTGTCAGTGTGCGTCTGCCTGATTGCTTGTGTGTCTGCCTGATTGCTGGTGTGTGTCAGTGCGCAGTGCATGTCTGCCTGATTGCCGGTGTGTGTCAGTGTGCAGTGCATGTCTGCCTGATTGCCGGTGTGTGTCAGTGCGCAGTGCATGTCTGCCTGATTGCCGGTGTGTGTCAGTGTGTGTCTGCCTGATTGCTGGTGTGTGTCAGTGTGCAGTGCATGTCTGCCTGATTGCCGGTGTGTGTCAGTGCGCAGTGCATGTCTGCCTGATTGCCGGTGTGTGTCAGTGCGCAGTGCATGTCTGCCTGATTGCCGGTGTGTGTCAGTGTGTGTCTGCCTGATTGCTGGTGTGTGTCAGTGTGCAGTGCATGTCTGCCTGATTGCCGGTGTGTGTCAGTGCGCAGTGCATGTCTGCCTGATTGCCGGTGTGTGTCAGTGTGCAGTGCATGTCTGCCTGATTGCCGGTGTGTGTCAGTGCGCAGTGCATGTCTGCCTGATTGCTGGTGTGTGTCAGTGCGCAGTGCATGTCTGCCTGATTGCTGGTGTGTGTCAGTGTGCGTCTGCCTGATTGCTGGTGTGTGTCAGTGCGCAGTGCATGTCTGCCTGATTGCTGGTGTGTGTCAGTGTGCGTCTGCCTGATTGCTGGTGTGTGTCAGTGCGCAGTGCATGTCTGCCTGATTGCTGGTGTGTGTCAGTGCGCAGTGCATGTCTGCCTGATTGCTGGTGTGTGTCAGTGTGCGTCTGCCTGATTGCTGGTGTGTGTCAGTGCGCAGTGCATGTCTGCCTGATTGCTGGTGTGTGTCAGTGTGCGTCTGCCTGATTGCTGGTGTGTGTCAGTGCGCAGTGCATGTCTGCCTGATTGCCGGTGTGTGTCAGTGCGCAGTGCATGTCTGCCTGATTGCCGGTGTGTGTCAGTGTGTGTCTGCCTGATTGCTGGTGTGTGTCAGTGTGCAGTGCATGTCTGCCTGATTGCCGGTGTGTGTCAGTGCGCAGTGCATGTCTGCCTGATTGCCGGTGTGTGTCAGTGCGCAGTGCATGTCTGCCTGATTGCCGGTGTGTGTCAGTGTGTGTCTGCCTGATTGCTGGTGTGTGTCAGTGTGCAGTGCATGTCTGCCTGATTGCCGGTGTGTGTCAGTGCGCAGTGCATGTCTGCCTGATTGCCGGTGTGTGTCAGTGTGCAGTGCATGTCTGCCTGATTGCCGGTGTGTGTCAGTGCGCAGTGCATGTCTGCCTGATTGCTGGTGTGTGTCAGTGCGCAGTGCATGTCTGCCTGATTGCTGGTGTGTGTCAGTGTGCGTCTGCCTGATTGCTGGTGTGTGTCAGTGCGCAGTGCATGTCTGCCTGATTGCTGGTGTGTGTCAGTGTGCGTCTGCCTGATTGCTGGTGTGTGTCAGTGCGCAGTGCATGTCTGCCTGATTGCTGGTGTGTGTCAGTGCGCAGTGCATGTCTGCCTGATTGCTGGTGTGTGTCAGTGTGCGTCTGCCTGATTGCTGGTGTGTGTCAGTGCGCAGTGCATGTCTGCCTGATTGCTGGTGTGTGTCAGTGTGCGTCTGCCTGATTGCTGGTGTGTGTCAGTGCGCAGTGCATGTCTGCCTGATTGCCGGTGTGTGTCAGTGCGCAGTGCATGTCTGCCTGATTGCTGGTGTGTGTCAGTGTTCGTCTGCCTGATTGCCGGTGTGTGTCAGTGCGCAGTGCATGTCTGCCTGATTGCCGGTGTGTGTCAGTGTGTGTCTGCCTGATTGCCGGTGTGTGTCAGTGCGCAGTGCATGTCTGCCTGATTGCTGGTGTGTGTCAGTGTTCGTCTGCCTGATTGCCGGTGTGTGTCAGTGCGCAGTGCATGTCTGCCTGATTGCCGGTGTGGGCCTGATTGCTGGTGGCGGCCCGTCTGTGTGTCTGTCCTCCAGCGACACCCCTCTGGCAGTGAAGGGGTTAACTCCAGCTGCTCCAGCCCCAGCATGAGGCAGGGAAGGAAATAGAAGGAGATGAAATGGCAGGGAGGCAGGGGGCAGCGCCGGGGGGAGAGCAGAGGAGAAGCGCTGAGGTTACCGGCGCAGTGACCAGCTCCGACAGCACGGCGCACACAGTGGCAGGCAGCCCCCGAGACATGGAGCAGGACAAGGCCAGAGACCAGCTCTTCTCACGGAAACGCAGCTTCACCTTCGGCGCTTATGGAGGGTGAGTCAGTTCACACAGTTCAGCTTTTTTCAGCGAAGCAAGATCACCCATCCCTCCTGTCCGGTTGAGTGTTCATTACTGGAGGATTCTCTGCAGTCTCCTCTCACTGTGTCTCCTGTCCGGTTGAGTGTTCATTACTGAAGGATTCTCTGCAGTCTCCTCTCACTGTGTCTCCTGTCCGGTTGAGTGTTCATTACTGGAGGATTCTCTGCAGTCTCCTCTCACTGTGTCTCCTGTCCGGTTGAGTGTTTATTACTGAAGGATTCTCTGCAGTCTCCTCTCACTGTGTCTCCTGTCCTGTTGAGTGTTTATTACTGAAGGATCCTCTGCAGTCTCCTCTCACTGTGTCTCCTGTCCTGTTGAGTGTTTATTACTGAAGGATCCTCTGCAGTCTCTCACTGTGTCTCCTGTCCTGTTGAGTGTTTATTACTGAAGGATCCTCTGCAGTCTCTCACTGTGTCTCCTGTCCTGTTGAGTGTTTATTACTGAAGTATTCTCTGCAGTCACCTCTCACTGTGTCTTCTGTCCGGTTGAGTGTTTATTACTGAAGGATTCTCTGCAGTCTCCTCTCACTGTGTCTCCTGTCCGGTTGAGTGTTTATTACTGAAGGATTCTCTGCAGTCTCCTCTCACTGTGTCTTCTGTCCGGTTGAGTGTTTATTACTGAAGGATTCTCTGCAGTCTCCTCTCACTGTGTCTCCTGTCCGGTTGAGTGTTTATTACTGAAGGATTCTCTGCAGTCTCATCTCACTGTGTCTCCTGTCCGGTTGAGTGTTCATTACTGAAGGATTCTCTGCAGTCTCCTCTCACTGTGTCTCCTGTCCGGTTGAGTGTTTATTACTGAAGGATCCTCTGCAGTCTCTCACTGTGTCTCCTGTCCTGTTGAGTGTTTATTACTGAAGGATTCTCTGCAGTCTCCTCTCACTGTGTCTTCTGTCCGGTTGAGTGTTTATTACTGAAGGATTCTCTGCAGTCTCCTCTCACTGTGTCTCCTGTCCGGTTGAGTGTTTATTACTGAAGGATCCTCTGCAGTCTCCTCTCACTGTGTCTCCTGTCCTGTTGAGTGTTTATTACTGAAGGATCCTCTGCAGTCTCCTCTCACTGCGTCTCCTGTCCGGTTGAGTGTTTATTACTGACGGATCCTCTGCAGTCTCCTCTCACTGTGTCTCCTGTCCGGTTGAGTGTTTATTACTGAAGGATCCTCTGTTATCTTTCTGTCTCATTGTCTCCTGTCCCGTATTATCATTATGATGCTTTATTCATTGCAATAACATAATACCAATTCACAAATCAATTACCTTACTAATTGCAGGGTTGACAAGTTCATCTGTCCAGCAGTCAACTGGTAAGACACTTATTTTATTCCATAAAGAGAGGATGACCGAGAGCATGCACGTACGTACCCATGTGTAATTAATAATGTGATATTCCGAATTTCACAGCAGACCGGAGACATTTGAACACAGTATTCTTGATATACTTGACTCCCCAACTAGTGAAAACAAATCACTACTGAGTGGAAATTTATCGCAGAAGGTAAAACAATCTCTTAACAGAATGTTGTATTTTTTATTAAAAATCTGTAACGGCACAAAGTGGTCTGACTTTCCGAGTCAGAGCGTCTGTGAGTCTGTGTCTCAGTGTGTCCAAGTCTGTGTGTCTGTCCACATCTGTGTCTCTGAGCTGTGTTTCCACCTTCCTCGATAATGTTTGAGAGGGAACTAGCTGCGTTCCCTCTCTTTTCTCCCCCTCTCTGTGAGTCCAGTATTAATGTACTGTAGCGCCTCTCCAGTCAGTCAGTCTGTCAATGTTGGTGAATTAGTGGACCTAGCGTCTCAAAAGCAGACTATATCTCTACTTTTTTCACTGATATTTCAATGCACTTTTGTTTCAGGCATCAGATCTGTTTGAGATCATTGAGAAATTACAGGTATTTTTAAAACATTTTCTTTCTCGGTGTTTTAGATGTGTCTTGAATGTCTGCATGAATCTGTGTGGATGGGGGTTCATTGAAAATTTCAAGGTAAGTGTGAGGAGTATCTCTAGGGTCTAAATTAGGGTCTGTATTAATCTCTGTGTGTGAGGAGTGTCTCTAGGGTCTGTATTAGGGTTTGTATTAATCTCAGTGTGTGAGGAGTGTCTCTAGGGTCTGTATGTCTGTGTGTGAGGAGTGTCTCTAGGGTCTATATTAGGGTCTGTATTAATCTCAGTGTGTGAGGAGTGTCTCTGGGGTCTGCATTAGGGTTTGTATTAATCTCAGTGTGTGAGGAGTGTCTCTAGGGTCTACTGTATATTAAGGCCTGTATTAATCTCTGTGTGTGAGGAGTGTCTCTGGGGTCTATATTAATCTCTGTGTGTGAGGAGTGTCTCTGGGGTCTGTATTAGGGTTTGTATTAATCTCTGTGTGTGAGGAGTGTCTCTAGGGTCTATATATGGGTCTACATTAATCTCATCATCAGTTCGTTTCGCTCTCTTAATTGATTAATCCTAATCTTCTGAAGCACACCTCCCATGAAATTGTCTCTATCCTCAGGGAAGCCGCTTAGACGAGCAGCGCTGTGAGTTTCCGCCCCCTTTCAAGGTAGCGACCCTGTCACTCCGTCGGTACCAGTACAGGCACGTCCGTCGTCACGGCTGTGTCGGCATGCACACTGCTGCCGCCCCTGTTGGTTGGTTCTGCGGGGGGCAGTAGCCCCCCCGAACACAATCTTGTGCGTGAGTGCGTGCGCGGGGCACGCGTGTCCCTCCTCCCTCTGTAACGCTCTGTGCGCGTCTGCAGTTCCTCAAGATCGGCGGCCCCCTTCCTCTGGTCTTGCCCCCCAAGGCTGGCGGATACTGGATCGAGCCACCGCCGTGCTGCGAGGGTGCGCCCCTTCCCCCGGGGCCCGAGACGGAGCCGGGCCCCTGTGACATCATGGACAGAGACCCCAGCGCCACCCTGTACAGAGACTCGTTCAGACACAAGGTCAGTGCGTGAGCCCCCAGTCCGTCTGAAAGGCTGGTTCGGGGGAACGTGAGCCAAGCTATAAAAAAACAAGAGGCGCCCGTTCGGTGGTGATCATCCAGCTGCTTCTCGAGAGAAGCCAGGGAATCGACTTCACCCACAGGGCGGGGCCAGCTTGCTGCACCCTCCCACAACCTTCTGTGGGAAGTAGTGCCCCCTGTCCCCTGATTGGAAGCGGCTCGTTCCACTCTCCCACACCTCTCTGTGTAAAGACGCGGCTCCCGTCCTCAGTTCTAAATGCACGCCGCTGGCGCTCCCTCTTCTGCCCTCTGGCTCGTGTGTCACTGTTCGTGCTGAAGAAGTCCGTCAGCACCTTTGAGGGTTCTGACTACTTCTGCATAATAACACACTTTATTTTTATATAGTGCCTTTCAGAGAGGCTTCTCAAAGCACTTTACAGAACAGCAACAAAAAAAAAAAAACACGTTGTGGTAGTAGATGGGGGTGGACTACAGTAGGAAAGCCAAGAGGCACACAGTACCAGTGAAATAAAAGCCCTTCTAAAAAAAGGGGTTTGTGTATTTGTCTCAGGTCCCCCATAATCTTCTCTGTTAAAGTCTAAACAGGCTCAGCTGTGCTAGTCTGTCAGCGCAGGGACAGTATACACACACACAGCGTTGATCTCTCTGCGTGCTGTACACTGTGCCTAGTATCTGCCTGTCAGTTTCATGATGGTTTACCCTTGTGGGCTGTGTTTATCGGACAGTGCCTCTCCGCTGTCGGCCTCTCAGGATCGCTGTGCTGATGTGCTGTCATGTGCTGCATGGCCCCGACGTTGTCCAGCTGGGTCGGTGTTAAATGCCCCCTCTGTTCCTCTTCCTCTCAGTATCATCAGTCCTTCACGGCGGTCGATCCCTCCCTCGGCTCCCTCATCCTCTCAGCGCGCGTGGACGAAGAGGACAGCGTGCACGTCATCCTGAGGTCGGCCCCCCCCCTCCTCGTCTCCCCGCCATCTGCCTGCAGTTCCCCAGCTGAGCCTGCTCCCCGTGAGGGGGCGCTCTTCTCTTCTCTTCTGTTCTTTTCTCACTGCGCGTGTGTCCATTTCTGTCTCTCCCCCTTCCCCCCCCCCCCAGGATGAAGGAGTGCAGCCTCCACGGCGTCTTCCACCTCTCCCTCTTCCCCGAGTTTCCCAGCGCGGGGCAGCTGGCCAAGGTCTCTCTCTCTCTCTGTCTCCCTCTCTCCTCAGAGTGGCAGTGGGTGCAGTAGGTGCTCATAATAAAAAAGAAAAAGAAAAATCCTGACACATCTGTAGCTCATTTCTGGACACTCCACTCAAAGTGCTTTACAGCTAATGGGGAATCCCATTCTCGCCACCAATGTGTCACCCCACCTTGGGCACAGTCAGGCACAGGGCCTTGTGAGCTTCAGCGTGCACGCAGGGTCTAACTAGGGACTGTGCAATAATAATAATTAATATTAGATTATTAGGGATTATTAGGAGGCCCTGACTGGTAAAGGCCAGGGGGAAATTTGGCCAGGACACCAGGGTTACACCCCTACTCTTTTCGAGTAGACGGCGCTATTTTGGTGCTGTAATGGCCCAGTGACCAGAAGATTAGCTGCTGGTGTACAGGTTGCTAGATCGCCTGCCACAGTAGATCAGCATGAGTAATTCCTAACGTTGGCAGCCGTCGCAGTAGTAGCAGCAGAGGGAGCTCTCGGGTCACAAGCAGTTTTCAACACGGCAGATTGTGGAGCCCGTCACAGGATCACAGTCGTGAAGTGCTGCTTTTGCTCTTTCGTATTTGCAGTTGCTTTGTGACTCAGTGACAGTATCGAAGTTCGAGGCAGTCAGTTACCCCAAGGTAAACCTCAATTTCTCTCTCCCTCATTGTCACTGTGCTGTAGTGTCCAGTCAGTCAGTGTCGCTGTGCTGTAGTGTCCAGTCAGTCAGTGTCTCTGTGCTGTAGTGTCCAGTCAGTCAGTCAGGGTCACTGTGCTGTAGTGTCCAGTCAGTCAGTCAGTGTCTCTGTGCTGTAGTGTCCAGTCAGTCAGTCAGGGTCACTGTGCTGTAGTGTCCAGTCAGTCAGTCAGTGTCGCTGTGTTGTAGTGTCCAGTCAGTCAGTGTCGCTGTGCTGTAGTGTCCAGTCAGTCAGTGTCTCTGTGCTGTAGTGTCCAGTCAGTCAGTCAGTGTCGCTGTGCTGTAGTGTCCAGTCAGTCAGTATAAATTTTCTCTTGTGCACAGCCAGCAGGTTTAATCTGCTGTATGATCCAGTCAGCTTAGGCCAGTTTTGTAGTGTCCAGTTGGTCAGGGGAGTCTGTATTAACTCCTCACTCGTCTCTCATAGGCACCAGAGCTGATTGCAGCGTTTGACGAGCACAGGATATCAGAAAACTTTAAATTCGGAGTGCTGTATCAGCGAGAGGGCCAGGTTGGGATGTTCCTCCATGCGCTTGTCTTTTCCATGACTGTGACTGTGTCTCCAGAATGCGTGGTCTGTCTGTATCTGCTTCTTTTAACAGGGGGCGCCCAACACCACAGCTCCACAGCTTTGTTAAATGTAGAGAAATATACCAGTTGGTGGGTGGCACAGTAGACCAGTAGTCTGCCTTGCTGCCTCGCAGCACTTTTTCCCTGGGGTTGATTTCTGGGGTGCTGTCTGTGTGGAGTTTGCATGTTCTCCCCATGTTTGCATGGGTTTCCTCTGAGTGCTCCAGCTTTTCCAGCTCTCTCACACAGTCCAGAAACACGCTGGTAGGGTTAATTGCCCTAAATTGGTCCTGCTGTGAGTGTGTCCGTGTGCCCTGTGATGGACTGGCATCCCTCCCAGGGTGTACCCTGCCTTGTGTGCTCGTTGCTTGCCAGGATAGGCTCCGGCTCCCCTGCGACCCGGGATTGGATGAAGCAGCTGGACAGCTCCCCACCCTGTCCAGAACGGAGCAGTCCCTCAGCGGTCCCTTAGATTGTCAGCGAGTTCAGTCTGTTGAATCTTTATTCACTCTGTCAGTATACATGTACTTGTCTGCCCACTGTGTCCGTTATACCAAATCCACTGCTAGTGGCGTTTTAAGATCGCGAGATTCTGTGATTAACGTGGCTCGTGCTCCCCGAGATCCTGGGATCTTGAATCTCGAGCAATGATAAAGACGCCGCATGTCATGTAGTTAATAATTATCTATGGGTGTATTTCCATTATGTAACACCCATACAGCCATTCCAACAAATGAACATTTTTTACACCAGAAGGCTGTAGTCTCTTGTCTGTCCACTTGCTTTTCTTTGAGCTCTGTCCTGCCCATCTGCCCCACTCCAGTTCTGCTCGTCACACTGTCCCGCTGTCTCTCTGTCTGACTCGGGTGGGATTGTGTGTTCCTCTGTGCCTCTGACTCTGCCTGCTTGTTCCCCCCTGGCTCACTGTCTCGCTGTCTTTCAGCTCTCAGAAGAGGCCATACTGGGTAACTGCGAAGAGAGTGAAGAATTCTTGGACTTTTTGTCCATTATGGGGGAGACGGTTTCCCTGTCTGGATTCACAGGGTGATGCAGTATAGTTGGATTTGTATTTCATCAGTTTTTATTGTTGCTTATATTATGTCTCTGATGTGTGACTTTAGGGTCTGTATTACAGTCTATTCATTTATGTATTTGTAAGTTTTTTTATTATTATCCATAAACTAATTAGGGTCTGCATTAATCTGTGTGTTAGGAGTTTATATTAGTGTCAATCTTAATCTTTGTGTGTGAGCAGTGTCTCTAGGGTCTGTATTAGGGTCTGTATTAATCTCTGTGTGTGAGGTGTGTCTCTGGGGTCTGTATTAGGGTCTGTATTAATCTCTGTGTGTGAGGTGTGTCTCTGGGGTCTGTATTAATCTCTGTGTGTGAGGAGTGTCTCTGGGGTCTGTATTAGGGTCTGTATTAATCTCTGTGTGTGAGGTGTGTCTCTGGGGTCTGTATTAGGGTCTATATTAATCTCTGTGTGTGAGGAGTGTCTCTAGGGTCTGTATTAGGGTCTGTATTAATCTCTAGAGTCTAAATTAACTCTCATCTCTCTTTTTCAGGTTTCGAGGTGGGCTTGACGTGAGCTATGGACAAACTGGAAGTCAATCTGTCTTCACATCCTTTCACGGCAGACAAGTTATGTTTCATGTGTCAACAAAACTTCCATTTACTGAGGGTGACTGTCAACAGGTCTGTACTTTTTCTTGTTTTTTTTCCTTTTTCTCTGTTTTATTTTTCTCATATTGCAATGTTTAATCTACAGAAGTGCCCAGGCAGGGAGTACATTTCCATTTCTCATTATCTCGTCTTCTTTTCCAGTTGCAGAGGAAGAGACATATTGGAAATGACATTGTCTCATTGGTCTACCAGGAAGGAGAAACTCCTTTCCTCCCTGACATCATCACGTCTCACTTCCTGCATGCTTTTGTTGTTGTCAGGAGAGTAGTGAGAAATAATGAGGAGATGTACCAGGTAAAGGGGTTGGGGTGTTAATATATGCCCAATATAAAGATTAAGTAAGACAACAACATTAATGCAATACTGCTGACTCAGAGGGAAAATGGTGTACCCTTGTATAGACCCCAGAGACACTCCTCACACACAGAGATTAATACAGACTCTAATACAGACCCTAGAGGCACACCTCACACATAAAGATGAATACAGTTCCTAATATAGACCCTAGAGACACTCCTCACACACAGAGATTAATATAGACCCTAATATAGACCCTAGAGACACTCCTCACACACAGAGATTAATACAGACCCTAATACAGACCCCAGAGACACTCCTCACACACAGAGATTAATACAGACCCTAGAGACACACCTCACACATAAAGATGAATACAGTTCCTAATATAGACACTAGAGACACTCCTCACACACAGAAAGTACTACAAACCCTAATATCGACCCTAACTGCTAACTGTACCGGCAAAACATTCCTAAGTGATTGAAAAGCCTTAGAGGAAGAAGGACAAGAAGGAGTTGCAATATTTTCTAGATTCTGACCTGTTTCTCCTGCCTCAGTGTGAATCACAGTGTGCACGGTGCTGTCTTGTTTCCGCAGGTGTCGGTGACCGCCCGAGAGGACGTGCCTCTCTTCGGGCCCCCCCTCCCCGACCCTCCCGTTTTCAAAGAGGTAGGGAGGTGGTTTAAAATGCAGATGAGCAATTGGAACAGAGCAATGGGTGGGGGGAGATGGACCAGCCTGGCAGCTTGTCCTGCCGCAATGAATAAGATGTTTAGGACAAGTGAAATTAACAGCAGAAAATGGCACAACAGTGAGGTTCAAGGGGAATAGGAGCAGGAGCCGGCTGACTGTTGTATGTCTCCGCTCTGGTGTAGAAATACTGTAGCATCAGCAGACAAAGCATGTACGCAGTTCACAGAGACCCTCACAACAGTAGATACCTACCGAGTGCACGACTCCGATCAGCACCTTTCCTGGGGGAAGAGTATTATCACGATCGCTGGAAAACGCTGCGGCTATTACTGGAGACTGGTACTGAAAATCAGCCGCAGAGGGGAAAGCAAGGAAAAGGCCAGGGATCCAGGAGTTCATCCTTCCTATTCTGACGAACAGGACATTGGTCCTGTACTGCTCTGCAGACTAGATATTGGCGCAGATGCTTTTCCTATCCATCAGACAGATGTGTGGGAAATGAGCTGGGCAGTCGAAGCCTTCTTGCCTTTCCTGGGAGGGGGAAAAGGCTAGGGACCCTCCTGAAAATCCCTCTTTCTGTCTCTCTCTGCAGCGCCACCGGCTGCGGGAGTTCCTCTTGATCAAACTCATCAACGCTGAGATCAGCTGCTACAGAGCCGAGCGGTTCCGCAGGCTGGAGGTCTGCCTGCATCTCTCTGTTTCTCTGTGTGTCTGCCTGTCCGTCCGGGTTTGGAAAAGTGTCTCTGTGTGTTTGTGCACGTGTCTGTTTATCTGTGTGTGTGTGTGTGTGTGTGTGTTATGTGTTTGTGTGCCTGCATCAGCACCGCTTAATCAGGGCAGTGTAACCATATGTTTTCTCATCCCTGTGTCGCCCCCCGTTACCCCTCTCTCAGGTTCGTACGCGCTCTTCTCTGCTCGAGAGCTTACAGTCTGATCTGTCAGCCAGATCCTGCTGCATGCTGGGAGCAGCCCCACCCTCTGCCTCCAATGGAGGGCCAGGAAGGGGAGAGAGTGGGGGGAGTGGAGGGGGGTTCATTGAAAACTTCAAGGTAAGTGTGAGGAGTGTCTCTAGGGTCTATATTAGGGTCTGTATTAATCTCTGTGTGTGAGGAGTGTCTCTAGGGTCTATATTAGGGTCTGTATTGATCTCTGTGTGTGAGGTGTGTCTCTAGGGTCTGTATTAGGGTCTGTATTAATCTCTGTGTGTGAGGTGTGTCTCTAGGGTCTGTATTAGGGTCTGTATTAATCTCTGTGTGTGAGGAGTGTCTCTAGGGTCTGTATTAGGGTCTGTATTAATCTCTGTGTGTGAGGTGTGTCTCTAGGGTCTGTATTAGGGTCTGTATTAATCTCTGTGTGTGAGGTGTGTCTCTGGGGTCTGTATTAGGGTCTATATTAATCTCTGTGTGTGAGGAGTGTCTCTAGGGTCTGTATTAGGGTCTGTATTAATCTCTGTGTGTGAGGTGTGTCTCTAGGGTCTATATTAGGGTCTGTATTGATCTCTGTGTGTGAGGTGTGTCTCTAGGGTCTATATTAGGGTCTGTATTAAAGTACACCATTTTCTCTCTTAGCCAGCAGTATTGTATTAGCATTATGGTCTATCTCAATCACCATTTTTCTCTGCCTCTTCCCATCAGAGAGCAATCAGGGTGCGCAGCCACTCATTTGATACTTTGGGGGGTCCCAGGAAGGTGTCAGGAGGGTCTCCCCAGAAACAGAAAGGACCCCAGATTTCTGTGAGAACCCATCTGTCTAACTTTGCTCACGCTTCGCTCATCTCATTCTGGCTGCCTCCTCCTCAGCAGGGCCCAGACTATACTGCCTGCTTCTGGCTCGGGTTTGTCAGACCCCTTCGCTCAGTTTTAATACACCTCGATACCTTGATTCTAGCTCCCTCAGACTTTCTGCTTTTTTCAGACAGTTTCAGCCTCTTTGGCCCTGGTAGACGAGGATTTAGGTTCGGGGCTGCTTCTGATTTAATCACAGACTGGGGCATCTCTGTCCCCAGGGGCCTCCTAAACACATAGGGAGCACTGGAGCGTCCTTGGGGTTTGTACATGAGGTGCTTCCCTCACTGAATTCTCAAGCGGGACCGTATGAAAAGGAGACTGGAGCCCAGGTCTGTGGAGGAGCTGGCGTCCTCTTGTGGCCAAGACAGGACCACCAGCTTCTTCCTGATACCATCTGGGTACAAGAGGGTTTCCACCACGTTAGGCCATCTCTCTCTCCCTCCATCTCTCCTTCCCAACTCGCTGCCGCCCTGTCGGTGTAAGATGAACGTGCTGAAAGTGTTCGGAAGGTCAGTCTGTATGGGTGTTAATCCCTCCCTCTCCTTTCCCTCTCTCCCCAGGCCTCGTCGGCTGCAGAGAAGGAGCTGGAAAGGTAAAAGGCAGGGAGACGCACTAACACTTGCTCCGAAGGACATGGACACACCCAGACTCCTGACACTGACTCCCGGACACCAAGATACACGCAGACTCACTCATGCAGACACATAGTGGCAGAACACCTCACGCCTCTGGCCAATCAAGCTGGAGACTTCTTGATTGGAGTTAAGAACATGAGTCTCTCTCTCTCTTTCTCAAGCACAGCCACAGGCTTTTATCTTTGGATATGAGCAACATGTCAATACAAAAACATACCTTGTTGTATGGGAGGTTAGTAACGGTTTGTGGCCATATATACAATACAAAATCAGACAGTTTAGCCAGTTTAACTGGGGTCAGCCTTGGCACTCCAAAGTCCCTGTTCCCACCCTATGTAGCCAAATCAGACACAAGATACAAAAACCCACACCACCGTTCATGAGACCCTGGCTGTCTGGAGCACAGAAACAAATCTTGCAGAGTTCCTGCAGAATAACGGTGAGACACAACATCATACTGTAACAAGCATGAATGCCCTCAAAGGACATCCTTGTAATGCGCCGACTTCTGTTTTTGCCCCTTCAGCGAACCGTCCAATCAGCAGCCAGGTCCCGGCGCCCCTGCGTCAACCCCACTGTCCAATGAGAGCAGCAGTCTCGAAGAGGTCAAAGGTCAAGGGGGCCCAGAGGAGGCAGTGTAGGCAGATTTGGACTGATCAACAGACAGTCAAATCCGGGTGGTGACATGCAGACAGGCTCTCTCTCGGACTTGGGCTGTGCTGGAGTGTGGGTAGTGTCCACGCACAGCTCTCCATTGACAGAAGCAATTTGTTTTATCACTGTCGGCTATATCTATATAAGGTTCCCAGGATGTTGCTAGATTTGAGCTAGATGTAAGTTTTAAGAGCTGCTGTTTCAGCAAAGTTGGTCTGCTTCGCCTTTTGTAGGTCTGCTAGTGTGAAATAATGCTTCGTCAGCTCCAATAAACACGGTCTGATCAATTCCACAGCAGTCCTGTTTCGACAACATTCTGTGTTTCGGAAGTTGTAATGGCTCTCAATTTTGCCTGCAAATAGTTCAGCCGCTCCAAAGTGACCGATGGCATCCTTTTGAAACTCTGTGGCCTGGTCAGCGGGAGTCTGCCTGCTGCCAGTTGGCTCTGGGATACTGGGCAGAGGGCAAGTTAACTGGGGGCACTGGAGCGCGCTCTTCAGGCACGATCGGTTGCTCCTGATCGCTCTGCAGCCCACTGTACAGTACAGCGTGAGAGTGCGACACCAGCACAGGGCAGGAGGCTGGAGGGCAGGCCAGAGGAGCATGATACAGGGCCGAGTATTTCATTACAGCACAGTGCAGGGACATTGCAGGGGCGGAGTGGTGGCTCTGTGGCTCAGGATCTGCGCCTGTGGCTGGAAGGTTGCCGGTTCAAATCCTGCGGCCAGCAGAGGAATCCTACTCTGTTGGGCCCCTGAGCAAGGCCCTGAACCCCAACTGCTGCAGGGGCGCTGTATAAATGGCCGACCATGCGCTCTGACCCCCAGCTTCTCTCTTCCTGTCTGTGTGTCCCATGGAGGTCAAGCTGGGGTCAGCGAAAAGACAAATTCCTCATAGAATAAATAGTTTTTGGCCAATAAAGTGATAAACAAAACTGCAGTAAAGTACAGTGTAACAGGGCAATAGGGCAGGCCAGTACAGTGCTACACAGTGTGCAAGAGTGTATTACAGAACGTCCTACCACACCCACACCATAGAGAGTACAGAACTCTGCCAGGGCGGAGCTCTTGGGCTGCTGAGCAGGGGAGTTCAGCCCTCTCCAGGGAGTGGATCTGGCTGAGAGGGTGCTGAGCCTGCGAGCAGGCAGGATAGATTCCCAGGAAACGGCAGTGTAGTGCTGCACCCTTTACACTGAATGACAACACAGTGTAAAATGTGGATTATACTGTGGAGCGGGAGTGTAATCAGTACATGGCAGTGTATTATACTGTAGTGCTGAAGAATCATAGGGAAGAGCATGGAACACAGTACACACACAGAACTCCAGTATAATACAGTACAGGACAGGCCTGTTCATTACACTACAATCGAGTACAGGACACTTCATGGTAGTATAATTCAATACACAGGATGTGTCAATCCAGAGTAGCATAGTTAAGGGGTTGCGGGTTCCAGTCCAGGCTGTGACTGAGATTACCTAAACAGTGGCACACCGCTGGTTGAGCCTGTTCATGCAGGGGAATTAGGGGCAGCTTTAGGGAGGCCTGCAATCTACTGTACTGTCAGAACTCACAGAACTGATTAAACCCGGTTTAGTAATTAAAAACAAAATCCAGGTAGATTCATCGATACTAGAAAGTATCCATTTTTATGACAGGATACGTAACTGAAGCAACCTGAACAGATTACCTTGAAGGTACAACAGCATTGTGCCATTTAAAAAATGTTTAAGAAATATTCTGTGTATTTCATATGGTGTAGTATTATAAATAGAACCTTGAGCACATAAAATATTATCTTAATTAAAGGTACAGTTACTAATAAGCACCCTGGGTCCTGGTTAGAAATATTGCATATTTAACACTTATGCAGTTGTTTAAATAATTAAACCAACTATGTATCTGAGATACTGAACACGTCAGGAGTTTGTGATCCCTTTGTGAAACTCAAAATAAAGCGCACAGTAATAAAACTTAGTTTTTTTTATTTACTGTAATAGATGGAACAACAGAATGTGAATGAGGTTGCAGTTGAGAGTTCCCTTTCAGCTGGTGGTCCATGATCTTCATCAATTACACCGGCCCCGGACGGAACCACACGCATTCCGGTGTGACTTCTCTTCGGAACGATAATACGAGTGCAACGGCGTCTGACGTAATGAAAAAGCGAAACTGCGGCTGGTGCCGCGCCATTTTGGCTCCGACATGCCCCTTATGTCCAAGGTTGACGGGGACGTTGCTTTTGAGCCGAAATGACGTCAGTTTTTACTTTTCGATAGGTGAAGGCATCTGAAATCGCGGTCGGACTCGGCAAGGAACTGATTTAAAGGGAAGAAAAGGCGGCACCACATAGTACGTTTCAACGGTAAAAATAACACATGACAGCAACAGTATAGTGTCAGTAGTCAAACAGCAACAGGGGGCTGGGACACAAGAGGCGGGGGGCGGGTCAGAAACTGGCTGAACTTGAACTCCGATGTTTCAATAACTTGTCAACCCGAGAGCCGCAGCAGAAGCGTGTGTCCGAGGGCCCGTCCGAAGGGTAAGTCAAGTCTCCGTCACCCTTCCCCCGGGTGAGTCCAGAGAAAGGCGGGGAGAGCGGGTTCGCTTGGCGCCTGCGGTGTTACGAACTCCGGATCCGTGGCGCCGGCTCGCCGTGAGACCCGACAGCCGCACCACCGCGGGCCGTGGAATCTCATTTCTGCACCGCCACACGGCCGCTTTGCAATAAAACCCCTGAACCCCCCCACCTCAAGGTGAAATAACAGAAGAGCCCATGTCCGCCCACTTTGCCTCTGCTCCAGGTCGGGGGGGTGGCCCCTTCAGGGGGGTCCTGGAGTTGGGAGCCCCAGTTCAGCGCGGGGGAGCGGGCGGGCCGCTGAACTGCGCAGCTCACGGGCGGCTCGAAGCCTCTTGAGGAGTCTCGGGGTGTCCGCTTCGAGTGGGCCCTGTCCATGGGGGAGGAGCGCCGTGTGAGCTGCAGATGCAGGTTAGACACCCCCAGGGCACCTTCAAGAACACATTCGGGGAAACTCCTGTACGTAATAATAATTGCTTACACTTATATAGCGCTTTTCTGGACACTCCACTCAAAGCGCTTTATAGGTAATGGGGATCCCCTCCACCCCCACCACCATAGTCCACAGATGTCCTGGATAGACTCAGCAGACTCCCTTTCTGTTTCAATGTCATGGGTAGATTTAAGGTAGGAAGAGAATATATATATATAATTAATCTGTTGGTAGTGGAGCGTTGATATCATATTCACAAAACTGTCTATCGCTGCTCCTTGCTTTAAAGCTAATAAAGAGGGAGATGCTGCATCATTCAGACTCCATTAAAAAAAAAAACAACAACTGAAAGAGAACAGGGCCAAAAGCAATTGATGTTATTTAAAAAAAATATATATATCTTTAACTTGTTGTGTTGTGATTTGTGATAACCCCTGGCAGTCTATTGTCGAGTGTTGTTCTTCTGTTCACTTGTCCTTTTTTTCCGGATTCCTTTCCTTCTCTGTATTTTTCTGATGTTCAATAAAAACTCGGATGAAAAACCAGCTCATTTAGGGGAAATCGGGGATCGTCTCCACAGCTCTGGGGGAAGTATTACAAGAACTGGTTGTTATTATCCTGATGGTTAATTTATTATGTTTGCAATGTCCTGTCTGCATCAGGCGGTGTTGTCTGTAGTACTGTGGATGTCCCGAGAGATCAGGGCGAATAATAATTCCAATGCTCATGTGCGGACGGCAATAAACTCTTCTCCTCTCAAGGCCAAGAGAAGTGCGGCCTTGTATCGGGGGCAAGTAACACTCCAAGAGGGGGTTTTCTGCGCAATGATTATGCTCAAATCAACATGCAGAACAAATCTGGCTGGCGTTCATGTCCCCTGAAAGGGTCAGCTGTGTTTTGGGCAAGCCATTGCATCAGCTACAACAGCATTGCTGGCCAGCCTGTTCCACACCTCCACCACCCTTTGTGTAAATGCTCTCGGGTTTAAACGCTCTTCCACGCCATCCCCACTTGTGGCCCCCCTGGTTTGAGTTCCACTGCTCGCCCTGAAGTAGCCCACTTCTTTGAACTGCTCCATCATTAGTGCTGCACTAGGAGATGGCTTTGGAGCAGGAAATGCATTTGCAGTAGCAGGTCTGCTGTGACAACTGTTAGGATCATTATGTTACAGTATTGAAGTTTAAAAAAAATAATAATGGTTTACAGACCTATAGGTGAGCATGAGGATTTTGAGGTCGACATGAAACCGGACGGGAAGCCAGTGCAGGGACTCCAGGATAGGAGTAATGTGATCACTTGCACTGGCCCTGGTCAGGATTCTGGCTGGCTGCCGAGATCTGGACGTACTGGAGTTTGTTAAAGCTGTTCTGTTCTCAACTTTCAGATGTCCAAAACCAAGAAGGTGGTCGAGTTGTTCTACGATGTTGTGTCGCCTTACTCCTGGCTAGGATTTGAGGTGAGTTAGTCTGCCCACCCGTCTGTCGTCTCAGTGTGTTTCCTTGAGCTGCAGTTGCCCGGACTGACTGTAGCGTTTGGTCTACCAGTGTTAATGTTTTGTAGTGATTGTACAGTCAGTGGTAATTCTTTAGCCAGTCAGTCAGTGTCGCTGTGCTGTAGTGTCCAGTCAGCCAGGGTCTCTGTGCTGTAGTGTCCAGTCAGTCAGCCAGGGTCTCTGTGCTGTAGTGTCCAGTCAGTCAGTCAGGGTCTCTGTGCTGTAGTGTCCAGTCAGTCAGTGTCTCTGTGCTGTAGTGTCCAGTCAGTCAGTCAGTGTCTCTGTGCTGTAGTGTCCAGTCAGTCAGGATCTCTGTGCTGTAGTGTCCAGTCAGTCAGTGTCCATACTAAATGCTTTCCCTCTCTGCAGGTTCTCTGTCGCTACAGAAATGTCTGGAATATTGACCTCAAGCTGCGGCCTGCTTATCTTGGAGGTGTTATGCAGGGATCAGGCAAGTAAAAGATCACCCCCAGTGACATTTCTGACACAAAACACGTACTCGATCCTGCCTCAGAGCTCCTGCACCTCAAAGAGCTGCTGGGGTGAGGTTGGGTGGGTTTCATTACTGGGGGGGGTTCTCAGCAAAATCAATTCGAAGAGGTAAGATCTGAGCTGGAGTGAAAGCCGAGACCTGGATCACACAGGCCTGTTTTAGGTGAATGCCAGGAAATAGCGAACAAAAGCTGTAGGGCAGCGATGGTCAGCCCAGGTCCTGGAGAGCCCCGGTCCATCAAGGTTTGTAGGTCACTATTGAAACAACAGATTCTAAAGACTGGCAGCAATTTCACTGTGATCAGCGAAATAGCGATTTGTCAAGTGATGTCATTTATAGATTATGTAGGTGTAACATACTCTTCAGCCCATACATACATCCATTTTCTAACATGACCCGACCCAGTTCAGGGGTCGTGGGGGAGACGAACCCTATCCCCGTAAGCAATGGGCACTAGGCAGGATACACCTTGGACGGGACACCAGTCCTTTCAGGGCAGACAGACACACACACACTCACACAAGGGCCAAATTACCCAGAACCAGCCTGTTCTTTGGACCGTGGGAGGACACCCACACCCAGTCTCTAGGATTGGAGCCCCCTGCTATAGAGAAATTGAACCATATGTTCCAGACGGACTTCACTTATCTGTAGTGTATCCGATGTTCTGATGTACTACATTTCCCATGTTGCTTTCAGAAGGATGCTGTTGATTTTGGGTGCTGCATTTTGGGTAATGTAGTTTCTCTCTCTCTTCAGGAAATAAGCCGCCAGGTGTGGTGGCCAATAAGTTCCTGTACATGACAAAGGATCTCAGTCGACTGGCTGAGTATTTTGAGATCCCCCTGCGGGCCCCAAGCGACCCCTTTGAGGCCATGTTCAAGAAAGGTCTGTTTCTCTTTTATCTTGTCCCTCCTCAATTATAGTAATAAAATAGTATTTAGGTAGTGTCTTTCATGACCGATTGAAGAGAGCTTTGGTTGGTCTGTCAGAATGTCAGGGAGTGTTCATTGTGAAGTGTTTGTTTTTCTTCCATGCGTTATTTCTGCACAGATCACAATCAGACTCGCTTTTATTCGCCAGTTCGTGCCAGGTACAGGCACATGCCTCAGCACGATTGGAACCTGCTCCACACAAAACTCACGCAGGTGCAAGAGAAGTATTAACATTACTGGAATCATTACATCAGACGACACACAAAAGATAGGGAGACGCAAAAACACAGGTCGCAATGTGTGCTCACAGTACAGTACCGATGTAATAATAATACCATCACTTTATTAACCCTTTACAATTTCTTGCGTGAGGAATTTGTCTTTTCGCACACCCCAGCTTGCTCTCCAGGAGACACACAGACAGGGAGAGAAGCTGGGGGTCAGAGCGCAGGGTCAGCCATTGTACAGCACCCCTGGAGCAGTTGGGGTTCAGGGCCTTGCTCAGGGGCCCAACGGAGTAGGATTCCTCTGCCGGCCGCGGGATTTGAACCGGCAACCTTCCAGCCACAGGCGCAGATCCTGAGCCACAGAGCCACCGCTCCGCCCAGATGTGCAGAACATGTAGACGTTACGGCATATATAAGACACAAGCACATTCAGATTTTACAGTACAGTGCAGATGTTCAAACAGTAGACATGACAGTACATGCAGGACACATGGCAAGTTGAGAGCATTGCGGAAGTACGGTCTGAGGAGTAAGGTGCAACTGTGTAAATATGTTGGGAAAATGTTCTTGTGCAACATGTATGAGCCAAGTTGGCAATAATACTAAGTCAGAGTTTCCCGGCTGAAATGGGGGGTTGTAGAGGGAGGACGCTGGTTAAGCAGAGTTGTCCCCGTGCCTGTGGGTTTTGGTTTTGATTGCCTGGAAGCGTTTTCCGGAGGGGAGCTTTTGAAGTCAGTGCTCTCCCGGGTGCCGGGTGGAAGGGATCTGCCGCGGTCTCGGCGCAGATACCAGTTCCCGAGCGCCAGTGATGGGATGTGTTTCCCCCCCGCCCCAGGCTCGCTCTCCGCCATGCGCTTCGTGACGGCGGTCTCTCGGACTCGCGCCACCTCGGTGGAGCCGGTGTCTCGCGAGCTGTGGCAGCGCATCTGGAGCCGGGACGAAGACATCACGGAGGCCGCCTCCCTGACCGAGGTTGGCGCTCGCCCTGTCTCCGCCTCCCTCGGATTTAACACAGCTGATCGCACCCAGGAACTCCAGCCCCTGCCTGAATCAGAACAGCTCCCAGTCCTACTGGGGGGGGAACCTCAATAGAGCTGCAGCCCAGTGTGTGATCTCAATAATAATCCAGTGTGTGATCTCCTGTCCCAGCCTGAGGAACAGACAGTGAGCCTGTCTCTCAATAATAATAATACAGTGTGTGATCTCCTGTCCCAGCCTGAGGAACAGACAGTGAGCCTGTCTCTCAATAATAATAATACAGTGTGTGATCTCCTGTCCCAGCCTGAGGAACAGACAGTGAGCCTGTCTCTCAATAATAATAATACAGTGTGTGATCTCCTGTCCCAGCCTGAGGAACAGACAGTGAGCCTGTCTCTCAATAATAATAATACAGTGTGTGATCTCCTGTCCCAGCCTGAGGAACAGACAGTGAGCCTGTCTCTCAATAATAATAATACAGTGTGTGATCTCCTGTCCCAGCCTGAGGAACAGTGAGCCTGTCTCCCAATAATAATAATACAGTGTGTGATCTCCTGTCCCAGCCTGAGGAACAGTGAGTCTGTCTCTCAATAATAATAATCCAGTGTGTGATCTCCTGTCCCAGCCTGAGGAACAGACAGTGAGCCTGTCTCTCAATAATAATAATACAGTGTGGGATCTCCTGTCACAGCCTGAGGAACAGACAGTGAGCCTGTCTCCCAATAATAATAATACAGTGTGTGATCTCCTGTCCCAGCCTGAGGAACAGACAGTGAGCCTGTCTCTCAATAATAATAATACAGTGTGTGATCTCCTGTCCCAGCCTGAGGAACAGTGAGTCTGTCTCTCAATAATAATAATCCAGTGTGTGATCTCCTGTCCCAGCCTGAGGAACAGACAGTGAGCCTGTCTCTCAATAATAATAATACAGTGTGGGATCTCCTGTCACAGCCTGAGGAACAGACAGTGAGCCTGTCTCTCAATAATAATAATACAGTGTGTGATCTCCTGTCCCAGCCTGAGGAACAGTGAGTCTGTCTCTCAATAATAATAATCCAGTATGTGACCTCCTGTCCCAGCCTGAGGAACAGTGAGCCTGTCTCTCAATAATAATAATACAGTGTGTGATCTCCTGTCCCAGCCTGAGGAACAATGAGAGTGAGACTCTAATTGAAAATAATAATAATGATGTTATTGTTCTGATTGTTCACTAATTGGTTATTGCTTTTGCAGTACTGTAATTCTCCAGCCACACTGAGAAATCTCTTTGAATTTGACCTTGCGTTTTACTGCCAGGCAGGGCTGAAGGCTGGGCTTTCTCCCAGAGCTGTGGAGGAGCTGCTACAGCTTGCCCGCACGCAGGAAGTGAAAGACGGGTTGAAGGCCGCGACACAGGAAGCACTTGATCACGGAGTGAGTTTGTCTCCTTCCCATTGGCTCATAAGTTGTCTTATGCAGAAGAGGGATGGGAAATGTAGTCATCCCTTGCCTTTCTTTCCCTCTCCTAGGCCTTTGGCTTCCCTCTGGCAGTGTGTCACGTTGAGGGGAAACCAGAGATTTTCTTCGGCTCCGATCGATTTGAGCTGATGGCGCACTGCATTGGTCAGCAATGACTTCTTTTCTGTCCCTTATCAGTTCCCATGCAGAGCTGGTGACGCTTGATCTTACTAGATTAATAATAATAATAATAATAATAATAATAATAATTGCTTACACTTATATAGCGCTTTTCTGGACACTCCACTCAAAGCGCTTTACAGGTAATGGGGACTCCCCTCCACAACCCCCAGTGTGCAGCCCCACCTAATTGAGGCTCCAGTCCTCTCCCCACACACCAGCTCTCAGTGGGGAGGAGAGCAGAGTGATGTAGCCAATTCACAGAGGGGGATTGTTAGGAGGCCATGATTGATAAAGGCCGCTGGGAAATATGGCCAGGACGCCGGGGTTACACCCCTACTCTTTTCGAGAAACGCCCTGGGATTTTTAATGACCACAGAGAGTCAGGACCTCGGTTTTACGTCTCATCCAAAGGACGGCGCCTGTTTAGAGTCTAGTGTCCCCGTCACTATACTGGGGCATTAGGACCCACATGGACCACAGGGTGAGCGCCCCCTGCTGGTCCCACTCACACCTCTTCCAGCAGCAACCTTAGTTTTTCCCAGGAGTCTCCCATCCAGGTACTGGCCAGGCTCACACCTGCTGAGCTTCAGTGGGGCTGCCAGTTGTGAGCTGCAGGGTGATATGGCTGCTGGAACGTTGCAGATTAGATTAGGGTTCTTTTTGGTATATGCTGCTCATAATCCTAGTGTTAAAGGGGAACTGCTGTCCCAGTTTCTCAGACTGGTTGTTACATCTCAGTAACAAAAGCTAATAAGCTCATTGACAGTATTCGGGAAGGTTTACCAATTCCCAATTAAGCCCGAAACCGTGAACTGTGTAAAAGTACTGTAACCCGCCAAGTTGTTGCCAAAACCCTTGTCCTGCCACGGGCGAGAGTGAGAGTCTGCGAGAATTGTGCCGTGAAGCGGCCCTTCCTGCTCACTAGTCCCTGTGCTGACTGATGTCTTGTGATGGACGAGCAGACAAGTGCAGGTGGTGCAGCAGATATTCCCCCTCAGACGTGTTCCCACGTGATCTGCGTGCAGAGTCAACAAGGCAGGAGTATCTGCCTGCAGAACCGTCTGGAGGGCGAGAGCAGTATTTCTCCTGGGTGAAAAGAGCTGGACTCACAAGCCTGCTTGTCTACAGTGTCACAGGGCCGCTTCACCTCACTGGAAGTCCTGTTGCCTCGTTCCGAATCACAGAACATGGCGCTGCGCCGACCTGGAAATGTAGTCTGTTTTGTGATGTCAATTGGGGGTTTTACAAGTTACTGTGTGCGTTTTACTTTCATTGCGGTCGGAAATGCGCTCATCTCAGCCCCGAAATGTAAAGAGCAGCCCTGCAGTTCCTCTTGAAGGAGTTTGCTGGTGGCGGGGGGAGTGTGGGAGAACCTGGTAACCATCGTTACCAGGACCCTGAGGGCAGTGCAGGAGGGACGAGGGTGGGGAGGGAAGGGTCTCTGCAGTGTATGAGGCTGTACTGTTGCCACGGCAGGTGTTGCGCGCGGCGTAGGGCCTGAGCTCAGCGGCCTGCTATCCCTCTCTGTTCCAGGTGAGGAGTGGATGGGCCCCAACCCCAGCAAGCTCGCAGCGAAGATGTGAGGACAGAGCGCTGACCCCCCGAGCCCCCGAAAGACACAATAAAAGTGCCCGATCTGCCCGACCCGTGCTGTCGTCATTTCTCTCGCCCCTGTCTGGGGGGGGGGGGCAGTCCTGCCTGGGAGGGCCGGAGAAAGGCCCAGAGAGGGGGAGAGACACGGGCCGAGTGCTCCTTCAGAGAGAGGGGGGAGATCTGTCCTTCCTGAGAGAGAGAGGGAGGGCGACAGAAGAGGAGGGCGGGGTGGGGAAAGAGGAGGAAGAAGAGAGAGGAAGCGCAGGCAGGAGGGGATCGCGGGAGGAAGGGCCAGGAAGACCTAGCGCCGAATGAAAAGCCAGGGACGGGCCAAGAAAGGAACGTCAAGCTCGCCGACCTCCAGTGAGCTGGACTGTGAAGTGAAGGTCTTCCGAAAGGGGAAAAAGGAGCACCTGGAGCTGGTAGGGACTCGTTGGGCGGGCGCCCGCAAAGTCGGGGGCTTTTCTCCAGGATACATTGCTTGCAGGGACAGATCACTTCCTGCTGAAGGGAGCGTGGGAATTGTAGTCTTTTTCGGGGCCTCGTGTAACTCTTAACTCTATGAGTGAAACCTCTGGGGAGTTTGGGGGGAGTTTGTACAAATGCAGAGGGGGTAGTACAGGACTCTACACACCAGAGAAAGATGGGGGAGGGTTACTTTAGAAGTACTGAGCGACTGACAGTGCAGTCCTCCACTTGCTGTATAGAGAGATGCTTGTGACAAAATGGACAGTGCAGTATCTTATAATGTACAGAGAGGGGGATATCAATACAGAGGCACGGAGTGGCTGCACAGAGCAGTACTCTAACACTAACAGGCGGAGCTGTGGCTCTGTGGCTCAAGATCTGCGCCTGTGGCTGGAAGGTTGCTGGTTCAAATCCCGCGGCCGGCAGAGGAATCCTACTCTGTTGGGCCCCTGAGCAGGGCCCTGAACCCCCAGCTGCTCCAGGGGCGCCGTATAATTGGCTGACCCTGCGCTCTGACCCCCAGCCTCTCTCCCTGTCTGTGTGTCTCCTGGAGAGCAAGCTGGGGTCTGTGAAAAGACAAATTCCTAATGCAAGAAATTGTATCTGGCCAATAAAGTGAGCTTATCTTATCTTACACTGAGGAAGCAGGAGGGAGGGGACCGGAGAACGAGTCTGGCAGCTAGTCTTTCTGGTCTAGTCACAAATGGAGACCCATGCTTTGGTGAGAAACACGGGGCCAAAATATCAGGGATTCTTGGCATAGAGGAAGAAAGAGACAAAAATAGAGTGGATAGACCAGTTCTGCTTTTCAGACAGAGAGAGGAGTGGGGTTTGTGTGTGTGTGGAGTTAATACACACTGCATAGAGAAAAACAGTGCACCGAGAGAGAGGGGTTCATACAGACACACTGACTGGACACTCCAGTACATGAACACTGCACTGAGAGAGAGAGGGGTTCATACACACACACTGACTGGACACTCCAGTACATGAACACTGCACTGAGAGAGAGAGGGGTTCATACACACACACTGACTGGACACTCCAGTACATGAACACTGCACTGAGAGAGAGAGGGGTTAATACAGACACACTGACTGGACACTCCAGTACATGAACACTGCACTGAGAGAGAGAGGGGTTAATACAGACACACTGACTGGACACTCCAGTACATGAACACTGCACTGAGAGAGAGAGGTTCATACAGACACACTGACTGGAGACTCCAGTACATGAACACTGCACCGAGAGAGAGGGGTTCATACACACACACTGACTGGACACTCCAGTACATGAACACTGCACTGAGAGAGAGGGGTTCATACAGACACACTGACTGGACACTCCAGTACATGAACACTGCACTGAGAGAGAGAGGGGTTCATACACACACACTGACTGGACACTCCAGTACATGAACACTGCACTGAGAGAGAGGGGTTCATACAGACACACTGACTGGACACTCCAGTACATGAACACTGCACTGAGAGAGAGAGGGGTTCATACAGACACACTGACTGGACACTCCAGCACATGAACACTGCACCGAGAGAGAGAGGGGTTCATACAGACACACTGACTGGACACTCCAGTACATGAACACTGCACTGAGAGAGAGAGGGGTTAATACAGACACACTGACTGGACACTCCAGTACATGAACACTGCACTGAGAGAGAGAGGGGTTCATACAGACACACTGACTGGACACTCCAGTACATTAACACTGCACTGAGAGAGAGGGGTTAATACAGACACACTGACTGGACACTCCAGTACATGAACACTGCACTGAGAGAGAGAGGGGTTAATACAGACACACTGACTGACTGGACACTCCAGTACATTAACACTGCACTGAGAGAGAGAGGGGTTAATACAGACACACTGACTGGACACTCCAGTACATGAACACTGCACTGAGACCGGGAAGGAGAGGGATATGAGCAGGTGGAAGGTGGGGCTCTTGAAGGAGGGGTGTGACAACAGCAGACAGAGAGCTCTGTTCTCACCGCAGGGACGCAGAAAGAGCCTTGTCAGTGCTGACGGGGCAGCAGCACAGCCGGCAGGAGCGGGCAGATCGAGAGACTGCCACGCCTGGAGGACAGCGGGACGGCTCCCTAGAGGGGTGGGCATCAGCTGGGCAGGTCCACCGGGCCCCCGACGGCGCGGATCGCGGGTAACTTGTGAAGAAGTGGTGGCCTGAGGAAGCACAGGGCAGGCGAGCGCTCCTGCGTGTGTGTGTGTGCGTAGGCGTGTGTGTCCAGAGTCCAGTGGGGCTCGCTGTCTCTCTGTGTTGCTCTTTGATGAGCCTGCGTGTCTCCGACTTTGCGATTGGCTTTCGGCTATGCTAGCCTGTCCCTGACTGCCTGTCTCCTGGTGAGTCTGTCCCTGACTGTCTCCTGGTGAGTCTGTCCCTGACTGTCTGTCTCCTGGTGAGTCTGTCCCTGACTGTCTGTCTCCTGGTGAGTCTGTCCCTGACTGTCTGTCTAGCCTGTCCCTGACTGCCTGTCTCCTGGTGAGTCTGTCCCTGACTGCCTGTCTCCTGGTGAGTCTGTCCCTGACTGCCTGTCTAGTCTGTCCCTGACTGTCTGTCTCCTGGTGAGTCTGTCCCTGACTGTCTGTTTCCTGGTGAGTCTGTCCCTGACTGCCTGTCTCCTGGTGAGTCTGTCCCTGACTGTCTGTCTCCTGGGGAGTCTGTCCCTGACTGCCTGTCTCCTAGTGAGTCTGTCCCTGACTGCCTGTCTCCTGGTGAGTCTGTCCCTGACTGTCTGTCTCCTGGTGAGTCTGTCCCTGACTGCCTCTCTCCTAGTGAGTCTGTGCCTGATTGTCTGTCTCCTGGTGAGTCTCTCCTTGTGTGTCTGTGTCTCTGTGAGTCTGTCCCTGACTGCCTGTCCCTGTCTGTCTCTCAGTGACCTGGTCTGCGGCTCTGCTCTGTCCTCAGTGCCAGCACTGCGCGTGCGGGGCAGTGTGTTTGCTAATTAGAGCTAATCAGGTCTGTCAGTTTGTGGCGTGAGCACAGAGCCTGTATTTGTACAGTGTGTGTGTTTGTGTACCGTTCCTGTGTTAATGGCTGTGTGGGTCGGTGAGCTATGCTGTCAGACTTGTTCAGTCGCCACCACTGACGCAACCGGCCTGAAAAACACCTTGACCGACTGGTTTACCCAGAGAGGCAGGGAGCAGGAGGGAGGAGAGGGTTGGCACAGCACAGGACGGACACCCTGACAGACTGTAACCCACTTTCTCTATTGTAGTTGGAACCCGAGCTGCGGAGGTCGGCAGCGTTGCTAATAACAGACACACCCCGATATCACCTGACAGTCCCCCATCTGGACTGAGAGGGAGAGTGGCTCTGTGTCTGTCTGCAACACCAGTGTATCCTGTACCTGTGTGTACCTGTCTCTCTGCATGACCGTAAGCCTGTGTGTGTCTGTACCTGTCTCTCTGTATCTCCGTACAGCCTGTGTGTGTGTGTACCTGTCTCTCTGTATCTCCGTACAGCCTGTGTGTGTGTGTACCTGTCTCTCTGTATGTCCGTACAGCCTGTGTGTGTGTGTAGTTGTCTCTCTGTATGTCCGTACAGCCTGTGTGTGTGTGTAGTTGTCTCTCTGTATGTCCGTACAGTCTGTGTGTGTGTGTAGTTGTCTCTCTGCACGACCATAAGCCTGTGTGTGTACCTGTCTCTCTGTATGTCCGTACAGCCTGTGTGTGTACCTGTCTCTCTGTATGTCCGTACAGCCTGTGTGTGTGTGTGTCTGTCTCTGTTTTTTTTTTACTGCCTGTCGGTATGTGTGCAACTCTTACATTGGCTTGGGTGTGATCACTGTGTGCAGAAGGTGTAAGTTTGCTCAGTGTGTTTGATAGTGTGTGTATCTCCAACAACCTTTATTTTATATTTAATACAGTGTGTGTATCTCCAGCAACCTCATTAAGTCACTGGCAAGGAGAAGCAGCTAATCAATGTAAAAGCTGCATTAGCACAGCAGTGACATCATTTGACATCACAAAAGCTGTCTTAAAACATATTTTGAGCATTGCCTCGCATAAACCGACCTATTTAATTGGACTGTACTTTTTCTGTACTTCAGTTTAGTATAATTGTTTTCTGTTTATTGTGCTCTTGTTGCGCAAGTCATTTGAAGTGTGTCCCAGCCTAAAAGAAATGTCGCAGTTATTACTCATCTCAGTAGTAATATTGTCGACACCGACAGTTCAGTCCTAACGATATATAACACAAAGTCTTGATTCCGCAGAAATGTCGTCGCTGTCTGAAGCCGACAATCAGTGCAAGCCAGGAGATGCCATCTGCAGTAAGTCACGCCAGTCAGAGAGTTCTGAGAGCCTCACCCTGTTATTCTGGGTTCGGGCTCTGTCACCGCCTCGGGGCGGTGGTGATGAACTACAATTACCACAATGCACTGCGGCGCACGGCAGAGGGTCCCGGCCCGCTCGGTTCTCGGGCCCTCTCTGGGCCAGCGGGTGGTGAATGTGGCCATGCCTGGGCCGCAGTGTCCCTGCCCAGCCCTGACAGAGACCGCGCCGAACCCGGCGTCTCTCCCCCGTCCTGACGGAGCATCAGAGCTCCGACCCGAGAGGACGCGGATTCAGATCCCGGAAGGGGCCCAGCATGCATGGCCGTCTCCATGGACTTTACATTTGCTGTTCTTTTGCACTTGTTCGTTGGGCCTCCTCCGGTCAAGAGCAGGTAGCGGCACACTCAAGCCCCAGAAAGCAGGGCCGCCCTGATGGCGTGCTGTGATGTTGGTGCTGCTTGGCAGGAGATCGTGATCAAAGAGCAGACAGGCAGTGACCCCAGAGACATGGTCAGTCAGTGTCTCTGTGCTGTAGTGTCCAGTCAGTCAGTGTCTCTGTGCTGTAGTGTCCAGTCAGTCAGTGTCTCTGTGCTGTAGTGTCCAGTCAGTCAGTCAGTGTCACTGTGCTGTAGTGTCCAGTCAGTCAGGGTCTCTGTGCTGTAGTGTCCAGTCAGTCAGTCAGTGTCTCTGTGCTGTAGTGTCCAGTCAGTCAACATGTACATTTTCACTGCCCCTGCAGATATCCGGGTCTACGAGCAGGAGGTGATTATAGTGCCGGTTCTCCTGCTGGCCAGCTTCCTGGTGACCTTCGTGTTCATCCTTCTGATGAAGTACTGCCCCGAGCGAGTGGACCGTCTGCGGCCGCAGGGGGGCCTGTCGCACCGGTCCCGCCCCCGGAGCCGGGCGACCCTGCGCGGCATCGAGGGTGACCGGCCTCTCCTCCGCTTTCCTCCCCCCTTCCTGTCCCTCCCGTCCCCTTCCCTGTCCTCCTCCGCGCCGCAGTCCGTGACGTTGCGCCGGGGGACTGAGAGTGGCTGTTCTGCCCCCCCTCTCTGCAGCGCCCCCTGGCCTGGACCCCCTGGAGAACGAGTACATCGCCCTTGGGGGCTACTCCTCCCCGGTGTCCCCCTCGCACGCCTCGGACTCTGCTTCCTCTTCCGCTGCATCCCAACTCACCGAGCTGCCCGCCCAGCGCCTGCCAGAGTCCTTCCACGAGATATCCGCTCTCCCGCTCTCCTTCTGTCTGAAGACGAGCCTGGTCTCCCTCTACCGGGCCCGCATGGACAACAGGGACGTGGTGCTCCGAGTGCTGAAAGGTAGGAAGTGGACTCCGTTTCCCATGCCCCCCTCGACGCCCCTCCCGCCATCCGTCGTCCCGGTGCAGCGTGGGATTTGTAGTGTTGCTCTCAGGATGCTACGGTGGGGTCTTGACGTCTGTGAATTTCACGTTTGCGGATTCGCTTGTTGGCGATGAGGTCTGGCCAGCGGGGTCTTGCATGGAAGAAGAGCAGGGCTGGATGAAGCCGAGCTGCAGGTGAATTACAGCTTTCAAATTAGTGGCACAATAGACCGGGATCTAGCGAGTGAGTGAGCCTCTCCAATGCCACCTGCCCAGCTGCCCACTACCCGGCATCTGCATCTCAGCCTGGTCTTGTGTCTGTATTGTAATGAAGGCTCCTGGTTATGTTGGCGGCGTGGGGAAGGACAGGCTGGAGACAACTTTACAGGCTCACCGACAACTCCATAGCCCTTATTATTACAGTGGGGCATGTTAATCGAGGAGGCAGAGAGGGAAAGTGCAGGCATCCGCTAGACCCAGAGGAGGGATTCATGTTGTTTATTTTAACATTGCTATAGGTTCATGGCTGCTGTTCTTTTCTTATAGTTCATTCTTGTTATTTAAATTAACTTAAAGCCAATGCGTTATTCCCTTTATTATCATATAAGGGAGGGATACTTATGCCTTTAACCATACATACTATATACTCGGTTGTATGTGAATTTGGTTGTTCAAGTCAGTTCTCTGTACCTAACCCTGGCAAACGTCAAGACCCTACTGTACACGAGCGAGTGTTGCATTTGAGGCGTCAGTGTTGGGGTTTTTAGGACTACATTACCCATGAGCGCCTGCTCCTCCCTTTATTTTCATAGACGGCTGCTGGCTAACTGTGCAGTATGGGCTTTTTTTACTGGCCGAGTTTATTTTAGCCCTTCAACAAAAGGCGGTAGTCGTGTCCCTCGATTCAACAGCATGTAGCGGCACCTCCTTAAAATCGATCCAACGTTCCTAGATGTCGCTGTTTAGTGTTTGCAGCGTCCACCAGCACAATTTGTTTCTGAACACCAGGTGAGTTTACCGCTCTGGGGCTGAAACTCCTGTTGTGCGGTGCTAAAAAGAGCCGTTGAGATTTTGTCAGGCGCCCAGTGTTATGGTGGGGTGGTCCGCGCTGGTTGACGTCGCAAAGGTGGATTGTGGGATGTTTCTGAACGGTGAGAGGTCTCTCCTTCTGTTAGACTCGGCCAGTCCCTCGGAGTCCCATAACTTCATCGAGTTTGCCCGGTTCCTGTCCCGCCTGGGGAAGCACCCCAATCTGGTGGAGCTCCTGGGGGTGGTGTCTCTGCGTGTCCCCCTCATCACCGTCACCGAAGAGCTGGAGCACAGGGACCTGCTGGGCTTCCTGTGGAGGTGCAGACAGGTACTGCTCGACTACATTTCCCATCAACACCTGCTGTTGTGGATAAAGGACACTTTTGCATTATAGTAGAATTGGCATAACTAGTTAGTGTGGACTTACTGTAAGAGGCTTATTGTGAAATGAAGTTTATTTTGATAGAATAAAAAGTGCCATGATGCGTGATGGGATATGCATTGTTTTCTCAGACAGCTGGCTGGGGGGTGTTTGTTACCGGTGTCGACAATAGCAAAGACATTCTGGACTACATTTCCCATGATCACTCACCCATTGTTCTCAGCCTTACTATTGATACCTGTGAAACAGTTTTTATTGTATTTCTAGGATAATCTGAGTCTGGATAAGCCCTGTGATCTGACTGAGAAAAGACTCTTTATCATGGCCAGACAAGTAGCATCTGCACTGGTGAGTCCAACTGTGTGCTTGTCCCTGTGCAGTTTGTGTCTTTCAGCCTTAACCGTCTGACTTTCTCATCAATCAGTGTGTCTGTTTGAACCCCTTTTTTTCTCAGTGCAGTGTTCATGTACTGGAGTGTCCAGTCAGTGTGTCTGTAAGAACCCCTTTTTTTCTCAGTGCAGTGTTCATGTACTGGAGTGTCCAGTCAGTGTGTCTGTAAGAACCCCTTTTTTTCTCAGTGCAGTGTTCATGTACTGGAGTGTCCAGTCAGTGTGTCTGTATGAACCCCTCTCTCTCTCAGTGCAGTGTTCATGTACTGGAGTGTCCAGTCAGTGTGTCTGTATGAACCCCTCTCTCTCTCAGTGCAGTGTTCATGTACTGGAGTGTCCAGCCAGTGTGTCTGTATGAACCCCTCTCTCTCTCTCAGTGCAGTGTTCATGTACTGGAGTGTCCAGTCAGTGTGTCTGTATGAACCCCTCTCTCTCAGTGCAGTGTTCATGTACTGGAGTGTCCAGTCAGTCAGTGTGTCTGTATGAACCCCTCTCTCTCAGTGCAGTGTTAATGTACTGGAGTGTCCAGTCAGTCAGTGTGTCTGTATGAACCCCTCTCTCTCAGTGCAGTGTTAGTGTACTGGAGTGTCCAGTTAGTGTGTCTGTATTAACCCCTCTCTCTCGGTGCAGTGTTAGTGTACTGGAGTGTCCAGTCAGTCATGGTGCGTGTCTCCATTGTCTCTTAGGAGTTTCTGCACAACAAGGGCTATCTCCACGGTAATGTGGCAGCTCACAGCATCCTGATTGGAGGAGATCTCACCGCCAAGCTGTGGGGTCTGGGTACCTCTTTCAGAGCATCCATGAAGGGCGCCATGCCAACGGGAGACGAGGCGGGGCTGAGGAAGTGGCAGGCCCCCGAACGTTTGGCCAAGAGGCCCGCCAGCACAAGCAGCGATGTGTGAGTGTGGTGCTTTTCCATCACCCTCCAGAGTCAGACACTCTGCAGGCCCTTGTATCATTAACAGAGCCCTGTAGTACAGTACAGAGTGGTCTGTAGGGAATAGAGCCCTGTAGTACAGTACAGAGTGGTCTGTAGGGAATAGAGCCCTGTAGTACAGTACAGAGTGGTCTGTAGGTAATAGAGCCCTGTAGTACAGTACAGAGTGGTCTGTAGGGAATAGAGCCCTGTAGTACAGTACAGAGTGGTCTGTAGGTAATAGAGCCCTGTAGTACAGTACAGAGTGGTCTGTAGGTAATAGAGCCCTATATACTACAGTACAGAGTGATCTATATGTAATAGAGTCCTATAGTACAGTAAGGAGTTGTCTGTAGGTAATAAGAGCCCTATACTACAGTACAGAGTGGTCTGTAGGTAATAGAGCCCTATATACTACAGTACAGAGTAATCTATTGGTAATAGAGCCTTATATACTACGGTACAGAGTGGTCCGAACAGGTATAGGATGAGACTAAAATATTTCTTCATTTATTACTGTAAGAAGATTTTATACTGCTGTGCTTTACTGTTTCAGGTGGTCGTTCGGTATTCTTCTTTTCGAGATGATCACACTGGGTGAGTTTGGCATTCTTGCCCACTATCTCTTCATGTCTCCCCTTTTTACCCTTAATGTCACTTTTTCACATGTCTGATCAGTGTCACTGTGCTGTAGTGTCCAGTCAGTCAGGGTCTCTGTGCTGTAGTGTCCAGTCAGTCAGTCAGTGTCTCTGTGCTGTAGTGTCCAGTCTGTCAGTGTCTCTGTGCTGTAGTGTCCAGTCAGTCAGTCAGTGTCTCTGTGCTGTAGTGTCCAGTCTGTCAGTGTCTCTGTGCTGTAGTGTCCAGTCAGTCAGTCAGTGTCTCTGTTTCTCTCTCAGGTGATCCTCCCTTCCCTGAGGTTCCTGTCTCAGAGCTGCTTCAGTTCCTGCAGTGAGATAAAACCCTGAAGAAACCAGTCAACTGCAGCAGCTCCCTGTAAGACCACTGACCGCCTCCCCTCCCGAGGAGGGGCTTGATGATGCCAGGCTTGTGTCCCCAAACAGGGAGGGGTACGTGTACCTGCTCGCTGTCACAAAACTTCCCCTCTCTCTCACCCAGGTATTCCATCATGAAGTCGTGTTGCCAGTGGCGACAGCAGGATCGGCCACAATTGGCCGAAGTTCTCCGCAGGCTCCAGTCGGGAGAGAAGCAGGCCAACGACAGGACGGTGCTTAGGGTGCCCGAGCCAATCAGCATCTCGAAATACCTCCGGGAGGCGGGATATGGGGATTCCGACAACTACACTGTCTTTTGATTGGCAGCTGGGCTGTGCTGTCCAGTCAGTAGCCAAGGCACGAAAGCCGGACAGACAGAAAGACAGATGCGCCGCACACCTCGAGCTCTGTAGCGCTACAGTGATGTCACTGCTGTCAGAGACAGGCGGCTCCATACGGACGAGGACTGTTTGTGCCCGTTACTCAGCGCTGTGCCTGCCCATGGCTCGACAGCATACTTCACCTCTGTCTCTTCTCTCGTTTGCTGTACTGTACAGCTCTTCTGCTGTCTGATACATCCCAGTGTCCAGCTGTTGGCCGTTTTTCACTGGATTTCCCAGAGCTCTCAACCTGTTCCCTGTGCAGGAAGACTGTACTGTTTCACTGCACTTTACACTGTGTGGCTGCTCCCTTTATTGTGTAAAACTTCCCTGTTCTGTATATATTTACTGTATGACTATTCACTAAATGACTGTTCACTGTGCCTGTTCACGGTCTGTTTCCTGTAGTTTCCTGGACTATATGATCGTAACCATTTCCAATACCACTCTTCACTGTATTACAGTGTATTCTGTACACTGTTGTTCACTGCACTGTATTACAGCATCGTTCAGTTCATCGTTCTTCGTGCCCTGGGTCTGTCCAGTATGTCCCAGTCTCAGTGCTGTGAGTCTGTCCAGTATGTCCCAGTCTCAGTGCTGTGAGTCTGTCCAGTATGTCCCAGCCTCAGTGACGTGGGTCTGTCCAGTAAGTCCCAGCCTCAGTGACGTGGGTCTGTCCAGTATGTCCCAGTCTCAGTGCTGTGAGTCTGTCCAGTATGTCCCAGCCTCAGTGCTGTGAGTCTGTCCAGTATGTCCCAACCTCAGTGCTGTGAGTCTGTCCAGTATGTCCCAGTCTCAGTGCCCTGGGTCTGTCCAGTAAGTCTGGGTGTGCTCAGCTCCCATGTCTGTCAGGCTGTTGTCTCCGGCCTGTCTCTGTGGCCAGCTCGTCCTGGCACCGCCCAGTCCTCAAACCCCCCCCCCCCTCCAGAACAGGGCATCCTGGGAGTCCCGGGGCGAGCGTTGGCGTCAGTGTTGGTGCAGCTCGGATCCGGCCGGGCGCACCACAGACGTTCAGCAACCAGACGCGGTACAAGAACTCGACGGCCTGTTTATTGGCCTCTGTGGCGTTGCGTTACAAAATCCGCTCGCGTACATATTCACAGTATTTACAGACGCCCGGCCCGCCCCCGCCGGGGAACGGCCTGGCCGCGTGCCTCCGGCGCCGTCTCGCCGGCTGCCCCTGTGCGCCCCGGCCCGGCCTCCGGGTCTCTCTCCTCTGCCCCGGCCCGCGGCCCTCAGGCTCCATACACGCTCTCGTCGCTGTAAGCCACGTACAGGAAGAGGTCCTCAGCGCGGTGGTCCTGCGGGGGGGGGAGGACAGAGGGTCAGCGCAGGGCCACGGCTGGGGAGTTGGGGTACAATCAACCCGATCCTCCAGCTCCTCCCTGGAACGTGACAGCTGCCAGTGGGGAGAAGGTGCACCCCAGTGGGACAGGCAGACCCAGTCCCCCCCTTTATCTGCTGGAATACTGATGAATAATTCCCCACACGGACACAGCTCTTCTCTGGACACCCCACTCCAAGCACAGGGCCTTGTGAGCTTCAGCGTGCACGCTGGGACTACCTAGGGCCTGCGCAATAATAATAATTCAGAATTGCTGACACTTATGTAGCTATGAATTGGCTCCATCACTCTGCTCTCCTCCCCACTGAGAGCTGCTGTGTGGGGAGAGGACTGGAGCATCATCCAGGTGGGGCTGCACACTGGTGGTGGTGGAGGGGATCCCCATTACCTGTACAGCGCTTTGAGTGGAGTGTCCAGAAAAGCGCTATATAAGTGTAAGCAATTATTATTATTATTATTATTATTATGTAGCGCTTTTCTAGACACTCCACTCAAAGCGCTTTACAGGTAATAGTACCAGTGTGCAGCCCCACCTGGATGATGCTCCAGTCCTCTCACACACACCAGCTCTCAGTGGGGAGGAGAGCAGAGAGATGGAGCCAGTTCAGAGAGGGGGGTTATTAGGAGGCCGTGACTGGTAAAGGCCAGGGGGGAATTTGGCCAGGATGCCGGGGTAACACCCCTACTCTTCTTGATAGACGCCCCAAGATTTTTAATGACCACAGACAGTCAGGACCTCGGTTTTACGTCTCATCTGAAGGACAGCGCCTGTTTACAGTCTAGTGTCCCCGTCACTATATTGGGGCATTAGGACCCACATGGACTGCAGGGTGAGCGCCCCCTGCTGGCCCCACTAACACCTCTTCCAGCAGCAGCCTTAGTTGACCACCCATCCAGGCAGTGAGCAGGCTCACACCTGCCCAGCGTGGCGGAGAGAGAGCTGTCGGGACGTCGGACCGACCCGGGAGCGGACTGACCTGGTAGATCTGGGCCAGCGTGGCGCCGGAGGGGGGCAGGGCGTTGTCGACGAAGAAGAACAGCGCCTCCTCCGGCCGCAGGGAGATCCGCTGCCGGATCAGGAAGCAGAACTGCCCCACTGCGGGAGAGACGGACAGGGGGTGGGCCGGCTGTCGCGGGACAGGAGGCTGCTGGGGCCTCTTTCCCTTGTTAAACCCCCGCCCCCCCCGCCCTCCCTCCTGGTCTACCTGTCAAGTCGCTGGGGACGAGGTATTTCTTCTTCTGCAGATCGGGAACCCGCGCCCTGGCCACTCGCTCCACGATGATCTGCAAAGGCACCATTGGCGCGCCGTTACCCACGGGCCAACGCCCATCACCCGCAACAAGCGCCGCAGGGAAAGGACACAGAATAACGAATCATTCCCTTTCCAGCTCATGGGGAATCCCACTGCTGCCACCAATGTGTCACCCCACCTGCATGAGGCTCCAGTCCTCTCCCCACACACCAGCTCTCAGTGGGGAGGAGAGCAGGGTGATGGAGCCAGTTCAGAGAGGGGGGTAATTAGGAGGCCATGATGGGTAAAGGCCAGGGGGCAATTGGGCCTGTAACACCCCTAGAGAAATCTGGCAAAAGCAGGGTGCTGCACAGACACTGACGTGCGCAGGTGTGACGGGGGGGTTGCGTGTTCAGAGCCCCCCGAGGAACGCTGCTGCTGTAGAGGAGCAGGATCTGTCACCCAGATCAAATCTCGCTCAAAGGACCGGGCTGTGCAGACAATACCCGCGCTCGTCGGTACGGATCGGGAGAAAGGCAGCGCTGACAGACAAGACGGACAGACTCACCGGTATTTTGTCCGGGTGTTTTTCTCTGATCCTCTGTCCCTCTGCTCTCCTGACCGGCAGGGGCACGGACCGCTGGTAGCGACTGCCCATCTGCCGAGGGGGGAGCGTGGGCGTGGGAGAGAGAGAGAGGATAAACTCCATCAACACACACACGCACCGGCGCAGACCGCAGCTCCGCTTGTTGGCGTTCGCGTTTGAGCGCCTCGCTGCCGCCAAGGGAAAAAAAAACCCTCGCCCTGGTCTCGTAATCACACAAAATGTTACGTGGTCAACTTCATCGCTCAGTGCACAGCGTGACAGGTTGCGCAGTACAGCCGGTGACGTAAGCGCTGCTTCGTTAGGCGAGTGTGTTCCCCCGTGGCGGCAGCAATGCGCTTCCGTACCCCTGGGGGGACCCTTCCGCCCGATGGCGCTGTCCGGGAGGACTGAGAGGTGAAACGGACGCGCACCCGTGTGAACTCCCAGCTGGAACTGCGATACAAACGAGGCTGGAGCAGCTGGCAGATTTAAACCGGGTTGGCGGGGGAGCATCGTTCTGAAACACCGGATCGTCACAGTCAGGCGTTTCGATAGAAATGCTCCCTTGACCACAGTCTACGGCAATACTAACGGATGAGCGTCCGTGATGGTGATTAAGAGTTACCTACATGGTTGCGGTCCCTCACACGGCGAGCAACGGCGCGTTATAATGACCCGAGGTAAGGGGATATCTTCCCTGCACTTGCGGACAGAACGGTATACGGCACGGTACGGTATAGCAAGCTATGGAGAGCCGTGATCAGCTGGAATAAACCCGAGAGCGTACACTTCACCGCCGTACAGGGGGGGCTCGGAGCGAGGCAGCAGCGTGGGACAGGAGTCAGGGGTCCCGGACTCCCAATCGGAGTGGGTCGGGGGGTCAGATCCCGGGTAGGACCCCCTTTTTTTTCGGGGTCTGTAAGAAGCCTGCCAGCGTTCAGGCGCCGGGATCGCCACTAGGGGGCGCGCCGTGCCACTGGTGAGAGCCACAGTCACGGGTTTGAGCCCCGCAGACACCCGGGCGTGAGCGCTCAGCCTCTCGGCCCTCCACATCGCCCCGATCGACGGGCACGCAGGGCGCACGGCCGACAGGCTGACGGGTCCAGACTCCGCTGGGAGTGAAGAGCAGACGCCAGGCGCCCGATGGAGCCGACATCGCATCACGGCACCGATCACTACAGCGCTTAGGGAAACGCTCTTACCTTGCAAACAGAACTGCAGAGTCCCGCAAATAGCCGAAAAGCGGTGTTATTAGTACTAACAGCGATAACGCTGACAGATGAGAAGATCCACACGCCTACCACACACCCTGTCAAATCCGTGCTAAAAGATGTCGACCTGCCTGCGTTTTACACAACAAGCTCTGATCCCGCCCTTTCCTTGGGCTTGTAACCAATAACCGGACCGGGCCGCAACATGACAGCGCAGCAGCCAATCGGAATGGGCAGGGGCCGTGGCCGACGTTTGTTGACAATGCTTCTACTGGCTAAGGGCGTTCGACTTCCCACCTCCCCGACGACGCTCCAGCCAATCGCGGTGCCGTTCGATGTCCTTTGGGGGCGGAGGGGCAGTCTTCCAATCAGAGGGAAACGGGAGGAGGGGCCGGTAATTGACAGGCCGGCCGGGCAATGGCGATGCGGACACGTCGACAGGGGGCGGGGCGAGGAGTCCTGCAGTACGTGCGGAGTGTGTCTGATTGTGGGCCGACGGCAGACCCGTGAACTCGCCCTTTTGGGACTGTCTGTGCGCCAGCGGTGTCCTGCGCTGAACTGCACGCCTGGGCCAGCGTGAATGAGTCAGGGACAGACGCTGCGTTTCAGGAGACCGGACTGTTTTATGCTGCGCTAAGGTTCTGCACTGTATTATGCTGCGTGGGAGTGGACTGGGCTAGATTGCATTACACTGGGTCAGCGGGGGCTCAGAATCACGATTTAATTTATTGTCCACCTATAGTGCAAAGTTTCCTGTGGCTTCAATTAAACAACAATAAAACGTTTTATATACAGAGTACATTAAGTGGATGTCATATGAATAAAACCCCACACAACGCAGTACGAACCCCTGAGATCCACGCGTGTGGAGCTGCATTCATACTGGACATGCACGGTGAGAGCAGCGCTGAAGGGGCTCAGTTTGACAGATACACAGGCTCGGTGTTGAGGAACAATTATTTTGAAAAAAGGTTTACTAGGTGCTTTAAAAATGAAAGGGTTGTGGAAACGGCTTTAAAGAAGTAACGTGTGTAGTAACTATATATTACGTGGTTTCCTTTCAACGTATTACCGATCGCAAAAACGCGACCCCCTGCACCACCTCGTCTTGTATCTGTCACGGGATCACCTTTTTAAAGCGGCTTCCCCCCGCTCTGTGGCTCAGGATCTGCGCCTGTGGCTGGAAGGTTGCCGGTTCAAATCCCACAGCCGGCAGAAGAATCCTACTCCGTTGGGCCCCTGAGCAGGGCCCTGAACCCCAACTGCTCCAGGGGCGCCGTACAATGGCCGACCCTGCGCTCTGACCCCCCAGCTTCTCTCCCTGTCTGTGTGTCTCCTGGAGAGCAAGCTGGGGTCTGTGAAAAGACACATTCCTAATGCAAGAAGTGATTATCCCGTTTATATACTGTAACGCCCTCGCCTGGTGGTGAGGAGGAAGCGCTCGTAGTATCGCTGGGCATGCTGGGAGTGGTAGCCGGGGAGAGTCTGAGGGTCAGCACGATGACCAGCGGCTGACCCTACCTGTGTAAATAATGTCCTAGTAGTTCTAGTGCCCTGTGTAGTCTTATAAGAGTATAGCGTGTTAAGTAATTACCACCCTAAAGATGTGGCTAATTGTTTGTTCTGAAAAGAACTTGTAAACGCTGCTATAATATACATGCTATATCACACTCCCACGAAGGCTCCACAGCGGGAACAGTGTTTGTTCTCTTCTCTTTTCAGCTTTAAATAAACATTTACTTCTTCCTTTCGTATAGATATATTTCTTTAGAGATAGATAAGACTTTATTGATCCCGAGGGGACACTGAGGTGTGGGACGGGTTTAGTCATGCTTTAAGATATAGATGATACTGTATTAATCCCGTAGGGAAATTGATGAAAGCTCGTAGCGATTGCTGGATTTGAACACCCCACCTCACGCTTACACAGTCCTGTAAATCGGTCGCTTAAGCCGTGACGCCACCAAGGCAAGTTTAATGGTCAGAGGACGGAAGAAAGTTCGCCCGGACCGCGATCGGCTGTTAAGCGTGCGTTTCATCCGTTAGGAAAAAACGGCAGCCATAGTGCACCAGAACGCTCCCCACACACCAGCCAGTTCAGAGAGGGGGGTTATTAGGAGGCCATGATTGGTAAGGGCCAATGGGAAATTTGGCCAGGACGCCGGGGTTACACCCCAACTCTTTTTGAGAAACGCCCTGGGATTTTTAATGACCACAGGGAGTCAGGACCTCAGTTTTACGTCTCATCTGAAGGACAGCACCTGTTTACAGTATAGTGTCCCTGTCACTATACTGGGGCATTAGGACCCACATGAGCCGCAGGGTGAGCGCCCCCTGCTGGCCCCACTAACACCTCTTCCAGCAGCAACCTTAGTTTTTCCCAGGAGTCTCCCATCCAGGTACTGACCAGGCTCACACCTGCTGAGCTCCAGTGGGCTGCTAGTTGTGAGCTGCAGGGTGATATGGCTGCTGGTTGGTCTGGACTCCATAAGAGTCTGGACTCCAGGTGTGTGTCTGTATACAGTGTGTCCAGTAAGAGTCAGGACTCCAGGTGTGTGTGTGTGTGTATACAGTGTGTCCAGTAAGAGTCTGGACTCCAGGTGTGTGTGTGTGTATACAGTGTGTCCAGTAAGAGTCTGGACTCCAGGTGTGTGTGTGTGTATACAGTGTGTCCAGTAAGAGTCTGGACTCCAGGTGTGTGTGTGTATATACAGTGTGTCCAGTAAGAGTCTGGACTCCAGGTGTGTGTGTGTGTATACAGTGTGTCCAGTAAGAATCTGGACTCCAGGTGTGTGTGTGTATACAGTGTGTCCAGTAAAAGTCTGGACTCCAGGTGTGTGTGTGTATACAGTGTGTCCAGTAAGAGTCTGGACTCCAGGTGTGTGTGTGTGTATACAGTGTGTTCAGTAAGAGTCTGGACTCCAGGTGTGTGTGTGTGTATACAGTGTGTTCAGTAAGAGTCTGGACTCCAGGTGTGTGTGTATACAGTGTGTCCAGTAAGAGTCTGGACTCCAGGTGTGTGTGTGTATACAGTGTGTCCAGTAAAAGTCTGGACTCCAGGTGTGTGTGTGTATACAGTGTGTCCAGTAAGAGTCTAGACTCCAGGTGTGTGTGTGTATGCAGTGTGTCCAGTAAGAGTCTGGACTCCAGGTGTGTGTGTGTGTATACAGTGTGTCCCATAAGGGTCTGAGGGCGTGTCCCTCACCAATAGAACCATACCTGCCAGCAGGGATCTCTGACAGCCAAGAAAACTACACAGTGAGTGTTTGGGGAGTCTTGGTTACATTCAGCTGGTGACCTTTCTGGTGGAGCTATTTGGGAACCTGAAGACGAGACCTACTAACTTAACATTTTTATTAGCCCTTGAAAAAATACAGCCCACAGGGAAAATAAAAAAAAAGGACAGCCTAAACATACATAGCTGTTAATCCACACTTTAGAAGATACATTATAGACAGTCGCAGTTCATTACAGACCAAGGAATATACATTAATACTAATATAGGCTTCCCACATAATATATTATTTCAGGTATTGCACTAGAATTCTTATACTGCTTCACCCTGCGCTCTCCTTTCTTTCTTCTTAACTGCTCAGGGATTCTCTGTGATCTCCTCTCCTCTCCCTGTGTCTCCTGTTCTGTGTGTTTATTACTGAGGGATTCTCTGTGATTTCCTCTCCTCTCGCCGTGTCTCCTGTTCTGTGGTGTGTCTTTATTACTGAGGGATTCTCTGTGATCTCTCCTCTCACTGTGTCTCCTGTTCTGTGGTCGCTTTACTGCTGAGGGATTCTCTGTGATCTCCTCTCCTCTCGCTGTGTCTCCTGTTCTGTGGTGTGTCTTTACTGCTGAGGGATTCTCTGTGATCTCCTCTCCTCTCACTGTGTCTCCTGTTCTGTGGTGTGTCTTTATTGCTGAGGGATTCTCTTTGATCTCTCCTCTCACTGTGTCTCCTGTTCTGTGGTGTGTCTTTATTGCTGAGGGATTCTCTGTGATCTCTCCTCTCGCTGTGTCTCCTGTTCTGTGGTGTGTCTTTATTGCTGAGGGATTCTCTGTGATCTCTCCTCTCGCTGTGTCTCCTGTCCTGTGATGTGTCTCACTGCTGAGGGGTTGTCCTTTGCCACTGTGAGCCGGCTGGCCTGGCCTGGGTCAGGGCCTGGTGCCCTTGCAGGTTGCCGTGGTGACCTTCTGTGTGTCCAGCAGGTTGAGCTCCCGGGCGTGGCGGCTGGAGATCAGCTCCACGTGCGACAGGGGGAACCAGCCGCGCTCGCAGTCCGACAGCCTGGTGCCCTCCACCCACCCTGGAACGACAGGGACAGAAGTTCAGACGCAATCCTTAACTCTAAGGGTGGTTGGTGTCTGGAGCAGGCTGACAGAGAAACCCGCCCATCATAAGCAGACAGACAGGTTTAATGGGCGAAATGTTCTCGTAGTCCCCTCTTAGGTTCCTATGCTGTCTTCTCCTGCATCGTTGCCTCACTGCCTCACCCCCTCATGCCCTGCCTCACCCCATGTCTCACGCCCTGCCTCACCATCGCTGCTCTGTTGGTGCACCAGAAGCACGTCGGCCTTCTCCAGCGTCAGTTCATCTGGCTGCTGAGAGACGTAGGACCTAAGGCACTGCACCTGGGGAGAGTCTGGAAAGCGCAGAGAGACCTTTACGCGCTGGGAATGCAAACTGTGCTTCAGCCAGGAAGAAAAAACAAACAGTGCACAGCTTCCAGGTACCACCACCAGATTCCAGATCATCACCACCGCCAGGGAGAGAGCACTCCAACAACACAGACCGTACAACACTGCCTCATCCACTGGGACAAACTGGGATGCTACCAGAGGAGAGCACATACTGCCCCAGTCTCTGTATCTGAGCAGGGCGAGAACAAGGAGATGCAAAATACAGACTTAGTGGCCCCAGCCTGGACGTAGAAATTGGACACAGGCTGACATGGCTGTCCAGAGAGGACAGGCTCAGTGCCGATAAAGCTGGAGAGGAAGAGAGGGAGGCTATTAGAGACCCGGACTGTTGGGGTGCAGTGTCCATTAACGCTGCACCAGGAGACAAACCTTGTGCTGTGGTGAAGTCGATCTCGGGGTGGGGCTGAGAAAGGGCTGAGATCCAGCGCAGTTTATTGCTCCTGAGAAGAAATTGTGTCACTTTGAAATGTAAAGCCTAATAGCAATCGATAGATTTACAGTTCGTGGTGACTTTCACTAATGTCTCCTTCCCCCTCTTTCTCTCCTGCCCCTTTTCCCCCTTTCCCTGATCTCTCTCATCGTGTTGCCTTTCTCTCCTACTCTTGCCCCTGTTCCCTTTATCTTGCCAACTCCACCCCTTGCACTTATGCCATCTCTCTTCTCATCTCTCTCCATCTTTGTCCTCTTCTCTTGACAGCAGTGCTCTGCTCTGTCTCACTGTCTCTCTGGGGTCTTTCCTCAGCAGCAGTGCTCTGCTCTGTCTCTCTGTCTCACTGAGGGTCGTTCCTCAGCAGCAGTGCTTTGCTCCGTCCCTCTGTCTCACTGGGGATTGGTCCTGAGCAGGAGTGCTCAGCTCTGTCCCTCTGTCTTACTGTGTGTCGGTCCTGAGCAGCAGGGCCTTGCTGTGGCCCTCGCTGGTCTGCGCCAGGTGAAGTCTGAACAGGTTCTTCTGCAGCGAGTGCAGCTTCACTCTGCAGTTCTCCACTCGCACCTGGGACACCGGGGCGTACTCAAACACCAAGAGCCTGCCCCCTCTGAGGAAGGAAGAGAGAGAGAGAGGCAGGAGACAATCAGTGTGCGTATGATGCCAGATCGCGAATTAGCAGTGCTGTGAGCAACACTATTTTTATATTTTTCAGGATTAGAAATTATCAGCATTGATGAGTGCATTTCAAACCACAGTAAAGGTAAAATGCACACAGCAACTTGTAATACCTTCGATTTACATAATAAAATAGTGGACATTTCCAGGTCGGCACAGCGCCATGTTCAGTGATTCTGAACAAGGCAGCAAGTCTTCTGGTGAAGTGAGGCAGCTCTATCACTCTGTAAACAAGCAGGCTTGTGACTCCAGCTCATTTAATCCAGGAGAAATACTGCTCATGACTTCTCTGCTGCACAACCTGTACTTATTTGCTTGCACATCACAGTACACCAGTTATTACAGGGACTAGTGAGCAGGAAGGGCTGATTCATGTCACAATTCTCACAAGCGCTCGCTGGTGAGACCAGGGGTTTGTGACAAACGCGGCCATGTTCAGTACTTTCACAAGGTTCGCGAGTTAGTACGAGCATGCCCTGTGAACTGGGTGGCCCGCTGGCACAGGGGTTCGGATTGCTGGCGTGCAGTGCTGGGGCCCTGGGTGTGATCCTGGCCCTGAGAGGCTGTGTCTGTGGCATGGTTGGGCGGTCGCGCCGGTCACTCACTCGCGGGGATGGGACAGCAGGATGTAGTCGTTGAAGAGGTGCAGGTACACATCCCTCTCCGTCTCCTTCAGGGCAAAGTCCCTCAGCTCTGTCACCAAGCCCTCGCGCACCAGCTGGCGGGACTGCGACACCAGAGGGAGAGTCTGACAGAGAGAGTCAGATTAGTGTATAACTCACTACAGCACAGTGACCCTGACTGACTGACTGGACACTACAGCACAGAGACACTGACTGACTGACTGGACACTACAGCACAGAGACACTGACTGACTGACTGGACACTACAGCACAGTGACCCTGACTGACTGACTGGACACTGCAGCTCAGAGACACTGACTGACTGACTGGACACTGCAGCACAGTGACCCTGACTGACTGACTGGACACTACAGCACAGAGACACTGACTGACTGACTGGACACTACAGCACAGTGACCCTGACTGACTGACTGGACACTGCAGCACAGTGACCCTGACTGACTGACTGGACACTACAGCACAGAGACACTGACTGACTGACTGGACACTACAGCACAGTGACCCTGACTGACTGACTGGACACTACAGCACAGAGACACTGACTGACTGACTGGACACTACAGCACAGAGACACTGGCTGCTTTCTATTAGTATCTGTAATAATATTCAAAGGCACATCAGAGATTAATGGAAATTCCAGAACAGAAATTGTATGGATTGCTGGCTGAACAATTTTTGCTAGACATTTCAGAATGCCTGGAAATCGGGCAAATGTAAAACCCAGGGTCTCTGAAGGAAGAAAAAAGCACCATATCCCATTTCTCCTTGCAGTGTGGCACTACAATGAGAGGAAATAGGGTTTTTGTATCTTTTTGTTGTGTCTGGGAATTGTAGTTCCAGCAGTCCTTGTGGTCCTGCACTGTCACAACGGGGAGCTGGCGGGCTTCGTACCCGGCACTCGAACTCCACCCTGGCGCTGAGGGACACCAGGTTCTCGATGCTCTTCATCTGCCTGATGCTGTTGTTGCTCTCCTGGATGAGCTGAGAGAGAGGGAGAAAGGGCGAAATTAAACCCCGGTGCTCACTGGGCTGGCAGCGCGTTACACGCATGGCTGGCTTCTTTCAGGAAACAAACGGGGGAGACACTTGGGTCAGTTGGTGTAGTATCGGCTTGGTGGACCCCGCGACCCCATGACCTCTTCTCGTTTGTACCCCTTTCGTGTGCTGTTATGTGGACCTTGCACGCAGACTGACCTTCTCCAAAGACTTCAGGGCCCTGCTGGCCTGGAACTCTTCGGCAGAGTTGTGCGGCGTCCTCTTCAGGATATTCTGAATAAGAGGGGAAGTAAAGCAGACCTTCATACTGTACGTCTGACGGGGGATTCATGGCCACAAAATGCGGTAATTTCCAATGATTTCAAGTCCTGGAATCAGCCTTAAAAGTTACATTTAGGGCAGTCGGTTGTGCTCAGATGCAGTCTTGCCAGGAAAGGTTTTTCTTATAAAAGCTCCAAGCGGGGAATAAAAAACGGAAAAACCAGAGTAAACCATGGACACTACTTATACTGAAAGCATATACTTTGCCTATAGTTCAGGTGGGGAGCTGCATCAGAATGCTTAGGCTGAAAAGGAACAAGTAATAGGTTTATTCCGAAGACCCAAGAGTCCCAGGGATGAGGGAGAGAGGTGAAGAGATCAAAGACCCAAGACTCTCAGGGATGAGGGAGGGATGTGTAGAGATCAAAGACCCAAGACTCCCAGGGATGAGGGAGGGAGGTGTAGAGACCAAAGACCCAAGACTCCCAGGGATGAGGGAGGGAGGTGTAGAGACCGAAGACTCGAGAGTCCCCACAGATGAGGGAGAAGGTGGGATAATGACCTGTGACTCAAGAATCACAACCACAAAAAGAGATGGCGATGTACTTTGGCTCTTGTCTCCAAGAGGAGGACCATAACAGAGTGCCAGTGCCACCCTGGCCTGGAGTAACTGGAGCCCATTAGTCCAGTAGGCGTAATATTGGTCAAGCAGCTGGCTGTGGCTGGTGACTGACTGAATTCACCCCCGGCACTGAGCGAAAAACACTCATACCTGCACCAGCAGCTTGAGCCGGGTGATTCTCTGGAAAGGGAGGATGAGGAAGGAGCGAAGAGGGAGTCTCTGGCACATCGGATTTCTCTCCAGCTTCTCCACAACGCGCTGAAATCCCGGGCACGACTCCCTGAGAGGAAGGGGAGGGGAATCAGACAGGGGCACTAACGTAGTTTTTTTGCCAAGGCTTCTGGGTAACCGTCGAGACGCAAGGGGTGCCGGTACAGAGGGAGAGGAGGGTGGGCCGAGGGGCAAAGGGATGACTGGGCGGGGGAAGGGCAGAGACAGCGGCACAGAAGAAGGGTTCGAGAGCCTGAAACACTGACATGAGCCTCTGGAAGGTCTTCTCCTGGTAGGACTGGTTGGTGAGGTACGGCACGTACACCTGCCGGAACCACGGGCAGTGGCGCTCGATGATGTCGCAGACCGTGAAGTTGAGAATGTCCTGCTCCACCCGCTCCTCCAGCTCGGCAAGGAACCTGAGGCGGAGGAAGAGCAGAGCGAGAGGGAGGGAGATTTCAGGACTCGGGAACAACACGTCCCATGACACTCTGCACTGTGAATGCCAACAGTCAGGATGTCCACCTGCGACAATGTAGGTGTCGTTACCGCCAGCGTTCAGTAAATATGTCCATTGGTATATACAATTAGTAACTGGTAAAGTGCTTTAAAAGGATTTAATAGTCTTAAATACAGTATGTTTCAATCTACCAAGTAAGATTAAATGAGGAAAAAAAGACGTGTTTTCCTCACCCTGCAGGTACAGTATAAGTAGCGAAGGTTTCTCACCTTTTCACTTTCTGTAAGTCAGTCTTTATTGCTAAAACTGTCATGAATGGACAAACATAAAACTGCTTTTACCACAGGGCTGTATATCAGAAGAGTCTTTTACAAATGGGGCTCCCTCCTCTCTAAAGAGTTAAAACGCTTCATTCCCTGCTGGTGACTGAGCGCGGGCTGCTGTGTGCTGTGAACCGTCTAGACCCTCATCTCCCCCTGACACCCACCTGTGGCTGACCGCCCGGACTTCACTCAGCCTGGAGAACAGCCAGTTCCTGTCCTGCGCGCTCAGCAGGGCCCCCAGCTGGCTAGAGTGCTGGAAGTGGTCAACGGCGATGTCCAGACTGCGGGCGTAGGAGGCCTCCGAGCTCACCACCTCAAATTGCACCTGGGCGAGAGAGGGGACAGGAGTGGGTGACCGCCGCCCGGCCATGGAGACGGGCCCCGCGGTGGGGACAGGCTCCGGGGGCCACATCCTGGCCTTTGAGATTGACTGAAGCGGGCAGACCCAGCTTCCCAGAGAGCAGTCTCTGGCAGGTCCCCCTAATGTGGGATCTCCCATGATGCCGGCATGAGGCTCATGGGCGTCGCCAGGAAAGCTCTCCCGCCTTGTGGGCAACTGAAATGACGAGAGACCTAGAGCGGTAGCCCAGGTGATGCATTTTGTCTCCATAGCATCAAGATGGGGATGCTGGGTGCACCGGTTTTACACACCCCGGTTCTCGAGAACAGAAGAGGAAGGGGGGCGACGCCAAGCCTGCCATCGCAAAGCACGACGGCCGCCATTCGGTTGAAGGAGCGGGCTTCGCGCCGCGCGCCGCAGGAACGGAGAGACTCGGCCGCTCACCTCCTGCAGCCTGCGGCGGTCCTGGCCGAAGCCACTCAGGGCCGCGCTGTCCCGCACCCCGGGCAGCTCCTGCCACAGAGACGGGGAGCTGGCGAAGGAGAGCGACAGGCGGGGCGAGGGGGACGGGGAGCGGGCCGCGGACGCGGAGGGAGAGGGAGCCAGGGGCAGGGCGAGGAAGTGCGTTGGCGGCGGCAGGGGCAGGGGCCGGCTCTGGATCCGCTGCACCTCCTGGGGGGTGTGCTCCTCGGAGAGCGTGTCCGAACGAGACTGGCGCTGGATCTCCCTGTCCAGGACCACTTCTCTGTACTGCTGGTAGAGCTGGGAGTCTGGCAGAGAGGGAGGGGGTGAGAGGAATGGAGAAGGATGAGGGAGGGGGTGAAAGGAATGGAGAAGGATGAGGGAGGGGTTGAGAGGAATAGAGAAGGATGAGGAAGGGGGTGAGAGGAATCGGGAGGGATGAGGGAGGGGGTGAGAGGAATCGGGAGGGATGAGGGAGGGGGTGAGAGGAATGGGGAAGGATGAGGGAGGGGTGAGAGGAATGGGGAAGGATGAGGGAGGGGGTGAGAGGAATGGAGAAGGATGAGGGAGGGGGTGTGAGGAATGGGGAAGGATGAGGGAGGGGGTGAGAGGAATAGAGAAGGATGAGGGAGGGGGTGAGAGGAATGGGGAAGGATGAGGGAGGGGGTGAGAGGAATGGGGAAGGATGAGGGAGGGGGTGAGAGGAATGGGGAAGGATGAGGGAGGGGGTGAGAGGAATGGGGAAGGATGAGGGAGGGGGTGAGAGGAATAGAGAAGGATGAGGGAGGGGGATGATCAGAGAGAAGTTTTAGTACAGGCGAAACACATCTTCAGATGTAGTGAATATGACCAGTGTCAGACTGGACAGCACAGGGTACTGATGCTTCAGTGAGAGCCGGTATGATGGACAGAGGAACAACAGTCTAGATGCTGAAGCGACTTACAGGACTGGAAGAATTTAGAATTCCTCTTCCGCAAATGTCCAGCCACATGTTTCAAAGCCATTTGCCTGGCAGACAGAGAGATGGATCAAACCACAGTTCCTCTGGAAAATGTCAGTTTACTAATCTGCTCTGTTGTTGGGTGTCTTAGCGTAACTGGCAGTTAAAAAAATTAGTGTCAGTTAGTGCAGTCAGTCAGTCTTGTATTGTCCCTCCTGACTCACCGTAGATCCACCTCTGACAAGCTGATGCTTAACTCGTCGTCATCATCTGAACACAAAATCACAGAAATGAGTTAATATTGAGATTGACCCACTGGTATGAATTTTCACAAACTCTAAAAACCATAGAAGTGCATCATTATTCTTTCCAAATCTCCACTGAACGGCGCTGTGACTTGCATCCCGTGCAGTGACCCTTGTAGTAGTAATAGTGAAAAAGATGTCGTAGTGATGGTCACAGTGGAGGTGTTAGTAATGTTTGGAGGAGCAGCGGTTTAGCTGCTTCTGTGAACTACAGGTTGTGGGTGGCCTGTACAGGGGAGAGGGTCCCACATGATCACATCACTGTTGTCATTTCTGTGCCATGTCTGGTCAGGTCCGGGCAGGGATTCGACACAGCGTCCTCTCTCTCACCTGACGTGTTGAACACCCGGGTCCTGCGATCCCGTCTTCGGTTCTCCCCCTCCTCCTCGTCCCTCCCCTCGCTGCTCTCCGTGATGCTCCACCTCTCTCGGTCCCGCTCCGTCGTCTTCCGGAAGCCCCTCCGCCTCACCCGGGCTTGCTGTCCCTGGTCCCTGAAGCTGCCGTTCTCCCCCTCGGCCCGCTCCGCCGCCCAGGGGTGCTGCTCGTTGCTGGGGCTCTCTAAGGAGTTGGGGCAGCTGTTGGCCTTGACGAGGGGCGTCTTGGAGAGGCACAGGTTGGTCTCCGACTCGCTTTCGCTGTCGGCCCTTACGACCATGTCTCTGTCGTTCTCGATCTCCACCCGTAATGGTGCTCCCGTCTGTGGCTCTCTCTCTGTCCGTCTCTCCGCATTTCCCGACATTTCGCCATCCGTGCCCGACTCTTGCTCATGCTGTGTGTCTCTCTGTCCTATTTCTCGTATCTCCCCATCATTCCCTGCTGGGATCTGTCTTCCTGTCCCTCCCTCTGGCCCCTCCTCACCCTGTACCCCCCATCCTCCTTCTGTCCCCTCATTTCCCTCTCTCTCCCCTCTGTCTCTTAATGGCTGGTATTCCAGAGAGATTCTCCTTCCCCTCCCGTCTTCAGTCTCTCCTGGTCCTCTGACCTCCTGCTCCTCTCCTCCCGTGCTCTTCCCACTCTGCAAGGTCTCTCCCCCTTCCTCTCCTGTTCCGCCACCTCCACCAGTTTCTTCACCCTGAGAGATGATAGCAAAGTCCTCCAGACTGCTCGAGTCCGGCAGCTGGGAATTCGCTTCAGTGTCTCTCTCGCTCTGTTCTGCAGAAGAGGCAGAATCCACACCGGTATCGTGTCCATTTTTCGGGTCGGGCAGCCGGGAATTAGCCTCTCCCTCCCCTGTAGATGCCTCTCCCTGCAACTCAGAATCTCTCCGTTTCTGCTCCTCGGTCTGTGAAAGTCTGTGATAACCAGAGTCAGACCCCTCATAGTCATCGCCACTCTCGCTGTCCCTGCCAGCCTGCAGGTTTTGGGTAGGAGTTCCCAAATTTTCTACATTCGGACTAAGACTGGCAACGCTTGGTTCAGCATTTCTGGAAAGAGTTTCACTATCCCCCTCCTCGTTTTGGGGGTTATTGTCGTTCCATCCTTCAGACCCATTCTCTGCACTGGGTGGATCCATTTCTATGGGCTTTTCAGCAGCAGGGATTAGAGTCTGAAAATGAGTCTCACTCTCTCCATCTGCGTTGCTGGCTGCTGAGTTTTCATAGTTGATCTCAGTCTCTGCCGTGGGCTCTGAACTTTCTGTGCTGCTCTCCGTCTCCCTGCTAGGTTCCAAACTTCTAACATGTGCATCTTCCTTGCTATTTCTGGAAAGTTGCGAAATGTCTGAATTAATTTCCGTATCTGTATCTCCGCCTCCTAACTCAGTGTGTGGGAGATCAGTGTGCGTTTCCTTCCACATGTTGGTGGAGTAGTTTTCACTCTCATTTTGTCTGATTAATTCAACATTTTCTGAATATATTTCAGCCTCTCTCTCTTGGGTGGGCTCTGTGTATTCGTCACAAAGGTGATCCTCTGTCTCTCTCTTAGACTCAGTATTTTCTGAGTAAATGTCATGCTCCCTCTGTCTCTCAGAGTCAGAATAAAGTTCTGTCTCTGTGGTTGTGTCAATGGTTTCAGAATATGTTCCATAGTTTTTGGTAAGATGCAAATCTTGTGTTGATGTTTCAATCCCACTTCCCACACCAATTTCCCCCTGTAATTCATTACTGTGCTTGTCATCCAAAAGTTCTGGGTGCAAATGAACATTTTCCATTATTGCCCTTCTTGTTGTGGACGTTTGTCTAACATTCTCAGTATCCCAGGATTCCTCTACTTCTCCCTGGCTGCCTGAGCCGAGGGCAACTGCAAGGAAAAAAGACATCAGTGACACTTAAACTCTCCTGTTTTATGATATACGTATATACATTTGTTATGTTTTCGGTCATCAAACAGATTAAACAGCCTTAAATTGATTAAATGTAATTTAATGACATAATGCAAGGGGTTAATCTGAAATGAAATGTACAGTTTATGGTACTTGGATTAATTTAAATGGTTAAGATCTAGTCCAGTCCAGCTGTATGCATGAAAGAATTACCAGTAGCTTAAGAAAACTACATTGCTTACTCCATTTCCAAGTGTTTTCATGTGTAATTTGTTCATGGTGAAGTAGTTTTTCAGTGTCAGTCAGTGTTCCTGTGCTGTAGTGTTCAGGCAGTGTGTCTGTATTAACACCACCTTCTCTCTCACCCTCTGCATCAGTCGGCGGTCGATGCTCCCTCTCCAGCCCTGTGCCTTGGGGCAGGTTCTGTCCAATCACACAGAACACCCTGACTCTGGGGCGACGTGTATCTCCCACTTGATCCACGTTCTCTTTCTCTCCCTCCCCCCCCTCTCTCTCCTGCCACCCCTGCTGCACTGTGTCTGTCTCACCCCAAGGCCAGCCTTCCTCCCTGCCCTCGCCCTCTCCCCCCTCCTCGGGTCCTCTCTCTGTGTGCCGCCGCCTTCTCTCGTTCTCGGTCCCCCCCTTGTGGGCTGTCTCTACCTCCCTCGGCCTCTCTTCCTCCCTCTCCTCGGTCTGCTCTCTCTCAGAGAGGCAATCCCAGTATTCGGTAGGCTGTCTCATCACGTGACTGGCTGCCCCGTCACCTCCCTGAGCTCTGGCCACTTCCAGGAATTCCTTGCAGTCCTCGAACTCCTCCCCCTCTCCCCCGCTGGAGACGGTGACGAAGCCGTCCTCCCCAGACAGCTGGTCTCTGGGGGTCCGGACTCTCTCGCCTTCGCTTTCCTGCTCCCTCTCTCCCCAGCTCCCTCTGTCGCTCTCTCCCCCTCTCCCTTCTTCCTCCCAGCCCTCTCCCACACTCTCTCCGTCCCCCTCCCCCTCGGGCTCTCGGACGACATCCCCCTCGCTCCTCCAGCCTCTTGGGATCTCCTCCCCCCTGCGCCGTTCTCCTTCGCTGTCTCCCTCACTCCTGCTGTGTCTCCCTCCCGCTCTCTGCCTCCCCCTTTCGACCTCTCCCTCCCGCGCCCCCCCGCGCTCCTCCTCCGGTTCTCGCTCCTCTCTCCTCCTCGCCCTCCCCTCCCCTCCCCTCTCCCCCGCTGTCACTCGCTCCCTCGGCGGGAGCTCAGCCCGGTCCTCCAGCAGCCAGGTCTGCCTCTTCCTCTCCCAGTCTCCCCTGTGTCTCTCCCAGTCGGCCCTCTCCCTCTCCCGCCCGACGTGATCCGCCTCCTTCCCTTTCTCCCTGTTCCTCCTCCTCTCCTCCTCGCGGTACTCCCGGTCTCGCTCTCGCCTCCTCTCCCTTTCCCTCAGCCGGCGCTCGTATTCCGCTTCCGCCTCCCCCAGCCTCACCCCTCTCTCTCGTTCCCTGCGGCGCTCTGCCTCTCCCCCCGTCTCTCTTTCGCCCGGTGCCAAGCGGTCCTTTCTCTCTCTGCGTCTCTCCCCCTGTTTCTCGTCCTCCCTCTCTCCGTCTCGTGGCTGGTCCTTCACCCCCTCTCTGTCCCTCGCGTAGAGTTCCGACCCTCGGTCTCTGTCCCTCGCTCTCTGTGGCTCCCGAGGAGGCCTCCCTCCCTCCCCCTGCCTCAGCCTCTCCCTTATTCCCTCCGTCCCTTTCTGTCTCGCTGTCTCTTCCCCCCGCTGTCTTCCTGCCTCGCTGTTCCTCTCTCGCCTCCTCTCCCCCTCTCTCCCACTGTCTCTCCCCTCTTCCTCCATCCTCCCCTGTCTCTCCAGTCGCCTCTCGCCCTCCCTTCCCTTGTCTGCTCTCCTTTTCTCTGCCCGCGGATAGGTGCCTGCCTGCCTTGCCTCCCTCTGCCCCTCCGTCTCCCTGTCTCGCAGCCCCTCTCTGTCCATGGTGGTGGCCCCTCTTCCGTTCCAGCTCATCGCGTCTGCTCTCTCTCTCTCTGCCTGCCTCCTCCCCTCTCTCCACGACTCCTTTCCCCTGGCCTGCAGATCAGCCGCCCTCTCCTTCTCTCTCTGTCTCCTCCGCTTCTCCCTCTCTCTCTCATCGTCCGCCATCCCTCCTCTGTCTCTCGTGCGATGGGAAGTCTCTCCCTTCCTGTCTCCTGGTCTGCCCGCCTCTCTCTCTCTCTGGCCCTCTCCCACTCTTTCTACCTCCCTCTCCTTCCTCCTCTGCCACTCCCGGTCTCTCTGTCTCTCTGTCGAAAGCTGTAGCTCTCTTTGCAGCTCCTCCTTTCTGAGCTTGGCCCCTCCTCTGGGGCTCGGTTCTCGGCTGGTGGACTTCTGGGTGTCATCCTTGGCAGCATCCTGGTTGGTGGACAACCTGGGTATGAGCCACATGAGCCTTCTGGTACCCATAATGACATCCTTTAGCATACCTGCAGGATAAGGGAGAAAACTTATTTCCTGTCCTTACATGGATCATAGGGCACAGCTAAGATGGATTTATATAGATGCTACAACACCTAAAACAGGGAGATTAATACAGACCCTAATATAGACCCTAGAGACACACCTCACACACAGAGATCAATACAGTTCCTAATACAGACCCTAGAGACACTTCTCACACACACAGATTAATATAGACTCTTATTATAGATCATACATTAGATTTGTATTTATATTGAGCTTTTCATGTCAGAGCAGTTTTAACCCTCCACTGAAGGGCAGCTCCCCCTGGGTGACACAGAGCAGACCCACTCCACAGCCGATCAGAGGGAGTAGTGAGAAATCCGATCCAATTAATTGAGCAAACAACATTTCAGAGTCAAATGTATATGAAACAGGAAAAAGGACATTTTTCCTTTATGCAATCCTTCACCTCACATCGTAATATGCGAAATGTTAGCAACTTTCCCCTTAAATTGTTTGTTCTTCTGTGATCGATTTAGCTAAAGTGGTGCAATATAATCTTGTTATTTTTATTTATTCTTCTATGATCTATTTAGCTATAATGGCACGTCAGAGTTCTTTCCTCCTCTTGAAATGTGAAATGTAAAAGCACGTCTCTCGTGCGTTGTGTGTTCTTAAAATGCTGATTTAGTCCCGAGTTCCCTCTCCCACCTCCCCCTGGAAGAGCAGAAGTCCCTCTGCACCTGGAGGATTGATCTGAAAGCAGGGTGGAGGAGGGATAGACTCGTTCAGGGATGCCACTGAGCAGCCTGACTCTTCTGGGGGCTTCTCCTTTTCCCTCCACACTTATGTGCACATCCTAGAAACTGAACCCCAGCCTCCTGCAGAAAGCCCATAACAAATTCTCGAAAGTTCTTCAATTGCATTTTAGGGATTTGCAGCTGTATTGCATTGCAGCTAGATGGGCAGCTGTATATTTCAGTTGCGTACAAGCAAATTTTTGATCACATGCTTATACACCTAAGTTGTCTATCGGACACCCATAGACTTCATGCACCAACGCTGTTTCTTGTGCACTGATGCTGCCCAGTACTGGTCACCTGACAACACGACCTGTCTCTTGTGCACTGATGCTGTCCAGTACTGGTCACCTGACAACACGACCTGTCTCTTGTGCACTGATGCTGTCCTGTACTGATCACCTGACAACATCACCTGTCTCTTGTGCACTGATGCTGTCCAGTACTGGTCACCTGACAACACGACCTGTCTCTTGTGCACTAATGCTGTCCTGTACTGGTCACCTGACAACACGACCTTTCTCTTGTGCACTGATGCTGTCCAGTACTGGTCACCTGACAACACGACCTGTCTCTTGTGCACTGAAGCTGTCCAGTACTGGTCACCTGACAACACGATCTGTCTCTTGTGCACTGATGCTGTCCTGTACTGGTCACCTGACAACACGACCTGTCTCTTGTGCACTGATGCTGTCCTGTACTGGTAACCTGACAACACGACCTGTCTCTTGTGCACTGAAGCTGTCCAGTACTGGTCACCTGACAACACGACCTGTCTCTTGTGCACTGATGCTTTGCAGTGGTGGGCACATGATAATGTGGTCTCAGGCTCATACACCTAAGATGCCCAGTGCCAGCTGTTGGCCATCTGCCACAATAGCACGATCACACACTCACACAGCATGTATATTGTTCATATTGTTGTAGTTTTTCTCACAGTTCCTGGATTAATCACTCCACTTGCCTCCACTAACCATTCAGCTTGTTAATTAGTGGAATACCTCCATGGATTAGTTTGACAGGTGTGTCTTCAAAACAAGGCCCTTCTTGCAATGCAGAACTGTAATATAAAGGTTGTATGGCCTCTTTATAGACAAACTGGAATGTGCTAAAATATTGGAGGAATATATTCCCCAGGTAAATATATCCCAAGCCACTTTTCGGCAATCTTAACGACTCACAAATGTGCACATCTGTGAGTCCCCGCTGAGCTGAATACTTCAGTAAATTCACTTGTTAATATGGACCCTAGAGACACACCTAACACAGAGAAATACAGACCCTAATGTAGGCCCTAAGGCACACAGCCAAAAGAGAGCAATACAGACCCAAAAGTCACATCTACCAAATGCAGTTTAATAACAACAGTAATACAGACCATAGAGACACATCTAATAACTGCAGTTTAATAACAACAGTAACATAGACCATAGAGACACATCTAATAACTGCGGTTTAATAACAACAGTAACATAGACCATAGAGACACATCTAATAACTGCAGTTTATTAAACAACAGTAACATAGATCATAGAGACACATCTAATAAGTATGGTTTCGTAACAACAGTAATACAGGCCCCAGAGACACATCTAATAGCTGCAGTTTAATAACAACAGGAGCTTAGATCATGGAGACACATCTAGTAGCTGCAGTTTAATATCACTAGTAATGCAGACCCCAGAGACACATCTGACAGATCGGAGACCCTAAAATAACCCATGAACGTAGTACACGTGAGCCTGTCATGATCACTGCGCCGTGGGGAAGGCGAGTGTGTGCGGTCCGAGCGGTGTGGAGGGTAAGCAGACCTTGTTGTTCAGCCGGCCTCTCGGCCCCGGGTGAGGCGCGGGCTGGGCTCACCTGAGCAAGAAGCGTCGGGAGGCCTGTGTCCCTCTCTGCCCTCTCCTCCCGTCCGGGACGGCGCGGCGCGGCCCCCCCCCCCTCGCTATCCGCGGCCGGCCCGCGCCCAGCGCCGGCGCATCCCTGTCCGGGAGCCCCCAGGAAGACGGCAGCAGCAACAGAAACGGCCTTGCGGTGGGCTCTCAGGGCATGGAGTCCACCTCCCCGTCTCTTCTCCCTGCCTCTCCTCTGGCGCTCTCTCTCTGCGGGTTTGTGTGCGCAGACACACCCTCCTCCTCCTCCCCCTCCCTCCTGGTGTTTGTTCTTCCAAATTCCCCAACAAGCCTGGACTTACATATCCACTCACCTCTCCGGCTGTCACCCTCCCCCGCGCCTCTCGAGCTCCCTGTTTGTGTCTTTGCTCCAGGGCTGGGGGTGGGAGCGGGGGGGTGGGGGGGAGGGAGGGCTTCGCTCCCTTTTTCTCGGTCTCTGCCTCTCGTACTCCCTCTTGGCGTTGGGCGTCCCGTGTGCCACTGCCTCCGTCTTGACCTCCCCTGGCCAAACTCTCTCTCTCTCTCTCCCCTTGCTACCTCATTCCGCGTCTCTCTCTCTCTTCCTCTATCTTCGCATTCCTCTCTCTCCCCCCCACCCCCGGTCCTGCACAGGAAGTGTACCTGCCTGCTGGGCTCTGATTGGCCAACGGAGACACGCAGACAGGTACAGACTGGCCCCTCGTTGTGTGTATGTCTGTGTGTGTGTGAGAGAGAGAGAGAGAGGCGTGGAGATGGACCGAGATACATCAACCGCAGCAGTTAGAAAATTTGCCTGGAGAGGATGAGGGCGATGCAGCGGATGCAAAGTAGCCGAGCAGGAGAAACCGCGGGCGCGGGGAGAAGAAAATGCGGTTTCGCCACAATCGCTAGGCAAAGAGGGGGGCCAATGGCCTCTACTGCAGCCTTAATGTTCTCACCACAGACTAGGATTCAGGCAGCTCAAGTGTTTCTTCTATGGCTTGGTCTGTTCCCATATACACGTGTGTCATATTGCAGTCAATGTTCCTTAGCTGTGCCTGTCGGTGTGCGCTGTGGCGCCCCCCCCATGGTCAGGCGTGGCAGAGCAGTGCAGTGAAGGGGAGGTGAAGCCAGAGAACAGCCCAGCCAGGCCGCGATGTCACCGCCCTGACTGGGGGGCAGTCCTTCGGCAAAGACAAAGACACGCCAGCTACCTTCAGACACCGGCCTCGGTCACGCCAGCGTGCTCTGGGGTGGCGATGGCAGATGTCCGCACCCGGGCCGTGTCCTTGCATTGATGCGTGTTTGGCTGTACAGAGTGACGTGCTGCCCCGCTGGACACACTGATAGACATGCTGCCCTGCTGGACACACTGATAGACATGCTGCCCTGCTGGACACACTGATAGACATGCTGCCCTGCTGGACACACTGATAGACATGCTGGCCTGCTGGACACACTGATAGACATGCTGCCCTGCTGGACACACTGATAGACATGCTGCCCTGCTGGACACACTGATAGACATGCTGGCCTGCTGGACACACTGATAGACATGCTGCCCTGCAGGCTGTACAGAAAGACATGCTGCCCTGCTGGACACAATGATAGACATGCTGCCCTGCTGGACACACTGATAGACATGCTGGCCTGCTGGACACACTGATAGAAATGCTGCCATGAATCTGGTGGCCCGGATTCACCAACAGGGTCAAACAGTGACTCTAGATTGCAACCAGTGTCATGGTGGAGAGAGGGGGAGACAGAGCTGGGACTGCAGTACAGCACATCGCACACTGCCACATATGCAGCAGATGTTGAACTTTTTACTTCTCTTCGTGCATGTGTGTGAACGTCAGTGACTGTACTGTCATTATGTGTATATATGCAACTTTTCTATTTTAAAATATTTCTGCAGTTCTGTTGCATCTTGCTGTTGTTCTAAGTGCATTTTTTTAATGATGGGCTAAACGTTGTCTTATCAAAAAAGCTCTTCTGAAATCCCAAAGGCAGTCTTAGATTTTTGTCTGCCCAGTCGATCAATTCTCCAAACCCTCATCTGACATGGCGGCGACCTGTCTGACTTCAGCAGGTCTCTTCCCCTTTGCTTTACCAGCCTGGCTCAGCGTGCCCTTAGTCAAAATGGCGGCTTCCTCAACCCTGTCACATGACTAAAGCGAGCTGTCATCACGGAAGCGCCTGACACCGTCACGTGCGTCGGTCTGGGTTTTGGTTCCGCGTTTGACAGAAATCGCAGGTCGTACCGTTTCAGAAAACCCTCCCCGTGCAAAGATTTAGTCATAGAAATAATTGAAATTCAGATTGCTTTGGGAAAAATCAAGGTTTCAGGTCGAAAGCCGGCTAGAAGCTGGAGCGAGTTCGCCAGACTACATGCACAGGAAGACATTTTAATTTCTTTTCGCTTTAAAACTTTAATTCTGTCCGTGATACCCAAGGTAGTGTATCACTGTCACGCTTGGTAACTAAGGTGAGTTTTAATGGAAGGTAGGTTATTTTTTTTCCTTATTCTTTGGCGCGTATTAGATTTGTAATGTGAAGACCCGCAGTATATTTCTAATTGTAAAATGGCCAATAACGAGCCGGTGCACAGCTCTGTGATTCACAGGTAAGCACGGATAACGTGGTTAGTGCAACCCAATCCAGGAAATAACCGGAATGCACTGTATTCATGACTGTTAGTTTGGGAGCAGGCGTGCACACTGACGTGGGGCGTCGAGCCGTCCAGTCGAATGAGTGAATAAAAAAGCGAAAACGAAGCGGCAGTGGCAGATAAGCCGAGAGACAGAAGCTCATGGCCGGTGGGGGACACAGGAAGCTGCAGTGGAGCCGGCACGGTTACTGACCGCACTTCCGTGTGTGGGATAGAGACAGAGAGAGCGGTTCACTCAGTACGGAGGACCTGGACAGCCTTTATGAAACAAAAAAATATAATGTGCCCTAAGGGTTCACCCCTGTTTTCCATTTGCGTTTGCCCCGGGGGCCGATAATGTAGTGGGAAGTAGTCATTGAAGTTAGGTGTTTGGTATTGCTTCCACAATTACATATCTGATATATACCCATCTACAGACTTGTACTGATGACTGTGTATGTAGGCCTGGAGTCCAGACTCTTACTGGACACATTGTATACACACACACACACCTGGAGTCCAGACTCTTACTGGACACACTGTATACACACACACCTGGAGTCCAGACTCTTACTGGACACACTGTATACACACACACACACACACCTGGAGTCCAGACTCTTACTGGACACACTGTATACACACACACACACCTGGAGTCCAGACTCTTACTGGACACACTGTATATACACACACACACACCTGGAGTCCAGACTCTTACTGGACACACTGTATATACACACACACACACCTGGAGTCCAGACTCTTACTGGACACACTGTATATACACACACACACACCTGGAGTCCAGACTCTTACTGGACACACTGTATATACACACACACACACCTGGAGTCCAGACTCTTACTGGACACACTGTATATACACACACACACACACCTGGAGTCCAGACTCTTACTGGACACACTGTATACACACACACACACACCTGGAGTCCAGACTCTTACTGGACACACTGTATACACACACACACACACACACACCTGGAGTCCAGACTCTTACTGGACACACTGTATACACACACACACACACACACACACACCTGGAGTCCAGACTCTTACTGGACACACTGTATACACACACACACACACCTGGAGTCCAGACTCTTACTGGACACACTGTATACACACACACACACATCTGGAGTCCAGACTCTTACTGGACACACTGTATACACACACACACACACCTGGAGTCCAGACTCTTACTGGACACACTGTATACACACACACACACACCTGGAGTCCAGACTCTTACTGGACACACTGTATACACACACACACACACCTGGAGTCCAGACTCTTACTGGACACACTGTATACACACACACACACACCTGGAGTCCAGACTCTTACTGGACACACTGTATACACACACACACACACCTGGAGTCCAGACTCTTACTGGACACACTGTATACACACACACACACACCTGGAGTCCAGACTCTTACTGGACACACTGTATACACACACACACACACCTGGAGTCCAGACTCTTACTGGACACACTGTATACACACACACACACACCTGGAGTCCAGACTCTTACTGGACACACTGTATACACACACACACACACCTGGAGTCCAGACTCTTACTGGACACACTGTATACACACACACACACACCTGGAGTCCAGACTCTTACTGGACACACTGTATACACACACACACACACCTGGAGTCCAGACTCTTACTGGACACACTGTATACACACACACACACACGTGGAGTCCAGACTCTTACTGGACACACTGTATACACACACACACACCTGGAGTCCAGACTCTTACTGGACACACTGTATACACACACACACACACACACACACACACACACACACACACACCTGGAGTCCAGACTCTTACTGGACACACTGTATACACACACACACACACCTGGAGTCCAGACTCTTACTGGACACACTGTATACACACACACACACACCTGGAGTCCAGACTCTTACTGGACACACTGTATACACACACACACACACCTGGAGTCCAGACTCTTACTGGACACACTGTATACACACACACACACACCTGGAGTCCAGACTCTTACTGGACACACTGTATACACACACACACACACCTGGAGTCCAGACTCTTACTGGACACACTGTATACACACACACACACACCTGGAGTCCAGACTCTTACTGGACACACTGTATACACACACACACACACGTGGAGTCCAGACTCTTACTGGACACACTGTATACACACACACACACACCTGGAGTCCAGACTCTTACTGGACACACTGTATACACACACACACACACACACACACACACACACACACACACACACACACACACCTGGAGTCCAGACTCTTACTGGACACACTGTATACACACACACACACCTGGAGTCCAGACTCTTACTGGACACACTGTATACACACACACACACACCTGGAGTCCAGACTCTTACTGGACACACTGTATACACACACACCTGGAGTCCAGACTCTTACTGGACACACTGTATACACACACACACACACCTGGAGTCCAGACTCTTACTGGACACACTGTATACACACACACACACCTGGAGTCCAGACTCTTACTGGACACACTGTATACACACACACACACACACACACACACACACACACACACACACACACACAGGTCTCATACACTCATGACTATACAGACTTGCATTACTGACACACAGTTACAGTTCGTCTTTTAATGCTTTGTGCTTCTCCTGACAGGCAGAGATGATGTGTCGAGGACTCCGACTGGCCGGCTGGGCCTCCCTGTCGCTCCTGTTGGCCCTGACTGGAAAGGGACAGGCCAGCAACATGAACTGCACTTTGGCATCGGGGATTTCGGATAGAGAGCAGAAAGTGCTGAATCTGCTGGAGCCCATCAGCAACCAGGAGTGAGTATCTCCTTCCTGACCCACTTCTCTATCTGTCTCTCTCCTTTCCCCTTCCTCCTGTCTCCCCCTTGCTCCTCCTTCCTCCTCCTGTACTCCCCTTTCCTCCTCCTGTCTCCCCCTTCCTCCTCCTGTCTCCCCCTTCCTCCTCCTGTCTCCCCCTTCCTCCTCCTGTCTCTCCCTCTTGCTCCTCCCCTCCTCTCCCTTCCCGTCCTGAGTGGACCCCTCCCGCTCGCTCTCTCACTCCGGCAGCGGAGGTGTGTCCGATCGGTTCCTGCATTCCCTCTTCTCTTTCCCCAGCTTCTCCACCAGCTCGACGGATGGCACCTACACCTACTACTTCCGTATCTGCGGCGACGCCCATGGCGCGGGGAGCGCCGGAGTGGTGCAGGAGGACAGCAAGAGCAAGAAGGCGACCGTGATCGGGAGATACAACAGCACGCAGGCCTTCAACGGGAGTGAGTGAGCGGGCCGGGCCGGGGAGGGAGGAGAGCAACTGAGTGGACCAAGTGGAACGCAAACCCTTTGCCCGCTGTGGCATTACGTAACCACACAGTTCTGATAACAATGCCCCAGGGACGTCTCCATAGGCGGGAGGTGGGAGGCCTTTTCCCAGCCATTCCCTGCGTGTCTGGGCTGGGCTGGAGAAAGGTTCCCCCTTAAAAAGCCAGCCAGGAGTCCGTCTCAAAGCCAGTTAAAAGAAGTGTGTCGGAAGTTAAAAGACGTTTTTTATTTCACGCGCAGGGGAATGAAACACGCAGAGATGCTCGGTGTATTTTTCTCAAGGTGATGACACTAGGACAGCGCTTTAATCTTTTTCTGTCGGCTATCACGCTTCCCTGTGCTGGTCAGATTGACCTTGTTCCAGGATCACCCTCATCTTCCTCGTCCCCATTTGCCAAAGATCAAGGCAGCTGGTTACTTAGTCCTGCAGCTCGTGATCCTGTATAACACAGTACAGAATCACACAGCAGCCCTTGTCTCCAGCAGTCTCCCATTCTAGTCCACACCAGCCCTGCGTGTCCACCTTATAACATACTGCAGCATCAGCAGACAAAGTGTGTACGAAGTGCACAGAGACCCTCTCAACAGCTTGCTTCTGCAGTGCTAGTTTTGGCTGCAGGAGAATGGTTCCCTCTTGGTGCTCTCTCACACGCGTGCTTTTCTGCAGAGGAAGACTCTACCTTTACTTCATCAACTGCTTGAAAAGAAGCCACATCCAAATGCACCTTAGCAGACTCCGGACTCCCAGTTCTGACACAATCACTGTGTGCAGCTAGGATGTTGTGTAATAATTGTGGTTACTTTGACTTGTTATTGACGGAAGCCTGCTGTGTGTCCTTTGTTTTCTGTCAAGTTGCGACACTGCTTGAGCTACCGGATAGCAGTTCCTTTTCAGCTCCAGTTTGTTTCTGCACTACATGACTTGATTCTGTGATACAGAAGTAGACATTGTAGTCTGTAGGTACATTGCTATGTGTACTGTAGGTTGTATTTAAATGTATTTCAAGGCCTTTGTGTTAGGAGTTAATTTGTGTTCATCAGCTGTGTCTCTAAGTTCTGCATTTATCTCTGTGTCAGGTGTGTCTCGAGAGTCTATATTAGGATCTGTTTTAATTTCTGTGTGTGAGGTGTGTCTCTATGGTCTGAATTAATCTGTGTGTGTGAGGAGTGTCTCTGGGGTCTGTATTAGGGTCTGTATTAATCTCTGTGTGTGAGGTGTGTCTCTAGGGTCTATGTTAGGGTCTGTATTAATCTCTGTGTGTGAGGAGTGTCTCTAGGGTCTATATTAGGGTCTGTATTAATCTCTGTGTGTGAGGTGTGTCTAGGGTCTATATTAGGGTCTGTATTAATCTCTGTGTGTGAGGAGTGTCTCTAGGATCTATATTAGGGTCTGTATTAATGTTTGTGTGTGAGGAGTGTCTCTAGGGTCTGTATTAGGGTCTGTATTAATCTCTGTGTGTGAGGAGTGTCTCTAGGATCTATATTAGGGTCTGTATTAATGTTTGTGTGTGAGGAGTGTCTCTAGGGTCTGTATTAGGGTCTGTATTAATCTCTGTGTGAGGAGTGTCTTTGGGGTCTGTATTAGGGTCTGTATTAATCTCTGTGTGAGGAGTGTCTCTGGGGTCTGTATTAGGGTCTGTATTAATCTCTGTGTGTGAGGTGTATCTCTAGGGTCTATATTAGGGTCTGTATTAATCTCTGTGTGTGAGGAGTGTCTCTGGGGTCTATATTAGGGTCTGTATTAATCTCTGTGAGTGAGGAGTGTCTCTAGGATCTATATTAGGGTCTGTATTAATGTTTGTGTGTGAGGAGTGTCTCTAGGGTCTGTATTAGGGTCTGCATCCCCCTCTTCCTTTCTTTGCAGGTGACTGGGTGATGCTGATCTATGGTGGGGGTGATAACTATACGTCTCACTGTGGAAAGGAACAGAGGAGAGCCATGGTGCTGATCTCCTGTAATCGACGGGTGTCTGCGGTAAGAGAAAGGGTTAGAACCGAGAAAAAGGAGGGAAGGGTGAAGTGAGAAGTGAGGAGGGAGAAGGAACACTGAAAGTGTATTTATGCAAACGTCATCTGCAATGTTTTCTGTAATATCCAGTCAGTCAGTCAGTCAGTCAGGGTCTCTGTGCTGTAGTGTCCAGTCAGTCAGTTAGTGTCTCTGTGCTGTAGTGTCCAGTCAGTCAGTTAGTGTCTCTGTGCTGTAGTGTCCAGTCAGTCAGTCAGGGTCACTGTGCTGTAGTGTCCAGTCAGTCAGGGTCTCTGTGCTGTAGTGTCCAGTCAGTCAGTCAGTGTCTCTGTGCTGTAGTGTCCAGTCAGTCAGTTAGTGTCTCTGTGCTGTAGTGTCCAGTCAGTCAGTCAGGGTCACTGTGCTGTAGTGTCCAGTCAGTCAGTCAGTGTCTCTGTGCTGTAGTGTCCAGCCAGTCAGTCAGTCAGTGTCTCTGTGCTGTAGTGTCCAGTCAGTCAGTCAGTGTCTCTGTGCTGTATTGTCCAGTCAGTCAGTTAGTGTCTCTGTGCTGTAGTGTCCAGTCAGTCAGTCAGGGTCACTGTGCTGTAGTGTCCAGTCAATTTGTCATTGTGCCTGTTTTAACTTCTCTCTTTCTTTCTCTCAGGGGAACTTCGAAGTAATGTCAGAGGAGAGAGACAAGGCTAGAGACTGTTTCTACTTGTTTGAAATGGATTCCAGCTACGTTTGTCCAGAGACTCACCTGAGCATTGGCTCCATCCTGCTCATTGTGTCAGTCTGGCCTCACTCTCTTATTGTCCTACACATCTGTAGTGTGGGTGTGGCCTCACTCTTTTTGTTAGGCTCATCTGTAGTGTGGGTGTGGCCTCACTCTTATTGTTAGACTCATCTGTAGTGTGGGTGTGGACTCACTCTTATTGTTAGACTCATCTGTAGTGTGGGTGTGGCCTCACTCTTATTGTTAGACTCATCTGTAGTGTGGGTGTGGCCTCACTCTTATTGTTAGGCTCATCTGTAGTGTGGGTGTGGCCTCACTCTTATTGTTAGGCTCATCTGTAGTGTGGGTGTGGCCTCACTCTTATTGTTAGGCTCATCTGTAGTGTGGGTGTGGCCTCACTCTTATTGTTAGACTCATCTGTAGTGTGGGTGTGGCCTCACTCTTATTGTTAGGCTCATCTGTAGTGTGGGTGTGGCCTCACTCTTATTGTTAGACTCATCTGTAGTGTGGGTGTGGCCTCACTCTTATTGTTAGACTCATCTGTAGTGTGGGTGTGGCCTCACTCTTATTGTTAGGCTCATCTGTAGTGTGGGTGTGGCCTCACTCTTATTGTTAGGCTCATCTGTAGTGTGGGTGTGGCCTCACTCTTATTGTTAGGCTCATCTGTAGTGTGGGTGTGGCCTCACTCTTATTGTTAGGCTCATCTGTACTGTGGGTGTGGCCTCAGTCTTATTGTTAGGCTCATCTGTAGTGTGGGTGTGAAGTCATTGGTTCAGTTATGTAGGTATGGGGTCGGTGTGGCAGATGTTGTTTTATTACTGCATTGCGCCCTGTCACCATTCTGATTGATGTCACTGTCTGCTGGATCTCTCTTCATCCTTGTTCCTCTCCTTCTGCAGGGTCTTCTGCTTCCTGTGCGTCTACCTGGTGGGTGGGTTCCTTTACCAGCGGTTGGTTGTGGGGGCCAAGGGAATGGAGCAGTTCCCCAACCTCTCCTTCTGGCAGGGAATTGGGAACCTGACCGCTGTGAGTCTGCACGTGTCTCCCTCTGTGTGCGCATCTGTGCTTTTTCTGTGTGTGGCCTGTTTCCATCTGTATCTGTTAGTCCTTTCTTTCTTCTTCACTGGATTGAACTAATGCAAATACGAACAGACGTCCTAAACTCAGTTCTCTTGAATGCCTTGAAAGTATCATGATCAATTCATAGTTAAATGAACTACAGTACCCACAATGCACTGCGGGGGGAAGAGAAAGCTGGTCTACTTCCTCTTTGCCATATAAGGGCTGTAGTTCATCGCTCGTTAGCCGCGGGGATTGCTGGCTGACCGTCTCTTTCTCTCTTTTGCCCTCCGCCTCCGTCAGGACGGCTGCGACTTTGTCTGCCGGTCCCGAGCTCACGAGGCTCCGCCGACGTACCGGGGTGTGCCGACCGAGCCGCTGGGGGAGGAGCCCGAGGAGAGGGACGACCACCTGCTGCCCATGTGATCCGCGGCGGCCTCGCGGTGACATCATCGTACTGACATCACACACCCCACCCCCACCCCACCTCAGCCACCAGGCCGCCATCGCCAGACAGACAGACTCACCTTGCACAAGCTCTCCAGCGCTCTGTACCCCGCATGGCTTGGCAGTAGGCAGTGTCACACTAACCAGATCACGTCTTTAGAAAGCGGGGGGGAGGTCAATTCTAGCGGCGTCCCCAAGAAGCAAGAGTTACTGGAGAGCTACTATCTATCTGCCCCTCCCACAGTGGGACTGCGGTTATCCCTTCTGAGTTAGAGCTCTGCGCGGGTCGCAGGCTGCTTTGGGTCGGTAGACGTAGTTAAAGAGCAGAGCAAGAGGGGCACAGAGACGGACAGATGCGCTCGGATAGAAACGGCGACCGACAGACTCCTCTGCAGTAGAAGAACTGCGATTCCGTTCCCGGTGTCCGACTGTTCACCCAAAGAAGAGCCTTTTAAACTGTTACAGCCTGATTGGCGTCATCGTTGTTTGTTCGTTCTGCTTAATGAGCCTGAACTCGGCGCAGCGCAGGCATGCTGAGGGAAGTGCAGCTCACAGCCAGAGGAGAAATATTCATAACCCAGCAGGAAAGAGCGCCCCCTGTCTCGCTACGAGGCATGGCGGGGATAATTACAGTGAGCGATAAGTGCCGCACATGGGGACTCCCAAAACAGAAACAACCTTGGAGAGGTCTTGCAGTCAAGGTTACAGAACATCGCTGTGATGTCTGGCAGGTAGTGCCCTGGGGTTGGCTAACACAGCTTCCCTTGCCACCCTCCATGGCTGGGGTGGTAGGTCGAAGCACTGTGGGAAATGTAGTTCTTGACTGCATCAGAACATGGATTTTTCCCCCACTACATCTCCCACAGTGCCCCACTCACTACTCCAGCACTGCGTTCCCGAAAATACTGTGCAGGTTGCACAGAGTGCAGCTCATGTTGAAAGAGAGGAGAGGTGACCAGGTGGCTTGTCTACCACCTGCGTCTCTGTTTTAAACCAGCAGGGTATCACTGTAAGCTTTCTGCTGAGGGCTTGTGGAGCAGAGGCATGTCTGGATATGACACCAATTGGGCCAGGCACTGAATAGACATGGAGGCCCAGTTGGGGAGACAGCAGTTTTTCAGCAGGGAAAAACCCCCAGACACCCCCCAATGCATCCAAAAAGTGAAGCAAAATCCGGAAGAATTAGACTTGATTGTTTTCATGGTCATGAATTGTTTTACTGCTTTGACATCTGGGTAAAGAGATGAGCTTTGTGTTGTTTTCTTTTAATTAAATGGACAGTTCTGTTTTTTTTTCTCTTCGTTTGTTACTCGGTCTTCTGTTCCAAAGTGTTCACGAAGGAGCAGGCGTGTCAATAAAGGGCAGGAGTTAAGAGCGACCCAGGTCTCCGTGCCAGCAGTGTCTGTTTCTCTTGGTACGGGTGGGACAGGCTAACGATCTGATCATCCCGGGACTGATGGGGTACACTACTTGTGCATATTTCCAGCAGACCAGATGGGAGCCAGGCCAGTACCTGGAGGGGAGACTCCCGAGAAAGCTCAGGCAGCTGCCCGAAGTGTTAGTGGGGCCAGCAGGGGGCGCTCACCCTGCAGTTTGTGTGGGTCGTAACACCCCAGTATAGTGATGGGGACACTATACTGTAAACAGGCGCCGTCCTTCGGATGAGATGGGAAACGGAGGTCCTGACTCTGGTGTTACCCCAGTGTCCTGGCCAAATTTCCCCCTGGCCTTTACCAGTCATGGCCTCCTAATAATCCCCCTCTCTGAACTGGCTTCATCACTCTGCTCTCCTCCCCACTGAGAGCTGGTGTGTGTGAGCGGACTGGAGCTTCATCCAGGTGGGGGTACACACTGGTGGTGGTGGAGGGGATCCCCATTACCTGTGAAGTGCTTTGAATGTCCAGAAGAGTGCTATATAAGCGTAAGGAATTATTATTATTAATGGACCAATGGGGACTGCTGGTTTTGGTTCCAGCCTGGCTGTGAACTGAGCTGCTTGCTGGTCCAGGCTCTGTTTTTTTTTTTTCCTTAGACGCTCTCTCCTTGTTTTCAGAAATTCCCTGGAAGTGCGGCATTATTTCCAAAGCCTGTAGAGCTGAAGCCAGCACAAGGACCGCTAATCACCGCCTCAGACGAATAGCCGAAACATTAACACTTTCAGTTCGTCGTACCCACTGGCTTTAGCCCCGTGGTTTCCTGGCAGTTACAGATATTGCATTACCTCCACGTTCCGAACCGACGTCGTGACTGTTGGTGCGCCGATTACTCGGAATAACTCCACACAGACATGTCTGCGGCTTTAGAAAGTGCTGCGTTTTTCTTTGGCTCTCGGTAAAATTAGTGCTGCACTGCACTGAGGAATCGAGCCTGGTGGATTTATTCTGCCGTATGCAGTGGCACAGAGCAGTCTCTTGCTTACATCTTCATTTCTAGTACCAATTTATAGTGCTGCGCGTGTTTAATTTCATTAAATGTAAAGCATTTTTATTAGTGCTGACGATACAATGTTGTAAAAGGTCAGTCTTTGTCAAAATTGTAGCCCATGAAATAATATGAAGGCCGCAGTTGTCTTTTTTTCTTTACTCTTTTCGCTTGGAAAAAAAAACGGTTGTAAACGGAACGTTGTAAAGAGGCCCACTCTATGGCTGACGGGAGGTCTGACGTCGTGCTGCGGCGCCGGAAGGGGAAGGGTGAGCGTTGGCGAGAGGGAGAGAGGGGGGCGGAAGTGGAACTGTTTTCGCTTCTGCAGAAACTGAGCAAAATAAAGGAAAATAAAGGAGGAGAGAAGAAATCTTCGCGGAGGAAAGCGGAGGGCGCCGGCGGAGAGACTGGAAGAGAGAGGACGTTGAGGTGAGTTTTGCTGCCTTGGTGCCCGTTTTCACTAGAAAACAGCTGAACCCAGCGCCAAATATTATTATTATTATTAATTGGATAGTAGTAGCAGTGCAAGTAGTAGTAGTTAGTATACTGGCAATTAGTAGCGCTGTACGTTTGGTTTTATGTGTATTACTACTCTGAATTAATCTTGTTAGTTGTATCAGTTGCTGCAGGATTAATTGAACCGTGAATCTCGGCACAGGAGGTAGTTGTGACCGCGGCTGAAGTTAGATTGTTATAGTATTAGCCAACATGACGGCTGGCCTGCATCTTGTGTTTGCAGCTGCAGGGTCTTGGGTATATTTTCCGTTGGTCCAGACCAGCCTCTCGTTTCAGTGTTTAATCTGAATCCAGTCCTGGTCCTGGTGGGGTGAGTGTGTCTGCAGCAGGGCTGTCCAGTCCTGGTCCTGGAGGGGTCAGTGTGTGTCTGCAGCAGGGCTGTCCAGTCCTGGTCCTGGAGGGGTCAGTGTGTGTCTGCAGCAGGGCTGTCCAGTCCTGGTCCTGGAGGGGTCAGTGTGTGTGTCTGCAGCAGGGCTGTCCGGTCCTGGTCCTGGTCCTGGTCCTGGAGGGGTCAGTGTGTGTCTGCAGCAGGGCTGTCCGGTCCTGGTCCTGGAGGGGTCAGTGTGTGTGTCTGCAGCAGGGCTGTCCGGTCCTGGTCCTGGACGGGTCAGTGTGTGTCTGTAGCAGGGCTGTCCAGTCCTGGTCCTGGAGGGGGCAGTGTGTGTCTGCAGCAGGGCTGTCCAGTCCTGGTCCTGGAGGGGTCAGTGTGTGTCTGCAGCAGGGCTGTCCAGTCCTGGTCCTGGAGGGGTCAGTGTGTGTGTCTGCAGCAGGGCTGTCCAGTTCTGGTCCTGGAGGGGTCAGTGTGTGTGTCTGCAGCAGGGCTGTCCAGTTCTGGTCCTGGAGGGGTCAGTGTGTGTCTGCAGCAGGGCTGTCCAGTCCTGGTCCTGGAGGGGTCAGTGTGTGTGTCTGCAGCAGGGCTGTCCAGTTCTGGTCCTGGAGGGGTCAGTGTGTGTGTCTGCAGCAGGGCTGTCCAGTCCTGGTCCTGGAGGGGTCAGTGTGTGTCTGCAGCAGGGCTGTCCAGTCCTGGTCCTGGAGGGGTCAGTGTGTCTGCAGCAGGGCTGTCCAGTCCTGGTCCTGGAGGGGTCAGTGTGTGTCTGCAGCAGGGCTGTCTGGTCCTGGTCCTGGAGGGGTCAGTGTGTGTGTCTGCAGCAGGGCTGTCCAGTTCTGGTCCTGGAGGGGTCAGTGTGTGTCTGCAGCAGGGCTGTCCAGTCCTGGTCCTGGAGGGGTCAGTGTGTGTGTCTGCAGCAGGGCTGTCCAGTCCTGGTCCTGGAGGGGTCAGTGTGTGTGTCTGCAGCAGGGCTGTCCAGTCCTGGTCCTGGAGGGGTCAGTGTGTGTCTGCAGCAGGGCTGTCCAGTCCTGGTCCTGGAGGGGTCAGTGTGTGTGTCTGCAGCAGGGCTGTCCAGTCCTGGTCCTGGAGGGGTCAGTGTGTGTGTCTGCAGCAGGGCTGTCCGGTCCTGGTCCTGGTCCTGGTCCTGGAGGGGTCAGTGTGTGTGTCTGCAGCAGGGCTGTCCGGTCCTGGTCCTGGACGGGTCAGTGTGTGTCTGTAGCAGGGCTGTCCAGTCCTGGTCCTGGAGGGGTCAGTGTGTGTCTGCAGCAGGGCTGTCCAGTCCTGGTCCTGGAGGGGTCAGTGTGTGTGTCTGCAGCAGGGCTGTCCAGTCCTGGTCCTGGAGGGGTCAGTGTGTGTCTGCAGCAGGGCTGTCCAGTCCTGGAGGGGTCAGTGTGTGTCTGCAGCAGGGCTGTCCAGTCCTGGTCCTGGAGGGGTCAGTGTGTCTGCAGCAGGGCTGTCCAGTTCTGGTCCTGGAGGGGTCGGTGTGTGTCTGCAGCAGGGCTGTCCAGTCCTGGTCCTGGAGGGGTCAGTGTGTGTGTCTGCAGCAGGGCTGTCCAGTCCTGGTCCTGGAGGGGTCAGTGTGTGTGTCTGCAGCAGGGCTGTCCAGTCCTGGTCCTGGAGGGGTCGGTGTGTGTCTGCAGCAGGGGTCAGACACACAGGAGCTCCGCTGTGTTCAGAAGTGTTCTGACCGGCTCTCACCCTCTAACACCATCTCCTCCCTGGTTCTGGGTGCTTGAGTGCCCCTCCAGGCCGTGAGCATGCTCTGCATTCACCCCCTTTCTTTCTCCTTCAGCAGTTTGACTGACAGCCTCACGGCCTTTAACTATGGAGACGGATGGAGACCAGAACTCCGGCTCAACCAATGGGAGTACAGCGTCAGGAGGGAACACCCGTGTTCCACAGATCTCCCAGATGTCTCCTTATGAGAGGCAGGCCGTGCAGGTCTGTGGCTCTTGTCTCTGTTTCACTCTGTACACACCTCTCTGTTTCTGGCTGGCTGTCACGTCAGCTCCATCGGAACAGCTGAACTGCTGTGCATGATGGGAATTGTAGTTTCTCTCTCTCTTTCTCTCTGCAGGCTCTCCAGGCTCTCCAGAGACAGCCCAATGCTGCTCAGTATTTCCAGCAGTTGATGCTCAGCAATGCTCAGCTTCACAACCTGGCTGCGGTTCAGCAGGTACGATAATACGCTGCCAACAGGATATTGACACCACAGTGGCACCCTGCAGCCCTACACCCCAATACCAGCACAGGGCTGGCACCTCAGAGGCTCATGGGCCAGAGCCGCAGGGCCTCGGAGACACAGGAGCACAGAGGCCAGAGCTGCAGAGTTTAGTGACAGTGCAGTAGTGGGAAGCAATCAGACTGAGAGGAAGAGCATCATGAGAGGCACACATAGTAATAGGAACGATTAAAGGGTTATTCTGTGCTGAAAAGAAACGCAACTTTCGGCTGTGGATCCTGTTTCAGGTGACCTAAAGAAGGCTCCACAGCTGAAACGTTGTTTCTTGTCTTCTCTTTTCAGCCTGGAATCAACTTGTTCCTATACAGCCTACGCATGCTGATGCAGCTCCCTACTGGAACTACACGTAGTATTAGATCAAAGCTAAGCCAGTGGTTCTTAACCTGGGGTGCACCCTAAGTCTTACTGCTTCACCAAACCTAGACGTGTTAAGGTCAGCTTAAAACGTTAGTTTTCATGTATTCTTAATTATATCGGGAGGTTATCTACGTCATTCGGTCTCCTCCGTTCTGCAGTTATATCGTAGGTGTAAAGAACTGATCTGCTTCAGCGCTTTGTTGATCAGGGGTATGAGAGGAGATTGTGAGGCAGGAGCGGACAGAAACGGGGGTGTGGAGAGGAGCCAGCCTAAAGGAGCAGGAGGGGGAAGCTGGCGGCCATGCTGGAGAAACACGGCTACCGGCCACATGTAGTGCGATGTAGTGCCACGAGCTCGGGATCCCCTTGTCCGGTAGCGCTCCGTCTCAGTTCCTGGAGGCCCAACAAGTGGACCTTGTCTTGTTCGCACTCGGCTGCCCCTGTGTTTTGGTCCACAAGCCTTCAGCCTGGGGGGGTGTTGCTCCAGCCCTGGACTGAGGCAGGGAGGCAGAATGGACACATGCATGTTCCTGTGTCCGCTTCACACGTGGCCTTTTGGGGAATTGTAGCTGTTTTAAGCTGCCCAGTGAATGAGCGAGCGGTGACCTCTCACGGCTGATGGCCTGGTGCAGGCTCCGCGCAGGCGGCGCGTCGGATTCACATCCAGGAATCCCCTTTCTCCTTCGTTCTCTCCCAGGCCACCCTGGCAGCCAGTCGCCAAGCCAGTTCCCCCAGCACCAGCGGCGCCCAGCCCACCAGTACGGGACACTCCACGGTACGTCCTGCCACCGCTGTGACCTGTTGGAGCGTTCCACAGCAGCGCCGTGTGCGTAGCTGCAGAGTGAATGTCCTCAACGTCATCAGAGTGCTGGCAATAAAGCTACTGGTGCAGCTCAGGGGTGGTCAGAGGGTCTGCAGCAGGGCTGAACACCCCTGATGTACAGTATATTATGTCCTATAACAATTCTGCTGATGGAGAAGCAGGACACTTATAAAGTGAGTTGAACAATTCGGACAACTGCGTACTAAAATCTTTGCAGCGTTTACAAAATGAAATCTGGGCCGATGGTGTCCCCTCAGTGGTGAAATAGCTTTCTTAGAAATTTCGGTTGATTTCAGGTCCCCTCTGTTCAAATTGAGTCAGAGTTCAGGTTACGAAAACCTGAAATCTCCAGCACCTGATGTTGGGTTCTGTGCAAGAGCCTGCTGCCCTTAAAAAAAAAAAACTGGACCGCTGTGCATGTCGGCCCGGAGCTAGGGATTCCTTTACCAGTAGCGAAAATGTAATGGAAATAATCTTGCCGTCTTTGCAATGCCTCTGCTGCAGGTCAACCTGAGCTCGTCATCTGGGGGTGGAGCTATGAACAACCCCCGCCCTCTTGGCCCCACCTCTTCAGCTCAGTCGTCGGCGCTCAGCCAGTCGGTGCTGCTGGGTGGGACTGCGGCAGGACAGGGACAGATGTTGTTCAGGGTGAGCCTGTGCACCTCTCCCTGCAGCACCGCTACGGTATTGTGTCTGCTGTTGTGTAATCTGCATTCATCCTGTCCCCTTCATGTTTGTCTCATCTCAGGTGAATCGCTCGCTCAGGGCTCCTCTGTCCTCTCAGCTCATCTTCATGCCCGGTGCAACCACTGCTGCTGCTGTAGCAACTGTTGCCCAGCAACCGCAGCAGCAACAACCGCAGCAGCAGCCACAACAGGAGGTTGCCCCTCCCTCCTCCTCAGCTAACCAATCAGAGACTGACCAGGTTTGTGTGTTGCCTATTTCACTCGGGCATCAGGGGTAATCGTAGGTCTTTGGTGTGTTGTCAATAATTTTAGCTCTAAGATCTTGGTTTTGGGTTCCCTTGCATCTTTTAGTGATTGGTTAACTTTTCCATCCCTAGGGTCTGCATGAGGGTTTTTGTTCAGTGTGATCCGTTAAGTGTGTCTCTAGGGTCTATATTAGGGTCTGTATTAATCTCTGTGTGTGAGGAGTGTCTCTAGGGTCTGTATTAGGGTCTGTATTAATCTCCATGTGTGAGGAGTGTCTCTAGGTTCTATATTAGTGCCTGTATTAATCCCCTTTCTCCCCAGGTTCAAAATCTTGCTCTGCGCTGTGTTACCACTCCCCGAATCGTAGGAGTGAAGACCGAGTGTCCTCCTCCACCTCCAGACAGGAAAGAAGGTAAAGAGCGAGATGCAGATGGTAGAGAGGATGTTGGATCAGTTTTTCCAGCTGTCTAACATTGTCTTGTTCTGTTGCACATAGTATCAAAGTCACTGGACTGTTTCTCTCTTTGCTGTGTTCATGGCCTTCAGTCTCGGCCAGTCACGGTTAGCCGTGAGAATCTCTCTCTCTCACTGCTCCGCCTTCATTGAAGGGTCGGAGTAGTATTGATCTAATCGAAGGCTGTACTAACCTGTCCCTGTCTGGCTCTTTCTCTCCCAGGAGCTACCTTTTCCCTGGTCCAGCAGCAGCAGTTCCACCCCAATCAGCAGCAGCAGCAGCAGCACTTACAGGCCTCCAAGCAGCCAGCCCTGGGTCAGCAGCAGACGCTCTCCCCATCCCCCAGCGCCACGCCCAGCACAGCCTCCAACTCTCTCCCTCTTAACATCAAAACCTGCCCCCCTCCGTCCCCCAGCGCCCCCTCCGGCCCCCCATCCTCGGCCGCCCCGCTGGCCACCTCCTCGCACTCCACCTCCCTACCTCCCTGCTCCTCGGCAGCCTCCCCCTCTCCCTCCTCGATCCCCCTCTCCCAGCTGCTCCTGCCCCCCGCCTCGGGCAACATCGGCTTTTGCCAGCCCCGGGCGGTCACCACGGTGACCACTGCCGCCGCCCACATCCTGGTATCGCCCGCCAACAACCCCGCCCACCAGCATCAGACCTACAGCAGCAACCCCGCTGCCCCCTCCCAGGCCCTGGGCCACGCCAAGATCGCCCCAAACTTGGGTGCCCAGACGTTAGTGGTTCAGCCTTTGCAGCAAAGTAACAGCAGCGACAAACTGGGCCAGAGTTCGGGCCCGGTTCCGATCCAGCCCAAAGGCGCCCTGCAAAGTCTGAGGCTGCCCCTCCAGCTACCTCCCCGGCAGCCCCCACCTATCCTCCCTGCGCCCCCCAATCCGCCCCAGCAAAACCCCCTTCACCCCCCGCCCCACGTCCCAGTCCAGCTCGTAGGAGCCAGGCCGGGCACTCTCGGAAACTCCCAGGCTTTGGGTCTGGCACAGGCCAGAAGCTGTTGCCATGACGGCGGAGGGTCCAGCGCTAACGCTCCTCCCACTTCTGCTTCCGTGGCAACCTCCGTACCGGCTGTAGCCCCGGCAGGGGGCGGGGCGGCTCCGAAGAGCCAGCCGTCCCAGCAGCCTGGCCTCCCGTTGGTCCAAATTCAGCAGCACCAGCAGCAGGTCCCGGTGCCGCCCAATCCGACCCGCTCCTCCCTCACTCCTCCCTCCTCCTCCTCTACCTCCTCCCCTCCCGCCTCCGCTTCTCTCCCTCATTCGCTCTCTCAGGATGGACAGACCGGTGCGGGCGCCACAGCACCCCCTAGTGGCGAAGGGGTATATGCGCAGGTGAGGTTCCGTGCCACGCCCGTTGTCCACAAGCGTGGGTCTCTCTGTGCCCATCTTGTGTTTCTATGTACGTCTGTTGGCGTTGGCATCAGGAAATTTAGTCTTAGTCTCTCAGTCTCTGCCTGTGTCTCTGAATCTCTCTCCGAATTTATAGGATACATGTTATATATGCAACATTTCTGCATCTGTCAACGTTCGCTGTAGTGTCCAGTCGGTCTGTATGAACCGTGTCTCCCCTCTCTCAGGCGAAGCCACCGATTGGCTCCCTGAAGCGGAAGTCTGAGGACATGTCCGGTGAGATGGAGCCTGAGTCCACAGCTGCCGCCACGCCCCCTCCTGAGCAAGGTAAGGCATGGGTTGTCCCGGTTGCCTGCGTCCGATTGATCTGCCGCGTGGAGGTGTCTGCGGAGGTTGGCGTGACGCCCTCGTGACGTCGGCCCGGCTGTGACTCCTCCCTCCTCTTGCCTCCGCAGAGGTCGGCCAGCCCGGCCCCGCCCTCTCGGGGGCCGGTCGTCACGGCAGCGAGAGCAAGGCCCCGCCCCAGGCCATCGTCAAGCCCCAGGTCCTGACCCACCTGATCGAGGGATTCGTCATCCAGGAGGGAGCGGAGCCATTCCCTGTGAGGAGGAGTGGGGGGGCGAGAGAGGGGAGGAAGGGGCTGGGGACAGGAGAGGGCACAGGCTGGGTAGAGAGGAAGGCAGGGAGGGTGGAATAGGAGGGAATAAGATGATCAAATGGAGTTAGATGAGGGTGATGTGGGGGGACAGAAAGCGTAAAGGGAAAGAGAACATGAGGTAGCTACTGAGGGAGAGTCAGTAGGACAGATTGGTGAGGTCATCTGTCCTTCTTGCTGTCTGTGGGTCTGTCTGTCTAACCTGTATATCAGTGTGTCTTCCTCACTCCCTCCATACGCATTTGTCTATATAGGTGGCTGGCCCAGTCAAAGACAGGTCTGAGGGGGTGCTCCCAGCGGTCGTCCCACCCCCCACCCAGTCAGACTCCGGAGGTGCACCTTCAGGTGAGGGAGAGAAATGGTCTCTACAGTGAGTTCTGTAGATTGTGGTGACACACCTCTTGCACAGTGACCCTAATATAGTCCCTAGAGGCACACCTTGCGCACAGTGACCTTTATATAGTCCCTATAGGCACACCTCACGTACAATGATTCCAATATAGTCCCCAGAGGCACACCTAAGAGACTCGTAGACTTCAGTGTTCAAACAGAGACAAACGTAACGTGGACCTCTCTTTTCTTCAATCTCTCTCTCTCTCTCGTAGTGTTGAAGTGTGAGTACTGTGAGAACTTTGCTCCAGCCAGTCAGTTCAGAGGCTCCAAGAGGTTCTGCTCTATGACCTGCGCTAAGAGGTGACAGTTTGTCTCCGCTTTCCATGGCAGTGTTTGTTTGCCCTCGCTTCCTGTTTGCTGCTCGGCTTTGTTAGACCCTTTTCTCAGTGAACCACACGACTCCGGTAAATCAAGCTGGAGAAGAAAGGAGGACAGAGAGCGTTAACAGGCTAACCTCTCACTTTCTGAAGGACAACAGCAGGCTTTGAATCTCGAAGATGAGCAAAAGATTCATGCAAAAACGTGCATTTTTGATTAGTCAGTAACAGTTTGTTACCATATAAGATGTAAACACGATCAGAAAGTTAACAGTTAGGTCAGCCTTGGTCAAGTCAAGATCCCTAATCAGCTTAGTCCCCAGTCCCCTTTCGTATTGCTAAACCGAAAGTGTCGGATATACGAGTTGCACATCCGGTCAAAAGACCTTGAAGACACCAAGGCCAGCTGGGAATGCACAAAACAGTAAAACAGTTCTCGAGGGCTTGGTTGTTAACTCCTAACAGGCAGATGTTGCTCAGGTCCTTGGGTTTGTAGTACATGAGTACCACTGTGTTTGTGGAAGGCGTGTAATACTGCCAGGTCAGTGCGCCTCGTGCTCTCTTCTGCCCTCCTCCCGATGTTTGGTTTGCTTGTTCCCCCTCTCTCTTGACGTTCTCTCTGACGCTCTGTTGGCTCCTCCTAGGTACAACGTGAGCTGCAGTCACCAGTTCCGGCCCAGGAGGGGGCGGGCGCCGCGGGGGGTCGTGCCCGACGGGGGCATCCTGAGGCGCAGGGGTCCTCGCAGAAGCAGCAGCGAGATCGCCTGCGCGAAAATCACCGGCCGGCACCTGCCCATCAAGGTGAGGGACCGGACAGGGTTTTTTTGATGGGACGACCCTGAGCAGGGCTTAGGAATTTGGGAAGGAGGCGGGGCTACCAGGTGACCAGAGGGTAATTTAGCAGCGGCAGGGACTGGGACATCCCAACAGGGAGTCTACCAGAGTAAAAGATCACAGCGGGATATAGGATATAAAGACATCCGAGTCCATGTATTAGCAATTATCCATGCTTCTCTAGACCCGATTTTTAAAGGAGAGGGGGCGGATTCTCTCCCGTTTGGACTCTTTTCTATATGTAGCACCAGAATGATCCCATTATTAGCTGAGCTATCCCGACCCCCTCCCAGCCTGCTCAGACTGTTTTCAGGCCTATAATGATGTGCTACACTGTGCCTTCTGCAGTGCAGGCACCTGCCTGTGTTGAGCTCTGGGCTCGGGGCCAGTGAGCTGTGGGGTCACATCCCAGGTGGGGCACTGCTGTCCCTCAGGTTCCTGCAGTCAGTAGCCTGCTGTGCATGTGTCTGCTCTCGGACCATCACGGTCCATGGGAACTGTTTCTCAGACTTCTTGACCTTGATAAATAAAGGTCTTTAAAAATACAGATCTGCTGTCTCATCCCCATGGGTGGATTTTCATCGTCTTGGTGAGCCTTGGTTATGGGGTTGTGCAGTAAGTGCGCGTGTTCTCACGGTCTGAAGTCATTTTGGTTTGTTCGTGTGACCTGTGCATCCAGTCTGTCACTGCATAAGTGGTGTGTTCGCTGTCTCTCTCCCTCTCTCAGTCCCGATCGGAGTCCAGCCGTTCAGAGGACCTTTCCAGCTGTGAGGACGACTCCCTCTCCCTCTCCCCCGGCTCCACCTCTTCCTGTCCGCGCCCCACCCGCTCAGACCCTGGCCCCGCCCCCGGCTGCCTGCCACTGGACGGCAGCTCCCACTTCCTGTCCAGCAACCCCGCCCACTGGAGTGTGGAGGAAGTGTGCCAGTTCATTTCCTCTCTGCAAGGTGGGTCTCCTCCTTCCCTTTCTCCCCTATTCCCACTTTCCCCATCCCTTTCTCTTGGCAGCGTGCGCTGTCGGAAGTCCTGTCATTCTTCTTGTCTGCCTCCTCTCGCTCGCTGTCTGCTGGTGCAGTTGGAATTTTAAATGGCCCATCAGGCAGTGCCCATTGACTAGGATAAGCCTCAACTCCGCCTCCTTTTTCTCTCTCCGCCCACCCCCCACCCCCCCGTCGCCCCGCAGGCTGCGAGGAGCTGGCGTGTCACTTCCTGTCCCAGGAGATCGACGGCCAGGCCCTGCTGCTGCTGAAGGAGGAGCACCTGATGTCCACCATGAACATCAAGCTGGGCCCCGCGCTGAAGATCTGCGCCAGGATCAACATGCTGAAGGAGGGCTAGGGCCCGAGGGGGCCGCGCAGGCGGTCGCCGCGCCTCGGGGTGCGGGAGCGAGTGAGGTGGCTGCGTGCGTGTGGAAGACGGTGTGTGTGTGTGTGTGTGCGAGCGAGAGAGAGAGAGAGGGGGGGCGGAGGCGATCTCCGTGCCTCGGCGGGCGAGACGGACCACCCTGTCTCGAGGGTCTGGAAGAGAGTGCGAGGCGAGGTGGAGCGATGCCGAGGGAAGCTGGTCCTCGTGTCCTCTCGCGTGCGAATGAGCCTGTGTGTGAGCCTGTTTGCCCTTCTCTTGCCACCATATATACACATGCTTGCGGATCTGGATGTCTGTCTACGTGTCTCCACTGGCAAAAAAAAAAAGTCAAGAGCTCTTTTAAAACGGTATCTTTTACTCTGCCCTTAAAAGGTCATTAGGCGAGCTGCCTTTTAATTTTTAAATGGTGCTTAAAACTACAACACTAAGACATAGTGTTAGGATCAGACAGAGCCCTGCGTTATTTTTCTATATTCGCTTGTGAGCAGAGTCTGAGTAATTGAGCTTCAACTGCGTTAATACTGACTTCTAATGCAGACTTTAGAGATGCGTCTGACCCAGGGAGATTAAAACAGGCATTAACAGAACCCTCCAGACACACATAACAGATTAACACAGACCCTAATATAGACTTGAGAGACACCCCTAACAGATCTTACCAGAGTCTAATATAGTCCTTAGGGACAAATAAAAGAGTTCAGTTGCTTGCAAATGCGTACCATCCAAACCCTTCTACAGACCCAAGAGTGTTTCTACCAATCGGAGTCATTTAGACTGTCTTGATATCTGTGTGTCTTGAGCGCTGCTCACAAGCTAGTATAAGCGAGTTCTGCATAGCTGTTTGTCTCACAAATCACAAAGGGTGAGTTTGTGTTTAGCAGTTACATTTGGTACTAGTATTACAATAATGGATATTCTGCTCAATAACCTAATGCTTAGCACAGCTACATTTCATGTTTAATCACAATTGACTTACTAATCCAACCTTGCTTTGTAACTAGAAATAAATCTCATGGAAGCCGGCAGTGGTTTTTGTGTTTATTTGGGTTCTGGAATAGACGTGTTCAGCTATTAGCTGTAGAGACAGGAGCCTTATTTCCTTTTTTTTTGTCTCAAATGGGATATTTGCTTTGCAGGCAGGTAAGAAAAAGGCCGATAACTTTTGTACCCGGTAAAACAATATGAGACATGCATGTATGATGAGAAAGAATGAATATATAGAGAAATCTGGGTAGTCTAAGTTAACACCCTTTTAGAATGAGCTCAGATTCATTGTGCAAGGGGTAGCCATGACTGTCGGTAGTTGTATCGGTCTTCTGTGCTGTTTCTTTGCCATAGATGTCTGAAAGCTATAGCTGTTGTGTATGGTTAGTATAGCTGGCTGCCTTCGCCATTCTGCTAAATCTGTTCATATTGGTGACCAAACCAGCATACAGCAGTGAATGTTAGAGTACATTCAAATGGAAGTCCTCAAGCAAAAAGCCATTGCTGTAGTACACATTAAAAGAGTGTTTTCTCAGGAGTAATTGCTGTTGGCTCGTGTTTGCTTGTAAGTCAACAGCAGTGCCTAGACGACAAGCGAACTGAAGAGGAGGGGTGTGTGTTGCTAGAGCTCTCCTTTGCTTTTCAGGTGTAATAAAGAAGCAACTTGATGCACTTACCAAATGGTGCAGATCCATTGTCCCATCTCGGATCTTAATGACTTAATCGAGCCAGTGCATGAGAAGTCCAATGGGCGGGAATCAGGCGCAGAATCAGGGTTGCCCTGCCCCGTTCCAGATGGTGGTGTATTAACATTGCAGGCTTTCACAGTTTACCGCATTATCCACTACACCAATGGAGAAGAATTGTCCTTTTCTTTCTCGAAGGGACCGATCAGCGCGCATCAGCTGCGCTTCTTCCATCCTGGCCTGTAGATGGCGCCGGCTCCCTGAGTATTAACTTTGCAGGGTGTGTGACGTCGGTCTTTATCGGATCGTGCCGCAGCTCTGGTGTGCGGCTAGGTAGAGCCGGATTCTCACAGCCACAAAGCAGCCCTGGGAGTTTTTCAGGGTTTGGGGTATTGTGTCCACTAGGCGACCCTGTGTTTGGCTTCACACAGTTCAGTTCTGTGTCCAGTGTGGGGAATCCACCTTCCCCCACCATGTTCATTCGCTGCAGCGCTCATAAGTGCGTTTCCTTTTTCCGTTTTCCCCCAAGAGAAGTCGCTACTGTTGTTTCTTTTTACACCCCGGCCTCTTTTCTTGATCTCGCCCCCCGCTGTGCTGCGGTTTGTCTCGATCGATATTAAGCAGGCGGCCCTGTCACTTTGATCAGCCAGCTTGCTGGGCGATGAGCGAGACGGAGCGACTCCAGGGGGAGAGGGGCTGGCTGAGCGTGGGGTGAGGGAGAGCAGCACAGAGGCGCGACAGCGAAGCGAAAGACAAAGCAGAAGAGCGCAGGCAGGACCCGAGCCGGAGACCTCTTAAGGGCACTGCAGCAATTAGTGGTACATCTTATTAGGCGTTCCACAAAAGCGAGGGATCCAGCCTCAGTCTCGACTTCCAGAATTATGCCCCGGAGCTATGACGCTCCAGTGTGTCCCTCTGCACCAAGCGCAGAGAGTAGAGGAGCAGTTGAAACGGTGGCGAGGAATACAGACCATGTTCCATAATGGCAGGCACCTCGTGTGACCAAGCAGGGGACGGACTTTTGTGTTCCCGCACGGAACTTCGGTCCTCAATCCCACTAGGCTGAGGGCGTGGGATCCCAAGTCCTATGTCTGCTGTAGAAAACAAACCCAATGCCGATCGTTAACATCCGTGTCATGTTCACGCCTGCAGTCTGCGTGCAAGTATGCTCTGGCCTACGACTGGCATATTCCATCAGGCCCACATCATCATCATCATCATCATCATCATCCTTACACGTATTTAGTGTTTTTCTGGACACTCCACTCAAAGCTCTTTACAGGTCATGGGGAATCCCACTGTCACCATCAGTGTGCAGCCCTACCTGGATGATGCGCCAGTCCTCTCCCCACACACCAGCTCTCAGTGGGGAGGAGAGCAGAGTGATGAAGCCAGTTCAGAGAGGGGGGTTATTAGGAGGCCATGACGGGTAAAGGCCAGGGGGAGATTTGGCCAGGACACTGGGGTAACACCCCTAACTCGAGCTCTGCATGTCGCAGCCTGAGTGCAATTTGATCTAAATGCACCACTAAGCAGTTCTGGTTGCCCCCGCCGTGACCTGGGTGAGCACCGTCTCACTCGCAGAGGTCACGGCCCCAAGCCAGAAGAGGGAGCACAGCCCCTCACTTGTGGGGGCGACGCCGGATGGGGTCTCGTCAAGCGCTGGGCAGCTTGGCCTACCCTTTACCCAGGTGCACCGGCACTGGCCTACCCTTGGCTCCCGGCACCGGCTGTGTGAGGCAGAGCCGAAGAGAGAAGGAGAAAGCCAGCATTTCAGGTACGGCGTTTCTTGGCCAGTCTAGTTCGGTTATTCCTCAACAACGCGGGACTTTTGTTCTTCCAACCCTCCTGCCCTGCAAGTCCTCGGGCTCCTGCTGTCCCAAGCAGTTCTGCGGCTGCCCTCCGCGATCCGTTGAAGCCGGTGAATGTCTCCGGTCCCACTATCCCAGGAATCGGGGCTCAGAGGTAGATCAGATTCCTCGATGGACTTCCCAACAGCTGGATCCTGAAACCAGCATTGGGGGGGGGGCGAATTTCCAACTCTCTCCCTGCGAGCTGAATGTGCCTGCTAATAACCCCCTTGCTAATTCGATCAACATCACCGTGACTGATAACAACACACTCTGCGGCATCCAGAATCGGCCACATGGTGTCTCTGCACTACTCAATCACGTAAGGCACCGTTTGGTATCAGATTCTTGATTTCCAGCTGAGGAGGCTCATATATGCATGCGCATGTGTTTATATAGGCAGGCCATGACATTTTTCTAAGATGAGCTGTGCATCTGGAATTGATCCTATGAGTTTGAACTCGTCTGTGGCTGTGGAGAACAGCGAGGGGAGAGGAAGGCGAGCCGGTGTGAATAGCGATGCCCTGGTGGGTAATTAAGGTTATTATTTAATTGCAGTTCCCCTGACAGAGCAGCCAGAGCCACTCCAGGCTGTCCGGGCCTGATTGTACTGTGATCTCGAGTAATTATTAATGGAGATTCTAATCAGACTCTCGCCGATGCTGTGATTGTCTGCGGAGAAGTGATAACGTGTCCAGACAGTTATTTTCCAACCTTGTCGAACCAGTTTTCTCTCCCTCTCCCTTGCTATTGTTCTTTCTTTGTCTCTCATCTCGCTCTCCTCCGTTTCTCCCCCTGCTCTCACCCTCTTACCCTCCTACCCCACTGTCACCTCGCTTTCCCTCCACTGTCACCCTCTCATCTCACTCAATCCTCTCACCCCACTCACTCCTCTCACCCTCATCTCACTCTCCCTCCTCTGATCTCTCGCCCTCTCATCTCATCTCACTCTCCCTCCTCTTTCACCCTCTCATCTCACTCTCCCTCCTCTGATCTCTCACTCTCCCTCCTCTCTCACCCTCTCATCTCATCTCACTCTCCCTCCTCTGATCTCTCACACTCTCATCTCACTCTCCCTCCTCTGATCTCTCACCCTCTCATCTCACTCTCCCTCCTCTGATCTCTCACCCTCTCATCTCCTCACTCCCCCTCCTCTGATCTCTCGCCCTCTCATCTCATCTCACTCTCCCTCCACTCTCACCCTCTCACCCCATCTCTCTCCCTCTCTCAGTGACCAGACTGCTGTGTGAGGCAGGGCACAGACTCCTCCTTCTCTGCCTCTCTCTCTCCCTGTCTCCCTCGCTCTCTCTCGCTGTGTCTCCCTCAGTGCCAGTAGGACAGCGATGTTGGCTGTGTTATGGTGTCTGTGTGTGTTCCTGTGGCCAGGCTCGACTGTGGACGGTAAGGCGCACATGCATTTTGCTGGCTTTCTCTCTTTCCTCCTCACTTCTGCGTGGCTGGGATTCTTTTCAGTCTTTGTTTCGATCACTTGGTCTAGTCACTTCAGTGCTGGGAGGGTCGCTGCTCGTACTAGGAGCTCTAGCAGCGGCTCAGTTTTAGTGCCTGAGTCTCAGCTCCTCCGAGATCAGATACCCGACTTAGTGCATCTGCCCGTGTGATTGTCTCAGTGGGTATCTGTCTCAGTGTGTGGGATTGTCTCAGTGTGTGTGATTGTCTCAGTGTGTGAGATTGTCTCAGTGGGTATCTGTCTCAGTGTGTGTCATTGTCTCAGTGGGTATCTGTCTCAGTGTGTGTCATTGTCTCAGTGTGTATCTGTCTCAGTGTGTGGGATTGTCCCAGTGTGTGTCATTGTCTTGGTGGGTATCTGTCTCAGTGTGTGGGATTGTCTCAGTGTGTGTCATTGTCTCAATGTGTGTGATTGTCTCAGTGCGTGTGATTGTCTCAGTGCGTGTGATTGTCTCAGTGTGTGTGATTGTCTTGGTGGGTATCTGTCTCAGTGTGTGGGATTGTCTCAGTGTGTGTCATTGTCTCAATGTGTGGGATTGTCCCAGTGTGTGTCATTGTCTTGGTGGGTATCTGTCTCAGTGTGTGGGATTGTCTCAGTGTGTGTCATTGTCTCAATGTGTGTGATTGTCTCAGTGCGTGTGATTGTCTCAGTGTGTGTGATTGTCTTGGTGGGTATCTGTCTCAGTGTGTGGGATTGTCTCAGTGTGTGTCATTGTCTCAATGTGTGTCATTGTCTTGTTGGGTATCTATCTCAGTGTGTGTGATTGTCTCAGTGTGTGTGATTGTCTTGGTGGGTATTTGTCTCAGTGTGTGTGAGTCTCAGTGTGTGTCATTGTCTTGGTGGGTATCTGTCTCAGTGTGTGTGAGTCTCTCATTGTGTGTCAGTCTCAGTTGATGTTTGTCTGAGTGTGTGTGTCAATCTCAGTCGATATCTGTCTCAATGTGTGTATTTCTTGTGTGATTTCAGTGTGTGTGTGTGTTATGCTCCGTATTTGTTTCAGTGTGTGAGTTTCTGCATGTATGTCACTATGTGTGTGTGATTCTCCCAGTGCGTGTCTGTGTCAGTGTGTGGGTGTCTCAGCACATCTCTATAGAGGACTGGTAAAGAGTGTGCAGATAGGGGGACAGCTGTTACAGTGGGTTGCTGGTAGGATGACCAGTGAGTAAGAACTGAGAAGTACAGTAGCACTGACTCACTCTGTTGGAGCAGTTGTCTCTCCAGAATGCACTTTCTGCCCGTCTGGAACACTAAATTACTAGCAAAGCTGAAGACACACAGCACATTCACAGTCTGCAGGGAGAGAAGGAGAGGTCAACACAGACACTTGGACTGACTGGACACTGCGGTATATTAACATAAGGTTACAAACAAGAGGAGGGCCTTTCGGCACGTCAAGCCCAGTCGGTAGATCATTGATCCAAGAATTTCATCCACACTCCCACCACCCTTTGTGAAAAGAAGCACCTCCTGTTCTTTGGTTTTAATGCATTTTCAAAACTTACACTTATGTCCTCTGGTTCATGTTTCACTGTTTGTTTCGAAGAAATCATTACATAATCAGAAGCACAGAGACACTGACTGACTGGACACTGCAGCACAGTGACCCTGACTGACTGACTGGACACTACAGCACAGTGACACTGACTGGCTGACTGGACACTACAGCACAGTGACACTGACTGACTGACTGGACACTACAGCACAGAGACACTGACTGACTGACTGGACACTACAGCACAGTGACACTGACTGACTGACTGGACACTACAGCACAGTGACACTGACTGACTGACTGGACACTACAGCACAGAGACACTGACTGACTGACTGGACACTACAGCACAGTGACACTGACTGACTGACTGGACACTACAGCACAGTGACACTGACTGACTGACTGGACACTACAGCACAGAGACCCCGACTGACTGACTGGACACTACAGCACAGAGACACTGACTGACTGACTGGACACTACAGCACAGTGACACTGACTGACTGACTGGACACTACAGCACAGTGACCCTGACTGACTGGACACTACAGCACAGTGACCCTGACTGACTGACTGGACACTACAGCACAGAGACACTGACTGACTGACTGGACACTACAGCACAGTGACCCTGACTGACTGACTGGACACTACAGCACAGAGACCCTGACTGACTGACTGGACACTACAGCAGATATGTACACACAAACGCAGATATAGTCCAGAGCAAAACTTGTTAATAAATCCACTTGGAATCTGGGCTTCAGTCCACCTCTGTGTATTGTCCACGTGTTGGATCGCCCGTTATATCTCCCCTGCCCAGGGACTGGGGGAATGTTGGTGGTCTCTGCTCGCCTCACGCAGTCTCAGCCTGCACTGAAGAAGGGGTCTTGGCCAGGGACTGGTCGTTGGGTGTTCGCCCACAGCCTGGCACCCGTTAGATGGCTCTGAGGAAGCTTGTGGTTTTCTTTTCACGTTTTGACGTGTTTTTCCTATGATGCCAGCCCACACTTGGATATAGAATGCAGCAGGATGCCGGGTTTCTGTGCATGCGGGGGCAAGGGGGTCATTACTGAGAAACCGCGACATCGCTCGCCGGCGGAGCAGAGATTTCAGCGGCCTGAAGTCACGCTGGCGCGGTCTTCGTGCTCACGAACGCGAGGCTGCGGCGGGCGCGAGGAAATAGCTGCTGAGTTTTGCCTTAAAGGCACACGAGCAGAGTGTGTCTCCAGGAGGCGTGTTCGGCCAGGAAGGGCCCTGTGTAGCGCATGTGTCTGCACGTGTAGCCGTCTGTGTGCACGCGTCTGTAGGTTTGTGAGTGTTTCCATGCGTGTCCGTGTGTGTGCATGTACAGTGTGTGTGTGTGAATGTACAGTGTGTGTGTGTGAATGTACAGTGTGTGTGTGTGTGTGTGAATGTACAGTGAGTGCCTGAGTGTGTGTGTTCATGTACAGTGTATGTGTGCATGTATCTGTGTGTGTGTGTGCATGTACAGTGTGTGTGTGTGAGTGAATGTGTCTGAGTTTGTGTGAATGTCTCAGTGTGTGTGCATGTACAGTGTGTGTGTGTGTGTGTGTACAGTGTGTGTGTGAATGTGTCTGAGTGTGTGTGTGTACAGTGTGTGTGTGAATGTGTCTGAGTGTGTGTGCGTGTACAGTGTGTGTGTGTGTTTGTACAGTGTGTGTGTGAATGTGTCTGAGTGTGTGTGCGTGTACAGTGTGTGTGTGCATGTACAGTGTGTGTGTGAATGTGTCTGAGTGTGTGTGCGTGTACAGTGTGTGTGTGAATGTGTCTGAGTGTGTGTGCGTGTACAGTGTGTGTGCGTGTACAGTGTGTGTGTGAATGTGTCTGAGTGTGTGTGCGTGTACAGTGTGTGTGCATGTACAGTGTGTGTGTGAATGTGTCTGAGTGTGTGTATGTGAATGTGTCTAAGTGTGTGTGCGTGTACAGTGTGTGTGTGTGTGAATGTGTCTGAGTGTGTGTACAGTGTGTGTGTGTGTGACAGAATGTGTCTGAGTTTGTGTGAATGTCTCAGTGTGTGTGCATGTACAGTGTGTGTGTGTGTGTGTGAATGTGTCTTAGTGTGTGTGTGTGTACAGTGTGTGTATGTAAATGTGTCTGAGTGTGTGTGCATGTACAGTGTGTGTGTCAATGTGTCTTAGTGTGTGTGCATGTGTGTGTGAATTGCACACAATAAAAGCGATTGAAGCACCAGAGAGCCCCTCCGAGCCCGGGTGCTCTCGGACGGTGTCTTGGGGAGAGAGTCGCTGAGGGCTCGACCCGGGCGGCGCGGGTTCGAATCTGGCTCGTGTGCACCCGGGGCTCCTGGCTCCCAGAAGGCTGCTGAGCTCGTTCCTCTGGAGGCAGGACGTGTCTTTGCCGAACACCAGCTGGAATCTTGTGGGTTTGGCTCCGTCTCCCCCACGTCCTTCCTTTCCAGCTTCGGAAACCCGCTGCCACGCCCCAGAGCTCCCTGCGCCGGTCCGGACACACGGCCTCTCCTTCCTCCCGCGCTGACGTCTGCCGGCGGAATGAAGTGCATGTTTATTTTTTCCATTTTGTCCTTCATGGGGTCTCCCGCTGGCCAGCTCTTCCCACTTTCCTCCTCTCAGCGTCTCAGCCTGGCGCTCCGCTCCTGCCTCAGGGGCTGTAATGTCTCCCAGATGTGCTGGTACAGACTGCCAGGTCACACGAGGACAGACCTCCAGTGCAATCACACTGAACCACAAGGAGAGAGGAGATCATACTGACTGGCTGACAGAGAGAACTGCCTTTTGGGATATAAGATAAAACAGCACAGAGACACTGACTGACTGGACACTACAGCACAGAGACACTGACTGACTGGACACTACAGCACAGAGACACTGACTGACTGGACACTACAGCACAGTGACACTGACTGACTGACTGGACACTACAGCACAGTGACACTGACTGACTGACTGGACACTACAGCACAGAGACACTGACTGACTGACTGGACACTACAGCACAGAGACACTGACTGACTGACTGGACACTACAGCACAGTGACACTGACTGACTGACTGACTGGACACTACAGCACAGAGACACTGACTGACTGACTGGACACTACAGCACAGAGACCCTGACTGACTGACTGGACACTACAGCACAGAGACACTGACTGACTGGACACTACAGCACAGAGACCCTGACTGACTGACTGACTGGACACTACAGCACAGAGACACTGACTGACTGACTGGACACTACAGCACAGTGACCCTGACTGACTGACTGGACACTACAGCACAGAGACCCTGACTGACTGACTGGACACTACAGCACAGAGACCCTGACTGACTGACTGGACACTACAGCACAGTGACCCTGACTGACTGGACACTACAGCACAGAGACCCTGACTGACTGACTGGACACTACAGCACAAAGACACTGACTGACTGACTGGACACTACAGCACAGTGACCCTGACTGACTGGACACTACAGCACAGTGACACTGACTGACTGGACACTACAGCACAGAGACCCTGACTGACTGACTGGACACTACAGCACAGAGACACTGACTGACTGGACACTACAGCACAGTGACACTGACTGACTGACTGGACACTACAGCACAGAGACCCTGACTGACTGACTGGACACTACAGCACAGAGACCCTGACTGACTGACTGGACACTACAGCACAGTGATACCAGTGGCTGGTGAGGTTGTAGTGAGTGTCACTACACTCACTGTACCTGATGGGTTCTTATCTATGTTTTTTTTTCCACATTCATTCTCTTTCTCTTGCTCGTCCTGTCCTTTCACCTGTCCTGTCCCTTCTTTTGTCTCAGTGTCTGGTGAGACAGACATTGTCGCTTTTATTACTGATTGAAGGCACTCATTTATTTTTAGTTTGTGAAATCATGAGAGAGAATTCATTATTGATGGCTGCTTCGCTGTGGTAGCACTAATTTCTGCATTTGTTCATTTTGAGGAAGGGGATGTTTTTTTATAGAGCCTCACTGACTGAATGGGCTGTACAAAGCCTGCACTTAAAGAGAAGCCTTTGTTAACATATATATTTAATGTGTTGCTTTAACTGTATATATTTTTAATGTGTTTGTTCTTGTGAGTGGAGAACAGTGGTACTAAAAGTGCTGGCTGCGCAAAGGTACAAGGGAAGGTGGAATGGTTCATAGATAAATCCCGCATCTTGAAAAGGGAAACATTGAACAGCTAATAGCAGATAGTAAGACTGCTAAACTTAAAACAGTGCTGGACAGGACTAAGTGGTCTGAATACAAGTGTCCTTTCAATGAAATTACCACAGCTGAGTGACAGCAGCGAATGGCATGATGGTTGGCTTTGAGTGACAGCAGACACAGCCAATAGGGTGACGGTTGGCTTAGAGTGACAGCAGGCACAGCTAACAGCAAGACGGTTGGCTTTGAGTGACAGCAGGTCACAACCAGTCACAGGCACAGCCAATGGCATGATGGGAGACTTTGAGGGCGCATCGGACGGCTTAACGGTGTCAAAAATGCAAACAAAAAAACAGTAAGGCTGTCATCATTACCAGTGTTAAGTTTGTGTGCTTTTTTTCACCTGCCCTGCCAGTGGGGGCTCATCAGTGGCTTTGGCCCTCGGACCAGTGAGGGAGGATGGGAAGGAGGACGCACTGGTGTCAGGGTCTGGGTATGTGCCTGTTTACACACTGCGAGACCCGCACACCGATGCCACAGGGGGCGCTATTGAGCAGCACAGAGAGGACATACGGACATATGAACGTCAGAGAGGAGGCCTTGCGGCGCATGTAACCCACTGGGTAGTGAGCAGCTGACTCAGCCAGTTTCTGTAACTTGTTCCCCACTCCCACGGCTCTGAGGGCACTCAGCGGTCTGGACTCTTTTATTGTCAAAAGGGTCTGTGTCTTTCAGGGCTCGTGTCGCCTGTTGTGTGGGAGTTTGTGTGCCGTCTGTGTGTTTATGTGTTATCTGCTTGTCTGTGTACTATGTTTGTATTTGTGTGTTGTCTGTGTGTTTCTATGTTGTCTGTGTACCATGTTTGTATTCGTGTCGTCTTTGTGTTGTCTGTGTGTCTGTGTAGCATGTTTGTATTTGTGTTGTCTGTGTGTCTGTGTAGCATGTTTGTATTCGTGTCGTCTTTGTGTTGTCTGTGTGTCTGTATAGCATGTTTGTATTCGTGTCACCTTTGTGTTGTCTGTGTGTCTGTGTACCTTGTTTGTGTTTGTGTGTCGTCTGTGTGCCATCTGTGTGTTTATGTGTTGTCTGTGTACCATGTTTGTACTTGTGTGTCGTCTGTGTGTTGGTGTGTCTTCCGTGTGAGCTGCAGTGAACGGGAAACTGCTGGTTAATTTTTAGGTGACTAAAAGATCAACTCCAGTAATTAATCTGCATGCATCAGAGAGAGGGAGGGAGATGAAAGAGGAAAAAGGAGGGATTAAGGATGCCGAGGAGATTGAGGGGCTCCATCTGTGATCCTAATCCCAGAGCGATGGAATTCTGTCTGCAATCTGCACAAAGACTGGGAGTGGAGGAGGACTGTAGGATTGTATATGTAGACACACTAACTGGACACTACAGCACAGTGACCCTGACTGACTGACTGGACACTACAGCACAGAGACACTGACTGACTGACTGGACACTACAGCACAGTGACCCTGACTGACTGACTGGACACTACAGCACAGAGACACTGACTGACTGGACACTACAGCACAGTGACACTGACTGACTGACTGGACACTACAGCACAGAGACACTGACTGACTGACTGGACACTACAGCACAGTGATACTGACTGTCCAGTGACTGGACACCGAATGACTGCAGTACTTCACACAACACTTTTGTTAGACTGCTGTATGGGACTGTTTGTGGGAGAAAGATTTTGGGACAATAGCCTTTCAAACGAGTGTGTGAATGTGTGCTTCTGATTGTGTATATGTGTGCATCAGTATGCTTGTTTGGATATGTGTTAGTGCGAATGAATATATGTGCGTGCGTGCACATGTGCATGTGTAGTGATTCCGTGCAGAACCCTTAAGTGCACAATCTCTCCTAGAGCAGTCTATTAAAGTGGGGTGGTGGGCTTGTTCCCAAGACTGCTCTGCAGTGGGTCGAGGTACAGAGATGACCTCGCAGACCGAGGGAGGTTTCTAGAGTTACTGAAATTAACCTGAACTGACTGACTGGACTCCACCTAATTGCTGACAGTGAGCGGGAAGCTCACTGAGACAGAATACTCCCTACTGAAAGAATCCATCCTTCTCAGAGTTACAGCTTTCAGTCAGTTGAGGAGTTTGTGTGTATAATAATATCTTTCCATCTCTCTCTCTGCAGTGATGTTATTGGATACCACTGAATCCACATCTGAATTGGGCTGGATAACCTACCCTGATACTGGGGTAAGTGAGAGAGAGGAGGCACTGACTGACTGGACACTGCAGCACAGTGACCCTGACTGACTGACTGGACACTACAGCACAGTGACCCTGACTGACTGGACACTGCAGCACAGAGACACTGACTGACTGACTGGACACTGCAGCACAGTGACCCTGACTGACTGACTGGACACTGCAGCACAAAGACACTGACTGACTGACTGGACACTGCAGCACAAAGACACTGACTGACTGGACACTGCAGCACAGTGACCCTGACTGACTGACTGGACACTGCAGCACAGTGACCCTGACTGACTGACTGGACACTACAGCACAGTGACCCTGACTGACTGGACACTGCAGCACAGAGACACTGACTGACTGACTGGACACTGCAGCACAGTGACCCTGACTGACTGACTGGACACTGCAGCACAAAGACACTGACTGACTGACTGGACACTGCAGCACAAAGACACTGACTGACTGGACACTGCAGCACAGTGACCCTGACTGACTGACTGGACACTACAGCACAGTGACCCTGACTGACTGACTGGACACTGCAGCACAGAGACACTGACTGACTGACTGGACACTGCAGCACAGTGACCCTGACTGACTGACTGGACACTGCAGCACAGTGACCCTGACTGACTGACTGGACACTACAGCACAGTGACCCTGACTGACTGACTGGACACTACAGCACAGTGACCCTGACTGAGTGACTGGACACTACAGCACAGTGACCCTGACTGACTGGACACTGCAGCACAGAGACACTGACTGACTGACTGGACACTGCAGCACAGTGACCCTGACTGACTGACTGGACACTGCAGCACAGTGACCCTGACTGACTGACTGGACACTACAGCACAGAGACACTGACTGACTGACTGGACACTACAGCACAGTGACCCTGACTGAATTGAAGAACAAAAAAGAAAGAGCTTGACAATACCAAAGCATAAAATAGAATCAGGCCTTAAAATGAAACAGCACCCCGGCAGTATACACCTGGTCACTGTCAGAAACACATCCCGTAGAACAGACGGACACTGGCCAACATCAGGCTCCGTGACTGACACAGGCTGAGTGACCACAGCCTGGCCATTGCGACACAGTGACCCAGACAACACCTGGCTGTGCTCTTACTGCTCCACATGGAAGGACACCAGTCTGTGGGATGGACGCAGAATTCCCTTGTACGGTCCAGACACAGAAACTGGAGGACGGACACTCTCTGATGGGAGGGACATGGCTTCAGTTTCTTTGCAATGGCTCCTTGCACTTTGAATTGTTTGTGGGGAGTTTTTCCCCATGCTGTCAGTGAAGTCATGATTTGTGTGTCGGAAAGTGAGTATAGCAGAATTGGGGGGAGGATTAGAGAGTCTTGGGGAGACAGACCCTCAGTGGGCTCGGGACTGTATCTCTGGGCTCAGTCACTCAGTTTCACCAGAATTGAACACACAGGCCTGCTGGGAGCACAGACTCAGGGCAGAGGGCGCTGGCGGGAGCAGGGGGGGCGAGGAAGAGGAACAGAGAAAGATGAAGGTCAGGTGAGAAAGAGTGAGGAAGAGGAGCAGAGAGGGAGACGAAGAATGGGAGTTCCAGGTACTAGTTCCTGAACTGCCACATGTTTATCTCGAGGGTCGCAACTCCAGATCTTTCTGTGATCGCAGTCCACGGGTTCACGCAGGGCTGTGATCGCTGCCCGTCCTTCTGTGGCGGCGCTGCAATTGAAACGTTGCGCCAGTGGGGCGCGTGGAGATGAGCTGAGCTGACAGGCGGGGGGGGGCAGTGAGCTCTTTAAGAGATGCAATGTGAGGGCGATGGGGGTCTGGCTTATTTGAGCTGGGGGCTAGAAGCTGTGACCTGAGAGTAAGCCACAGAGACACTGCTTTGCTTGCCTGTTCTGTACTCTGTTCTGCTCCTGAATGCCCTCTGGCTTGGAGTGCTCTACAAATCCGTTCAGATGGTGTCATCGGGCTGGAGTTTTCGTGCATGAATGCTGGTGCTGTCTGTGTGCACAAGCCAAAGCTTGCTTGGAGATCAAAGCTGAGTTAAACACACTAACTGCACACCTGGTCACAGAGCTGTCCGGTTTGACAGACACACTCACCACACACCTGGTCAGACAGCTGTCCTGTGTATCAGACACACTGACTGACCACACACCTGGTCACACAGCTGTCCTGTGTAACAGACACACTGACTGACCACACACCTGGTCAGACAGCTGTCCTGTGTAACAGACACACTGACTGACCACACACCTGGTCACACAGCTGTCCTGTGTATCAGACACACTGACTGACCACACACCTGGTCACACAGCTGTCCTGTGTAACAGACACACTGACTGACCACACACCTGGTCACACAGCTGTCCTGTGTAACAGACACACTGACTGACCACACACCTGGTCACACAGCTGTCCTGTGTATCAGACACACTGACTGACCACACACCTGGTCACACAGCTGTCCTGTGTAACAGACACACTGACTGACCACACACCTGGTCACACAGCTGTCCTGTGTAACAGACACACTGACTGACCACACACCTGGTCACACAGCTGTCCTGTGTAACAGACACACTGACTGACCACACACCTGGTCACACAGCTGTCCTGTGTATCAGACACACTGACTGACAACACACCTGGTCAGAGAGCTGTCCTGTGTATCAGACACACTGACTGACCACACACCTGGTCACACAGCTGTCCTGTGTATCAGACACACTGACTGACCACACACCTGGTCACACAGCTGTCCTGTGTATCAGACACACTGACTGACCACACACCTGGTCACACAGCTGTCCTGTGTATCAGACACACTGACTGACCACACACCTGGTCACACAGCTGTCCTGTGTAACAGACACACTGACTGACAACACACCTGGTCAGAGAGCTGTCCTGTGTATCAGACACACTGACTGACCACACACCTGGTCACACAGCTGTCCTGTGTAACAGACACACCTGGTCACACAGCTGTCCTGTGTAACAGACTGACTGACCACACCTGGCCACACACCCAACCAGCCTGGCGTTCCTTCTCCTGATGAGGGCGGTGTAGTCGCAGTCAGGAGACCCCCCCCAGGGGGGAGGTTTCTTCCACACCCTGGCAGAGCACCCCCAACTGTTCTTGTATGCGGAATTTGTCTTTTCACAGACCCCAGCTTGCTCTCCAGGAGACACACAGACAGGGAGAGAGAAGCTGGGGGTCAGAGCGCAGGGTCGGCCATTTATACGGCGCCCCTGGAGCAGTTGGGGTTCAGGGCCTTGCCCAACAGAGTAGGATTCCTCTGCCGGCCGCGGGATACGAACCGACAACCTTCCAGCCACAGGCGCAGATCCTGAGCCACAGAGCCACCACTCCGCCCATTAAGGGCTCATTTGCGTACTTGAGAGCTCGGCAGAGGCCGGGGTCCCCCCAGCTCCGCCCCCTGCCCCGAGTGGCAATGTGTGGATTCCACCCCCTCTCCCTGCTGGCCCCAGTGAGCGACTCATCGGCCGTGCCTGCGTCTCTCCCCCCCCACCCCCTCTCTCTCCCCCCCAGTGGGACGAGGTCAGCGTTCTGGACGACAGGGGGCGCCTGATCCGCACCTTCGAGGTCTGCAACGTCAACGCGGCCGCCCCGGGCCACAGCTGGCTGGCCACGCCCTTCCTGGAGCGCGGCTCGGCCCCCCGCGTGTTCGTGACGCTGCGCTTCTCGGCGCGCGACTGCGCCAGCCTGCGCCGGGCCTCCCCCACGTGCCGCGAGACCTTCACCCTCTACTACCGCCAGGCCGACTCCCAGAGGGAGGTGGAGCGGACCTGGGGCGGCACGGTGAGGACCCGGAATCCCCCTGTGAGCCGGGGGCAGCGCAGTGATCAGCGCCCCCCAGTGGCACCAGGGTTCACACCTCCTGTGTGGTGGGGGGCAATATTCCCGCCAGGTCTGCATGGGTCTCGTTTTCCCCAGCTGCTCCGGTTTCCCTCCTCGTTCCAGAGACTTTGTTTGTGTGCCGTGTGTTTGTGTAATATACACACACACCTGGAGTCCAGACTCTTACTGGACACACTGTACACACACACACACCTGGAGTCCAGACTCTTACTGGACACACTGTACACACACACACACCTGGAGTCCAGACTCTTAATGGACACACTGTACACACACACACACACACACACACACACACACACACACACACACACACCTGCAGTCCAGACTCTTACTGGACACACTGTATACACACACACACACCTGGAGTCCAGACTCTTACTGGACACACTGTATACACACACACACACCTGGAGTCCAGACTCTTACTGGACACACTGTATACACACACACACCTGGAGTCCAGACTCTTACTGGACACACTGTATACACACACACACACACCTGGAGTCCAGACTCTTACTGGACACACTGTATACACACACACCTGGAGTCCAGACTCTTACTGGACACACTGTATACACACACACACACACACCTGGAGTCCAGACTCTTACTGGACACACTGTATACACACACACACCTGGAGTCCAGACTCTTACTGGACACACTGTATACACACACACACACCTGGAGTCCAGACTCTTACTGGACACACTGTATACACACACACACACCTGGAGTCCAGACTCTTACTGGACACACTGTATACACACACACACACCTGGAGTCCAGACTCTTACTGGACACACTGTATACACACACACACACACACCTGGAGTCCAGACTCTTATTGGACACACTGCACACACACACACCTGGAGTCCAGACCAACCAGCAGCCATATCACCCTGCAGCTCACAACTGGCAGCCCCACTGAAGCTCAGCAGGTGTGAGCCTGGTCAGTACCTGGAGGGGAGACCTCCTGGGAAAAACTAAGGCTGCTGCTGGAAGAGGTGTTAGTGGGGCCAGCAGGGGGCGCTCACCCTGCGGCTCATGTGGGTCCTAATGCCCCAGTATAGTGACGGGGACACTATACTGTAAACAGGCGCTGTCCTTCGGATGAGCCATAAAACCGAGGTCCTGGCTCTCTGTGGTCATTAAAAATCCCAGGGCGTTTCTCGAAAAGAGATAGGGTGTTACCCTGGTGTCCTGCCCAAATTTCTCCCTGGCCCTTACCCTTAGCACTTGGAGTGGAGTGTCCAGAAATGAGCTACAGAAGTGTCAGTGTATTATTGTTGCTGTTGTGTGTGTGTACCCCTGTCCAGGGTGTGGTACTGCTTTGTGCCCTGATTCTAGAATGGGATCTGGACTCTGGGATGCCAGGATCCCTTCCAGAAGATAGCGGCTCTCTAATACTGGTGGTGAGGTGTGGGGGGAGGAGTCGATAGCTGGACCCAGCAGCCTAGGCAGTGTGCGTCTGCCTCTCACAGCACTCTACGACGGTATCTCTCGTTCCTCTGCCAGGAAGGTGATGGGGAGACCAGGGAGGGCTGGGTGAAGATCGACACCATCGCCCCCGACAAGAGCTTCTCCCGGGTGGAGCAGAACCTGCCCCACCAGTACCAGCCCAACCGGCTGCACAGGGTCAACGTCAAGACCCGGAGCTTCGGACCCCTGACGCGCCGGGGGTACTGGCACTCTCAGATGAGCCCATCCCCCATGTCCTTCTCTCTGTCTGTATCTCTCTCGGTCTCTCCCTGTATCTCTGTCTCCCTCTCTCAGGGCAGAGACAGATGACTGACGTTTTCAGTTGGGCATTATAAGCTCATCGCTCTGTCTTTCTCAGTTCAATCCTAGTTGGTCATCTAGTCTTTCTCTCATTGTACACATGAATCCACTTCCTTCTCTGAATTCAGCGACGATGTCATGTACAATAGAGGCATGTGGGTCAGCCACTAAGGTTCTGTCATTTGCAGCTGGTAATTCAGTCTCTGTGCATATTAACCAGTCTCAGTGCATTACAAAGACAGTAGGTCAGTCGGTTAGCCACTGCATATATTTATTCCTTCCTCTCTTAATGCAGTGTTAGTGCACTCGCAATGTGAGTTGGTCAATCAGTACTCATTGTGCACTTTCTGCCCTCTCTCTCAGCTTTGTCCTGGCGTTTGTGGACAGCGGGGCCTGCATCTCCCTGATGGGCGTGTCCATATTCTACAGGATGTGCCCGCAGACCACTCAGAACCTGGCCGTCTTCCCTGACACTCCCTCAGGGGCGGAGCCTGCTGCTCTGGTCCCGGTGGATGGGGCCTGCGTTCCCAACAGCCTCCCGCAGGCGGGGGCCCTGCCCAAGCTGCATTGCAACGCGGAGGGTGACTGGATGGTGGCGGTCGGCGGCTGCGTCTGCAATGAGGGGTCGGAACCCAACCAGAACAGCACTTCCTGTGTGGGTGAGTGATGTCACAGACCCCACCGGCCCCACCACAAAGCGCGCCCTCACTGCTGTTCTGTGGGGCGAGTTAACGTTGGCATGGCAACTAGCTTCTGCTTCACCTACCCGTCTCTCGGCACCAGTTGCTATGTACACCATCTGACAGGAGACCCAGATCACCTGGAGGGAATTACCATCTCGCCTGTCCAGGTGATTCAGGGTTTTTTAAGGGCTGCTCAGACTCTGGGCTCTCTTGTAGCGTGCTATCTCTCGGACTTTGTTCTCCCTAGTCCCTAGCTTTTCTTTGTCTCCAGTTCATTGCTTTGGATTCCTGACCTTAGTTTGTTCTTTCGTCCACAATTCCTGGATTTGTTTACATCTTCCTGTGTATGACCTGGCTCCTGGTTTCATGCCTGTCTCACCATCCCTCCCGATTTGTCCCCTGTGTCTTCTCTTGTCTCCGCGTCAGTGGCATGCGTGGCTGCCCACCTGCCTCTGCTTGATGTTACACAACCATCCCGCCTGTGGCTTTGAACATGCCTGCGTGCAGCACCGCACTGCAGACAGGTCTGTTTCTGTGTCCATTCTGCGGTCGCTGAGCCTGTCCTGTCTGGACAGCTGTGTCTGTTAGTGTCCAGTGTCTGTGTCCAGGCTGCGGTCGCTGAGCCTGTCCTGTCTGGACAGCTGTGTCTGTTAGTGTCCAGTGTCTGTGTCCAGGCTGTGGTCACTGAGGCTGTCCTGTCTGTACAGCTGTGTCTGTTAGTGTCCAGTGTCTGTGTCCAGGCTGTGGTCACTGAGCCTGTCCTGTCTGGACAGTCAGGTCTGTCAGTGTCCAGTGTCTGTGTCCAGACTGTGGTCACTGAGCCTGTCCTGTCTGGACAGCTGTGTCTGTTAGTGTCCAGTGTCTGTGTCCAGGCTGTGGTCACTGACTCTGTCCTCTCTGGACAGTCAGGTCTGTCAGTGTCCAGTTTCTATATGCAGGCTGTGGTCACTTAGTCTGTCCTGTCTGTACAGTCAGGTCTGTCAGTGTCCAGTGTCTGTGTCCAGACTGTGGTCACTGAGCCTATCCTCTCTGGACAACCAGGTCTGTCTGTGTCCAGTGTCTGTGTCCAGGCTGTGGTCACTGAGCCTGTCCTCTCTGGACAGCCAGGTGTCCAGTGTCTGTGTCCAGGCTGTGGTCACTGAGCCTGTCCTCTGTGTCCAGTGTCTGTGTCCAGGCTGTGGTCACTGAGCCTTTCCTCTCTGCAGTCAGGTCTATAAGGAACTCTTCGTTCTCCCTCTCCCTGAGTCATTACTGGCCCGTCGCTTTTCTGTCTCCCTCTATTCCCCACAGTCTCTGTCACTCGTTTCCGGACGAGTGACCAATTTCATCACGCTGCCCTGGATGTGTCATTTCTCTCTCTCCCCCTCTCCTTCTTCCTCCTCCTCTCTTCATCCTCCCTGCCGCTTTCCCTCCCCCTCTCCATCTCGCTCTGTCTCTCAGCCTGGAAACCCAGGCTGAAAAAGCAGCTTTATTTAGCAAAGCACCTCTCTTCCCATGAGGGAGCTGCAGTCATCTGGGTAAGGGCAAGGAACCTGAAAGAGCAGGGGAAGCGATGAAAGAAGAAAAGAACATTTCAGGGCCGATATTCCAGGTTGTGATTTTGACAGTTTTCCTCTTGCACGTGCCTTGGCTTGCGCTGAGCCTCAGCCCTGTGACGAGCTGGTCAGCTGGCCAGGGGTAGGGCCTGCACTTGGAGCTGGGCAGACGGGCGCTTAACTTCTTGACAGAGATCACGCCCTTGTCTAACGGATCTCCCCGTCTCCTCGCTCCTGGCTTTGTCTGTTCCTCCCCCGGCCGCCTGTCTCCATCTGTCCATGTCCCCGCGTGTGTTGTTTAAATCCATGCTGACTCACTGCTTGGATCCTGTTGCTGTACACATGAGGCATTTCTGCCCTTCAGATCTCGTGGGTTTCATAGAACATGCTGTGCATTCCACGGAGTTGACTCTGTCAGCATCTCTCCGGATTCCGAACACTTGGATCTAATTCCCAGTTGGGGACTCCAGAGATCCAGTTGCTTTTGCCCAGTCTGCACCTGGTTTACCTGGACATTTCCAGTTGCAAGCAGCACAACATTGGGAATTGATATCGTCTGTTGTGTCATCTGGGCGCCGTGATTCTCGGCCAGACCCCCGGGGGGCTTGGTTTCCAAGTCGTGCTCGGCTCGCCCCCGCTGCTGATTCGCGGGGTGAGCTGGCCTTAGCGTGGCAGCCAGCCTGTGCCCCACCCATCTGTCGTTCAGCACCGGGCTGCCATGGAGACCAGGTGACAGGAGACCTGTATCACCTGGAGGCAAATTTCCATCTTGCTCTAAGGACCACAGCCTGGACACGGAAACTGGACGCAGTCAGACCTGGCTGTCCAGAGAGGACAGGCTGTGCAAAACAGCCACACTAGGGGAGGAAACTCAATAGAGCTGCAGCCCAGACAGTGAGCCTCTCAAATAATAATAGTGTATCCTATCCTATTATCCTAATGTTTCTGAAGGTTTTTGCCATTTGTTCTTGTGTTGGCAGCACTGTCATGTCTCAGTACTCAGTTCTCACCCAGCTCCATCTCCGAGAACGGTTTCATACAACGTGTGCAGGGCGAATGAGGCGCAGGGGTAATATTCAGCTATCCCAAGGGAATGTGGTGCTGTGTTGGCAACTGAAATTATCCGTGATGGGGAGGAAAAAAAGCTCTTGATCCTCAAAATAAGCCCAGCAGCTGTGATGGAAAAAGCAGACTTGTGTTCACTTCTGCTCCTGGACAAGAAGGAGAAACACAGTTTTCCCTCACGGTAAATGATCTGCACGAACGCCAGGAAACAGTAGTTCCCCCAAAAAAAGGTGCTTTTCTCTTTGTAGATCTTATGCTCACATGTTTTCAAGACACGTGGTGTATCTGTGTCAGGATCAGTCCTCTGGCAGGATCCGGGGAATGGAGATGAGTTGTCCTGCCCCAGCAAGGGGCAGTCTGCTGTGCCTCTGCGGCTCCAGGGGTCTGAAAGCATCCTGGAGACTGGAGCTCATCCCATGATCCGAACTCCCGGGATCTCTCCAGGCAGCAGTCCCACCATCCCTGTCAGAGATCAGGGGCTGAGCAAGTCTGGGCCTGGGCTGTACTGGGGGTGGGAAACGTTGTGAGAAACGAACAGGCTGCAGCTGTGAGCGGTGTCGGCAGTCGAGAGTCACGGCAAGGCGGGTGTTTGGTTTCTGGGCGGCTGGTCCGTGCACTGCGACCCGAACCGAGGGCCAGCCCTGCTCTGGGCCCGTGGCCTGGGACTGAGCCCTTTTGTCCAGAGGGGACTGATCCCACTCCGGGACCCTCTTCACACTCCCCCTGTCCAGTGTGGGAAAGGCCCTTTCCTTTTCCTGGGATGGGGGGAAGAGTGTGTGTGTGTGTGTGTGTGTGTGTGTGTGTGTGTGTGTGTGTGTGTGTGTGTGTGTGTGTGTGTGTGTGTGTGTGTGTGTGGTGGGAAGACGACCCCAGTTGCTCCAGTCCATCCTGTTTTGTTTCTGAGGACCAGCATCGCTGGGGGAGGTAAAGAGTTCTCTTGCCTCTCTGGACAGCCAGGTCTGTCTGTGTCCAGGCTGTGGTCACTGAGCCTGTCCTCTCTGGACAGCCAGGTCTGTCTGTGTCCAGGCTGTGGTCACTGAGCCTGTCCTCTCTGGACAGTCAGGTCTGTCAGTGTCCAGTGTCTGTGTCCAGGCTGTGGTCACTGAGCCTGTCCTCTCTGGACAGTCAGGTCTGTCAGTGTCCAGTTTCTATATCCAGGCTGTGGTCACTGAGTCTGTCCTCTCTGGACAGTCAGGTCTGTCAGTGTCCAGTGTCTGTGTCCAGTTGAGCGTCACTGGGGTTTGGTGGACTTCTCTAATCGTTTATTTGTCTCTAGACACATTTTGGGTTCAGGTGTGGTTTTGGAAACGGCATGTCGTGACTGCCAAAACAGCGCTGGGGCTCTGTTCGCTTTGCCGGGAGGAGGTGGGGGGGGGGAGGCTGGATGGGAAAATCGTTGTGATCGCCCCCTCCCAACGGGCGGGGGGGTTGTCAGTGGGCCGCAGCCAGCGTCTGTTGCCCCCCCAGCTGTGCCACAGCTGTCCCGCACCTCGCTCCCCGGGCATGTGCCGAGGGAGAACCCGTCTGTGCCCGTGTGTGTGGGTGTCTGTGGTGTGTGCGTGCCGAGTGTGTGTGGAACCCAGCCAGCCACGCCGCGCTCTGAGAAGGAAACTGGGTCAGCGATCTAAATACCAAATAGCCTGTCATCACTGAATTAGACACACACCACTGGCAGCGCTCCTCTCTCTCTCTCTCTCCGCGGTCTCTCCCCTCACCTCCCCCCTCTGGTCCTCTCTCTCCCGGGGGCACTGACGACGTGCCGCAGAGCGTTCAACCCCCCTCCCGTCTTCTCTCTCGCTTCTTCTCACACTTGTTAGCTCCTTGTTTCTTCCTGCTGTACTCACGTCCTCTCCCTCCCCCTCTCTCTCAGGCACTCTCCTGTGTCGCCGTCAATAATACATGGAGAGATGGGCCCTCTCTTGGGAGGGCTCTCTGGTCCCCAGTGGTATTTTTGGAGGGGCTTGTTGTGTACTTTTCCGATCTTTCTTTTTCCCCCGCTTTAACCCGATACAACCCAATCTATAGCACCGAACTAGAAGGACCACTGCAGTAACAGCTAAAAGCAGACCTTGACCATATATTCTGGAATAGGTATGTTTTCAAAACAAGAGCAGATTAGATAGAAAGATATAAAATGACACAGAATAGTTCAGAAGACAAAGCCTGGACATAGAAAATGGACACAGGCAGACCTGGCTGTCCAGAGAGGACAGGCTCAGTGATAACAGCCTTGATATATAAAATAGTCATAGAGAGATCTGTTTGCCCAGATAAGACAGGTTCAGTCTTCTGTCCCAGACAGTGAGCCTGTCTCTTAATAATAATAATAATAATAATAATAATAATACAGTGTGCAATCTCCTCTCCCAGCCTGAGGAACAGTGACCCTGTCTCTCAATAATAATAATACAGTGTGTGATCTCCTGTCACAGTATCAGATGATAATATTTCTGAATTTTTGTAAATATTCACTAATTGTAATTGCTTTGGAAACAAAGTACTTCATCAGTCATGTCAGGGTTCTCTGAGTTTGAACGTGGATGTGAGAGAGTGGAGAGCAGATAACAGGCAGACAGGAGACGGGGAGGGTGTACGTAGCAGGGGACTGCTGAATAATGTCTTTCCCTTGTAAACCTCCGCTCTGTGTCGGAAATCGCAGTCAAACACACTCCGGTAATGTATGAGACCTCATGAATGATGGATCACACCCTCGGGAGGTGCGGCGGCACTCTCGGAATCACTTTGCGGGCTTGTCGGGAGAGCGGCGCGGGAGTGCGGGACGGCAGGACATCGAAAACCTCTTATCCCGCCCTCCCTCCCTGACAGCCGCCATCCTCGCACCTCTCTCCCTTGGCCTCGCTCGTCCCCTGGGTCTTCCCGAAGCCTTGGGGGTGTATCTTCGACATATGCCGACGCTTTAAATAGGTAAAAGCTTACGTGCATAGGGTATTGCCTCCGTTAGGACGCCAGAGCCATTATGGAACACGAGTCCGCTGGGATCCCGGTGGAAAGCTGTTTGCACCAACCGCAGGAGTTCGTGTCTGCGTCTCACGAGTGATTGAGCACTTCTGGCTCCAGTAGATGGAGCTTCTTGTTATCTCGAGAGTGGTGCCGGGTCAGCTGCTTTGTGTCTGCGGTTGGAGAGCAAGCGTTTCGTCCTCCCCTCTTCCTCCGCCCCCATCCCTCCCCTTGCGAGCTCTTTCTGTCTGGCAATCCACGGACGTCAACTTCGCCGCGACGCCTGTTGTGGTGCCCGAGAGTACTGTACCGTTCTCGCTAAAAGATAAGGTGCCTTGTGGTCTGGTACGGTTACTTGGCTTGCTGCTGCTGGGAAAAGCCAGCCACATGTGAGCGCTACCTCTGTACAGGCCTGGGCGAAGGTATCATGGGTAGCAGAATGACTCCCGATTCAGGAAGAAGCGGGAACGACGTATCGACGAATTGAGGGACACTAGACTGGGTGTCGGGGTCTGACAAACATACTCGACATTATTTAATGCCCTGGGATGTATTGCAGATTTCCCAGGGTCAGCCACCTCAGAAAGAGCGATCCTGGCCAGAAAACCGGGACATCATGAGGCTTATTTTGGTTTCAGTCAAGCTGATGCAGATATCCACAAGAGTGTGGTTCGGGTCGGGCTGGCTCAGCGGGATGGTCCGGCCCCTGGCAGCCATGAACGAATGCCAGTCCGTCCGAGGGGCTGTGGTGACCTCACAATCTGGATAGCCCAGGACGGGCGGCTCTTTTCCGATTCGCGGAGCAGGTCCCGGCTTTGGTTCTGGAACGGGATCAGTTTCCGGCTCCTGAAGTGGGGATGGGCCCTGTCAATATTCCGCAGGGCTGAAGATGTTCGGGCAGTAACCCTTGCCTCTCTCTGTCTCCCCCCAGCTTGTCCAGTGGGCCAGTATAAACCAGAACCTGGCCTGACCCGCTGTTCCGTCTGTCCGTCTCACAGCAGGACTACTGTGGAAGGGTCCAGGGTCTGCGAGTGCCAGAGCGGCTTCTACAGAGCGGACACTGACCTGAGTACCTCAGACTGTACAGGTACTGAGACACACTGACCTGAGTACCTCAGACTGTACAGGTACTGAGACACACTGACCCCAGTACCCCAGTACCTCAGAGTGTACACGTACTGAGACACACTGACCTGAACAACTGGGACTGTACAGGTACTGAGACACACTGACCCCAGTACCTCAGACTGTACAGGTACTGAGACACACTGACCCCAGTACCTCAGACTGTACAGGTACTGAGACACACTGACCCCAGTACCTCAGACTGTACAGGTACTGAGACACACTGACCCCAGTACCTCAGACTGTACAGGTACTGAGACACACTGACCCCAGTACCTCAGACTGTACAGGTACTGAGACACACTGACCCCAGTACCTTGGACCGTAGAGGTACTGAGACACACTGACCCAACATCACAGGCTGTACAGGTACTAAGACACACTGACCCCAACAACTGGGACTGTACAGGTACTGACACACACTGACCTGTACCTTGGACTGTACAGCTACTGACACACACTGACCTGTACCTTGGACTGTACAGCTACTGACACACACTGACCCAACATCACAGGCTGTACAGGTACTGAGACACACTGACCCAACATCATAGGCTGCAAAATGCCTTTGCCTTATGTGGGAGCTGTAGTTCTTGAAACTAGTGCTGCAATGTCGAGTGGCCTTGCTGACTCTTTCTCTCTCCCTCTGTCCTCTAGCTCCACCCTCGGCACCTCTCTCCCTCTCCTGGGAGTACGAGGGCTCAGGCGTCCTACTGCGCTGGCGGCCTCCCCTCAGTGCTGGTGGTAGAGATGATCTCTCCTATACCATCCAGTGTCGAGTTTGTCCCATAGCGCCCCCTGCTGTCTGTGTGCGGTGTGGAGACTCTGTCACCTACAGCCCCCGGCCCAGTGGACTGACCCAGACTAGGGTGCTACTGGGGAACCTGCTGACCAGGGTCACTTACCTCATACAGGTACTGGCAGTCAGCAAGAAGATTGGAGGGGTTTCACTGTGCGGCAAGGTCTGGACACACTGGTCACTGTTGCAACTGTCCAGCCCAGTTTTCTCTGTACTGTGGGGTGTGGTCACAGTCAGACTATAGTGTATAACCGTTGCAGGAAACGGGGAGGGGGTGGGGTCTCTGTGGGTGACAATCGGTAAGGCCTGGAACTACATTTCCCTTAAGCCCCACAGTACCTGCTCTTGTCAGTGGATACCAATATTGGAGTGTTTTGTATGTTGGATGACCTTTCTCATGTGTACCTGCTGCATCAAACCCTAAAATCCAGGAGAAATAGTTGGGAGAGATAGAGATATCAGATATATCTGCATATAATACTCTCTACTCAGAGCCATCTGTCACCATAATCTATTACGTACTGTAGACTATTCCAGCATTCTGGAAAGATTTCTATTACTATTCCCATGCTCAATTTTGCCTTAATCCCTGTATTTATGGGTGGTGATGCTGTCCCTTTGAAATATGGGATATGTAGTCTCAGGTATAGTCATTCAGGAGTAATCTGAAGCATGTGGCCGATAGGACAGATTTGACTGAAGCTTGATTTTGATTGACAGGTTCAGGCGGTCAATGGGGTGTCAGGTCTGAGTCCTTTACCTCCCCAATTTGCCACTGTCAATTTCAGCACCAGCCAATCAGGTGAGCTTGCATACCTGGGTGTGTGCGTGTGTGCTTGTATTTCTCTTCCTGTGGATCTTTATGCATCACGGTGTGTATGGATCTACGTGTATGTTTGCATATTTCTCTTTGTGTGAGTGCCTGTGTGTTTGTGTATCTGCTTCTCCCTCACCGCATTGTCCATACAGTGTGTATTAACCCTTCTCTTCCCCCTCTCAGTGTCTGTACTGCAGTGTCCACACAGTGTGTGTTAACCCTCCTCTTCCCCCTCTCAGTGTCTGTACTGCAGTGTCCACACAGTGTGTATTAACCCTGCTCACCCCCTCCTCTCCCTCCCTCTCTCTCATTAAGGACACAGGTGGCTTGCAGTCACGCGATGCTGTCAAGTCAATGTTGCTCAAGAGTGATGGAGGCAGGGAGGAGGAGGGAGAGAGACACGGGGTGGAGTGAGATGCAGTAGCTCATTTTAGACACAGGCGGCACCAGGCAGGCGGACATGAGGCTTTGCTCTCTTTCATGCCGGGACTCTGAGTTCTCCAGGCGGGATTCTGTCTGTTTCTTATTCCCTCGTTTCTTCCACCTGCCCTGCTCTCTGGGTGGCGTTGGACTCCTTTCCCCCTGACCTCGTCTTTCAACAGGCTGTGAGGTCGGCTCTTCAGATCCCCCCCTCTCCCCGTCCTGCCGAAAGCCCAGAGAGCTGGGAAACTGCAGGGCTTGACTGCCGACGCAGCGCGCTCTTGGACACAGCACAATCCGCTCACCGCTGTGAGCAAATCCGTATCATGTCGCTTATGAGTTCAATCCCCATTAAAATAATAACCGAAAGCTTTCGCGATGGCAACAGATGGACCGTTAGGAGATCAGAGGTAGAGAGAAGGCATCATAAAGACAGAGGATGTCATCTCAGCTACAGAGAAAATCTTACTTTATTTATTCTAGTAATATAATTCTAGTCATAATATATTATTATATAGTTGAATCTGAATAATTGAAGAACTATTCTTCATCTACCTGCTGCCTAAAAAGTGTGCATACTGTATGCGACTATATTAAAGGAATTCTGCCTTTGTGCTTTACTGGTTTGAATTTAATTTCTTGTAACGTGTGGACAGCATGTTATGAGACACATCTCCTGTGGGCAGCGTGGTGGCCAGCACTGCTACCTCACAGCGCCAGAAATTGATTAAACAGAAAGAGACTTTTGAACAGATGATTCTGCTGTTTCATGTTACATCCTTACGTACATTAGGAAAGCTTGGTATAATACTGCCCTCCAGTGGAGTACAGAAGTACTGCAGGAACAGAAGTCGTAATTGCTACACTGGGTCAGTAGTTAGTCACACAGTCCTCTCCCAAAAACCTCTCCCATTTGTGGTCCTGATTTAAGACTTTGAGTGTCTACTTATTAGTCTGCTTTTCACACAAACACCACCATATAGACCTCACCCCCTCCTCTGTGCAATCTTAAGACATTGCAGTGTCCAGTCATTCGGTTTGTACACTAAACTAACACACACTCTCTCTCTGTCCACCTCCCTCTCGTTCTCTTTCACGCAGTGCCCTCTCCTGTCCCCTTGGTGCACCAGGTGAGCAGGTCGGCTGACTCTATCACCCTGTCTTGGCCCCAACCAGAGCAGCCCAATGGGGAGATCCTGGAGTACCAGCTCAGATACTACGACAAGGTGGGCCAGTCAGAGTGTCTGCATTAATCTCATCTCTCCAGTTATTTACAGTGTCCAGTCAGTCAGGGTCACTGTGCTGTAGTGTCCAGTCAGTCAGTCAGGGTCACTGTGCTGTAGTGTCCAGTCAGTCAGTGTCTCTGTGCTGTAGTGTCCAGTCAGTCAGTCAGTCAGTGTCTCTGTGCTGTAGTGTCCAGTCAGTCAGTCAGGGTCACTGTGCTGTAGTGTCCAGTCAGTCAGTCAGTCAGTGTCTCTGTGCTGTAGTGTCCAGTCAGTCAGTCAGGGTCACTGTGCTGTAGTGTCCAGTCAGTCAGTCAGTGTCTCTGTGCTGTAGTGTCCAGTCAGTCAGTCAGTGTCTCTGTGCTGTAGTGTCCAGTCAGTCAGGGTCACTGTGCTGTAGTGTCCAGTCAGTCAGTCAGGGTCACTGTGCTGTAGTGTCCAGTCAGTCAGTCTATATTAACTTCTCTCTCTCAGAGTACAGATGAGGACAGCTCCTTCTCTCTGCTCAGTCAGACCAACATGGCCACAGTAGGTCAGCTGTCCCCGGGGTCCATTTACGCCTTTCAGATCCGCGCGCGCAACGAGCGAGGCTATGGGCCGTACAGCAACACTGTGTACTTCACCACACTGGGTGAGGGTGAGTGTGTGTGTCCCGCTCTGTCGAACCCAGCCCCAGCCCAGGCCTGGCCCTGACCACGCCCTCTCTCTGTCCCCCTCCCAGAGGAGCACTCGCAAGCCCTGCAGAGTCACCTGCCCCTATTGGTCGGCTCAGTGATGGGCGGGGCTGCTTTCCTCTTGGTTGCGGCAGCTCTGGTCCTTGTGTTTGTGTTCCGAAGGTCAGTGACCGCCCGTACCCCAAATGAACAAGAGCACTCAGACAGAACCACAGACTGAAGAATGCACACACCGATAGGGACCATGCAGCTTAAGGCTGTGTACCGTTGCATGGACAGGGCAATTAAGCAATTAATTGTGTTTATTCTCTAGTAAACGCAGGGAGAGCCCTTACAGTGATCGACTTCAGAGGTACATCACTAACAGAGGTAAATTTTCCCCACTGTTCACCGTTTATATTAATGCGTTTATCTATCGCTCTGTGTTAGTTGTGGTCTACATTAGGGTCAGTATTAATCTCTGTGTGTGAGGTGTGTCTCTAGGGTCTGTATTAGGGTCTGTATTAACCTCTGTATGTGAGGGGTGTCTCTTGGGTCTATATTAGGGCCCGTATTCTCTATGTATGAGGTTTGTTTCTTGGGTTTATATTAGGGTCTGTAATAATCTATTTGTGTTATGTGCTTCTTCAGGGTCTTTGTTATGGTGTATATCAATCTCAGCGTAACTGAGTCTTTATTACTATCTGTATTAATCTTTGTCTTTGTGCATGTTAGGAGGTGGTGTGAAGTACTATGTTGATCCCTCCACTTATGAGGACCCAAACGAAGCCGTCCGCGAATTTGCTCGAGAGATCGACCCGGCCCATATCAAGCTCGAGGCGGTGATTGGTGCAGGTGAGCTAGACCTGGGTTCCAATTGGACTGCTTCGGTTTCTAGACCTTTTGTTCTGTACAATTTGATTAAAAGGCAGGAGGAGTGCAGAGAAAGCTTAATCACCTTCCATCTGCATTAGACTGGAATGACTTCTTCTGGAAAGTGATGCTGGGAAATGTAGGTACCGTTCAGTTCAATTCAAGCTTTGTTATCCTCTGGGGATTTACAGCACAATCCAAAACAATAAGACAGACAAAGATTACCAAGGAAAGAAGGAAGATTATGTGATTGATTACTGTGCTCCATCAATGTCCTGAAGAGATTGGCATGTGCAATGTGGATACACTGCTGTGCACACTCTTGAGGAAACTCTACAGCTCATAGTGCATCTCCTTATGGAAAATATTGTGCTGGTGCTAAATGTACATGTAGTCATTTTACTGTACTGTAGTGCAGGTAGGTAATAATACAGTGTGCAGCATGTCCTTCAGTTGATGCAGTGTATCAATGGCTCTCCTTCTCTGTTTCCATTCATCCTCTCCATCTCTTTTCCTATCATCTCCTTCATCTTTTGCTCACTCTCTCTTCCTTTTCTTCTCCTCATCTCCTCCTCTGAGGGGTGTGGGGTGGTGGTGAGGGGGGTGGTTTCTCTTCCAGGAAGACTGGACTAGTACACTTTCTGTGGGGGAAGGGGAGGTGGGTGCATGTTCTCTGCCTGATGATCTATGCCATGAGTGCCACCATATAATAGAGGGGTTCACTCCTGGTCCTGGTCCTGTTCCTGCAGATTTTCATTCCACACTCTTAGCTCTTAATGATTGGAATCAGCTTGGTACTGGCTAACATGGAACAGTTGAACAGCTTCTCCCAGGTGCTGATAGAATAAAGAGACATAGATCATCTGCTGACACACCAACCCCTCCAGAACCAGGACTGGACAGCCCTGCTGCAGACACACACTGACCCCTCCAGGACCAGGACTGGACAGCCCTACTGCAGACACACTGACCCCTCCAGGACCAGGACTGGACAGCCCTGCTGCAGACACACACACTGACCCCTCCAGGACCAGGACCGGACAGCCCTGCTGCAGACACACACTGACCCCTCCAGGACCAGGACTGGACAGCCCTGCTGCAGACACACACTGACCCCTCCAGGACCAGGACTGGACAGCCCTGCTGCAGACACACACTGACCCCTCCAGGACCAGGACTGGACAGCCCTGCTGCAGACACACACACTGACCCCTCCAGGACCAGGACTGGACAGCCCTGCTGCAGACACGCACTGACCCCTCCAGGACCAGGACTGGACAGCCCTGCTGCAGACACACACTGACCCCTCCAGGACCAGGACTGGACAGCCCTGCTGCAGACACACACTGACCCCTCCAGGACCAGGACTGGACAGCCCTACTGCAGACACACTGACCCCTCCAGGACCGGGACTAGACAGCCCTGCTGCAGACACACACTGACCCCTCCAGGACCAGGACTGGACAGCCCTGCTGCAGACACACACTGACCCCTCCAGGACCGGGACTGGACAGCCCTGCTGCAGACACACACTGACCCCTCCAGGACCAGGACTGGACAGCCCTGCTGCAGACACACACTGACCCCTCCAGGACCAGGACTGGACAGCCCTGCTGCAGACACACACTGACCCCTCCAGGACCAGGACTGGACAGCCCTGCTGCAGACACACACACTGACCCCTCCAGGACCAGGACTGGACAGCCCTGCTGCAGACACGCACTGACCCCTCCAGGACCAGGACTGGACAGCCCTGCTGCAGACACACACTGACCCCTCCAGGACCAGGACTGGACAGCCCTGCTGCAGACACACACTGACCCCTCCAGGACCAGGACTGGACAGCCCTACTGCAGACACACTGACCCCTCCAGGACCAGGACTGGACAGCCCTGCTGCAGACACACACTGACCCCTCCAGGACCAGGACTGGACAGCCCTGCTGCAGACACACACTGACCCCTCCAGGACCGGGACTGGACAGCCCTGCTGCAGACACACTGACCCCTCCAGGACCGGGACTGGACAGCCCTGCTGCAGACACACACTGACCCCTCCAGGACCAGGACTGGACAGCCCTGCTGCAGACACACACTGACCCCTCCAGGACCAGGACTGGACAGCCCTGCTGCAGACACACACACTGACCCCTCCAGGACCGGGACTGGACAGCCCTGCTGCAGACACACACACTGACCCCTCCAGGACCAGGACTGGACAGCCCTGCTGCAGACACACTGACCCCTCCAGGACTGGACAGCCCTGCTGCAGACACACACTGACTCCTCCAGGACCAGGACTGGACAGCCCTGCCGCAGACACACACTGAACCCTCCAGGACCTGGACTGGACAGCCCTGCTGCAGACACACTGACCCCTCCAGGACCAGGACTGGACAGCCCTGCAGACACACTGACCCCTCCAGGACCAGGACTGGACAGCCCTGCTGCAGACACACTGACCTGTGCTTCTCTCTCCCCCCCTCTTGTTCCCTCTCTCTCCCTGCGTCAGGTCAGTTCGGGGAGGTGCAGCGGGGCCGGTACCGGTCGGGGGGCCGGGGGGAAGTGGCGGTGTGCGTACGGACCCTGCGGCCGGGCGTGTCGGAGGTGGCGAGGCGGGCCTTCCTGGCGGAGGCGGGCGTGATGGGCCAGTTCGATCACCCCAACGTCCTGCGGCTGGAAGGCGTGGTCACCCGCGGCGGCCCGGAGAGGATCGTCACCGAGTACATGGACAACGGACAGCTCGACAGCTTCCTCAGGGTGTGTGCTGGCTGTTGGGCACTGGTTACTCCTGGGAGCTGCAGGTCACCTGCTGGGCTTGTACAGTGTGAGGGGGTGCTCTTTCCCACTTTGTCAATCTTATAATACTGGTCACTGTGAAACTAGGCTGATATCAAGCCCCTATCCCTGTGACTGACAGAGGACCGAATTAGACCAGATTTCCTCAGTGCACACTGGAGACAGGAGTACCATCCATCCATCTCCTAACCACTTTATCCAGTTCAGAGTCCCGGGGGCAGAGCCAGTCCTGACAAGCAATGGGCACGAGGCAGGAACAGGATGCCATTTCGTCCCAGGACACACCCAGACACAAACACACACGGACACCAGGGCCAGTTTCCCCAGTCTCCCCAGTTGAAGCCAAAGAAGACCTGCCAGCCTGTCTTCGGACTGTAGGAGGAGACCCGAGTGAGCAGAGGGAGAAGATACAAACCCCCCACAGACAGCACCCCAGGTCTGGAGTTGAATCCAGGGCCTCAACACTACAGGGCAGCAAGGCTAACGAGCGCTACCATAATCACAAAAGCATCTTTGTGTGTTAATGGCCACAGCATAGCTCTTTAGACTCCTGGGGTGAACACGCCGATTAAATGGTTAAACGTCTCACATCTGACCTAATCTCAGCATGATCACACCTGATGAAGGCTCCACGGCCGAAACGTTGTGTTTTCTCTTCTTTTTTTCAGCAGGGAATAAACCTGTTACTTGTTCCTAATCTCAGTGTGCAGACTGTCAGAGGAAATCCGCTTGGTTGGCTCTGCCCTTGTCAGACCGGGTGCGGTGTGCTTGCTGTATGAATGTCTGCTCCCTCTCACTCCCTCGCTCCTGCAGGAGAACGAGGGACAGTTCAGCGTGCTCCAGCTGGTCGGGATGTTGAGAGGCATCGCCGCGGGGATGCGGTACTTGTCCGAGAAGAACTTTGTCCACCGTGACCTGGCGGCCCGCAACATCCTGGTCAACGCCAACCTCGTGTGCAAGATCTCTGACTTTGGGCTCTCCAGGCTGATGAGGAACCAGGAGAAGAACATCCCCACCTACACAGCTTCACTGGTGAGAGGGAGGAGTGTCTCTGGGGTCTATAATATGGTCTGTATTCACCTCTGTGTGTGAGGAGTTTCTCTAGGGTCTATATTAGTATCTGTATATATCTCAGTGTGTGAGGAGTGTCTCTAGGATCTGTATTAGGGTCTGTATTAATCTCTGTGTGTGAGGAGTGTCTCTAGGGTCTGTATTAATCTCTGTGTGTGAGGTGTGTCTCTAGGATCTGTATTAGGGTCTGTATTAATCTCTGTGTGTGAGGAGTGTCTCTAGGGTCTATATTAGGGTCTGTATTAATCTCTGTGTGTGAGGAGTGTCTCTAGGGTCTATATTAGTATCTGTAGTAATCTCAGTGTGTGAGGAGTGTCTCTAGGGTCTATATTAGGGTCTATATTAATCTCAGTGTGTGACGAGTGTCTCTAGGGTCTATATTAGTATCTGTATTAATCTTTGTGTGTGAGGTGTGTCTCCAACATTAGGATCAATATTAATATGTTCTTGATAACCCTCTCCATGTCTTTTAGGGTACTAAGATTCCAGTCAGGTGGACAGCCCCAGAAGCAATTCAGCACAGAAAGTTCAGCACAGCAAGCGACGTCTGGAGCTTTGGAATCGTCATGTGGGAAGTGATGTCATACGGAGAGCGCCCATATTGGGACATGAGCAATCAGGAGGTTAGGTGCCGCTGTGCTCTCTCCTTTCCAATCTCTGTCACTTTCCTACCGTGCTGTGCGTTTGTCTCAGTGCGGTGCCACTGTTGCGTAGTCCTGGTACTTCTATGTGTAAAGGCTAGAACTCTCCCTTTAACTCTCCTGCTCTCTCTAGGTGATGAATGCAGTTACAGATCAGTACCGCCTGCCTGCTCCTCCCAGCTGCCCAGCTGCTCTGCACATACTCATGCTGGACTGCTGGACCCAGGAGAGGACAGAAAGACCCGGGTTCGACAACATCGTCTCCACACTGGACCGGCTCATGAGACACCCCTCCATGCTCAAAACTGTCACAACCACCAGGTGAGACAGACTAAAAGTACAGCTTCCATCATGCACTGACAGATCCCAACGTTAGGAAAGCAAGGTGTCAGTGGAGATGTAGTTTTTAAGAGAGAGGAGCTCAATGAGTGCTTGTCTATGAGTCTATAGTATGGACTGCATCTCCCATGGTGCACCTGGACTACATGACCATTTCTTCACACAATATTAGGACATATGCCTTAATAGTATATTTACCATTTTATATGTGTCTATTTTAAGAAACAGAAATCAAGGGATGGCCAGGCTAATTCATAGAGGGCGACCTAGATGATTAAACATTGCTAGTGCAAGGTTGAGACAGATGGGGAACTTCAACTCCCATGGTGCATCTGACAATAGCCATGTGATGCTCAGGAAGCAAAGTCTTCTGGGAGCTTTTGTTTGACGAAGAGCTACAGCTTTCAGGTGCACCAGCAGAGGTCAGCAGAGTCCTGTGGGAGGTGTCGTGATCCCCTTCCAGCCCACTGTTAATTCAGCACAAATTCATCCAGCAAGCCCCTTGCTCCTCTCTCAGGCCTTCGCAGCCACTGCTGAGCCACGCGCCGCCGGATTTCTCAGCCGTGCTGACCGTGTCCGACTGGCTGGACGCGCTCAAGATGGGGCGCTACAAGGAGGAGTTCGACCAAGCCGAGCTCCATTCCCTGGAAGCTGCAGCTGGCCTGACGCTCGAGTGAGTCTGTCCGCTTGTGCGTCTGTCCGTGTCCCCGGCTCTCCAGTTCCAAGAGCTTTTTGACGACCCACGGAGCCGCCGACGAGAATCGTTTGCAAGCTCTCTCTCCTTTGTGCTCCCAGGGATATCCGGAGACTCGGGGTGTCCCTGCTGGGCCATCAGAAGAAAATCCTGAATGGAGCCCAGCAGCTGAGGGTCCATCTGAACCAGGGACAAATAGAGGTGTAGAAAGAGCAGAAGGAGGAACTCAAGGGAGGGAGAAAGGACGAAGAAATATCCCATTCCTTGTCCTTCACTCACGGTCTCTCTTACCCTCTCTTCTCACCAGCTTTCTCACTCTGATCATCCTGCCCGCTGTCCTGCTCTCCACACCCCTCTTCACCTTTCTCCCTCTTTCAAACCCCTCTCTCCTGCTCCCGGTATTTCTCTTTCACCCTCTCCACCTCCCTCACCTCACCACAATTCCTCATCTAATTAAAACTCTCTGTATTCCTGTTTCAGGAAGGCCGGACAATTCCACTGAGGTGGGGGGGTGGGGATGGGGGTTCTCTTCCAGGAAGGGCGGATTAGTCCACTTTCTGTGGGGGAAGGGGGAGGATGTTCTCTATCTGGTGAACTATACCATGGTTGCCACCTTATAATAGGGGGGTTCACGCCTGGTCCAGGAGAGGAGTCTGGTCTATAGACTCTTACTGACCTGAATCAGCTTATTGCTGATTTGATTGAACCAGTTGAACAGCTTCTACCAGGACTTCAGGTGCTGACTCTTCCAGACGTAGACTGGACACCCCTGCTGCAGACGCACTTACGCCTGCAGGACCAGGACTGGACAGCCCTGCTGCAGATACACACTGACCCCTCCAGGACCAGGACTGGACAGCCCTGCTGCAGACACACACTCACCCCACCAGGACTGGGACTGGACAGCCCTGCTGCAGACACACACTGACCCCTCCAGGACCGGAACTGGACAGCCCTGCTGCAGACACACTGACTGACCCCTCCAGGACCAGGACTGGACAGCCCTGCTGCAGATACACACTGACCCCTCCAGGACCAGGACTGGACAGCCCTGCTGCAGACACACACTCACCCCACCAGGACTGGGACTGGACAGTCCTGCTGCAGACACACACTGACCCCTCCAGGACCAGGACTGGACTGCCCTGCTGCAGACACACACTGACCCCTCCAGGACCGGAACTGGACAGCCCTGCTGCAGACACACTGACTGACCCCTCCAGGACCAGGACTGGACAGCCTTGCTGAAGACACACACTGACCCCTCCAGGACCAGGACTGGAAAGCCCTGCTGCAGACACACACTGACCCCTCCAGGACCAGGACTGGACAGCCCTGCTGCAGACACACACTGACCCCTCCAGGACCAGGACTGGACAGCCCTGCTGCAGACACACACTGACCCCTCCAGGACCAGGACTGGACAGCCCTGCTGCAGACACACACTGACCCCTCCAGGACCAGGACTGGACAGCCCTGCTGCAGACACACTGACCCCTCCAGGACCAGGACTGGACAGCCCTGCTGCAGACACAGTCCTTGACCACCCTGCATCAATAACTGAGCCTTTGCTCAGTTCCCGCAGGCATCTTGCTATCTCAGACTGCTGCAGAATCACACTCACCTCTGTCTCCAGCTTCTACAGAGAAGTGACTCAGTCTCGGTGAGGCCCTCCTGCTATGGAGAATCAGTGCTACTCCACTGGAGGCAGTTTAACCCAGGGATGGGGAGTTAAATGGATTCTCTCCTGGGCTGTCCTCTGTAATTGTAAAGACAATCAAGCTGTGCTTTTTTTTGATGACTAATGTTCTTGTTGGTGTTATGCCCTGGAAGACGTGTTGCGAGTACGTGTTGTAAGTACAGTATTCTTTAAATGACTGACATCCCTGGCCGTGCCGCGGGGGAGGCGGAACGTTCGTTTTCAGTCCGTTCAGATTTGTAAAAATAAAAGATTTTATTATAAAAGTCCGATTTTCTCTTGACTCCGTCTTTTGAATGGAACCTGAATATTCAGTTCAATTCCAGGTGCTTTATTAGCATGACCGATGGGTACAATCAGTGTTGCCAAAGCAAATGAAAGTAGTGATATTTACATTAAACAAAACAAAAAATAGAAGTAAAATAAAATCTACAGACATGTTACAGACATTTACAACAAAGACATATTATAAAATATTGACATATACTGTAGGCGGCTGGAGCATTATTGGGAGACAGACTCACTGTTCCTCAGGCTGTGACAGGAGATCACATACTGGGCTGCCAGATCATCTGAGTTCCCTCCTCCCTCTCCCAGTAGGATTGGGACCCATGGTGATTGTGGCAGGTGTGGGAACTCTGGGATTAGATTTCTGAATTTCGGGAAGAATGTTTCTCTAATCCCAGAGTATCTGTCACAGTGCAGTAGGAAGTGCACCTCTGTCTCTATTTCTCCCCGCTGGCAGTGGGAGCACAGCCTGTCCTCTCTGGGCAGCCAGGTATATCTGCCCCGCGAAGATGCGTCCGACTGGCGAAGTGCCGTTTGACTCCGTTTGACCCTCGGGTCCCTGGTTTGATCCGGGCTCTGAGGTCATTCTGTGCGGAGTTCGCACGGCCTGCTCCACTTCAGCTGCTAATCGACCACCCCTTGGACCGCCGGACTGTCCCGCCCCCCGGACTCGCCGGCCAGCCCCACGCCCGCTGGCCCTGACCCGGGATCCAGACGAGAGCCTTTCCGCTAACAGGTGGGCAGGTGTACTTCCGAAGAGGAAGTGAATGTGTGATTTTTCTTTTGCCCCTGAAGGGAAAGGAGAGATTTCCTGTCCTGCACATTTCCAGCTCCACACATGGTCGGGGGGCTGGTATCTGAGAGATCTGACAATCCACTGAAGAGCACCAAGAGGGAGGGTTCAGCCCACGCACTCTTACTGACTGACTAGAGAGGCTGTATATTAACCCTTTCATTCCCTGTGAGCAGTGTTGCCTTGAGGTGAATGAAGAGCATGAGTGGGCAGTGCAGTGTCAGTGTGGGAGCCCATCCTGTCTCAGGGTATTGTAGTGTGAAGGTGGGACCTTGATACTGGAATCAGAGCTACTTGCAGCCTCTCCAGTCCACTGCATTACAGTGTAGCTGCACCCAGTGCTGTTGAATTGATAATTAGCAGGATCACCACTAATTAAGCAGCTGGTTGAGTCAGATTACTGCAGTGGAGTGCACTGGAAGGGCTGCAAGCCGAGTAGCTCTGACTAAAAGGCTCCTTTTTATCCTCAAATGAGAATTTTTTGTTAAACTGTCCCTGTTAGGGGATTTTTGGTCTCTCGTGTCCCTGTTTGAAAACTCGCTGTTTATCTGAGAGATCTGACAATCCACTGAAGAGCACCAAGAGGGAGGGTTCAGCCCACGCACTCTTACTGACTGACTAGAGAGGCTGTATATTAACCCTTTCATTACACTGCCCTGCCAGAGACAGATAAGGAGGGGAAGGCTTCTTCTGCATCCTAGCATCAATCCCATATTGGCAGGGTCCGCTTGTCGGCACGCCCATCTCCATTTGGTGTCTTCCGGGGACAGCGTTCACTTTCCGCGCGTCCTCAGTGACCCATCCAGCGCTTATTGGGCTGTCGACCCTGCGGGCTCAGTCGCATCGCTGTCTGTGCCACCGTGTGCTCGATAAGGATAAGATAAGATAAGACAAGGAGTGAAAGGCTACTAGAGACAAAGAGAGATGGCTGATCTCCCAATAATGCTCAATATGTTTACAGTACATGTCAATATTTTAGGACGTGTCTCTGTTGTAAATGCCTGTAATAGGGCTGTAGATTTTATTTTACTTTTATTGTATGTTTTGTTCCATGTCAGTTTTATTATTTTTATCTGTTTTGGCAACACTGATTGGTCATGCCAATAAAGCACCTTGAAGTGAAATTGAGATTGATAGACCAGACAAGGACGGGTTAATGCTATGTGTAAATTAATTGACTTGTAGCTAGTTAATCATTATATCAACACAAACAAGTGCGAGGGAGCTGGGTCATTTCTCGCGCTGGAGCAGGGCTCAGCGGAGTGACCCCCACAGCCACCCCAGGCGTAGCTCTCGAAGGGAGGGGGGCTGGCGTGGCCCGTGTTCTGCTGCCGACGGACTCGGTCTCGCTGGGGGAGAGAGGGGGAGGCAGATGGACGCCCGAGGGGACGCCTCCACTGTCATCTTTAGGAGGGGAGGAGAAATGCAGCAGGTGAAATGCGTGTACTTTGTTGTAAAGCTGTCATACAATGTTGGGTGAGCAACCTCAAGGCACTGTCATACAGGGAGGCTGTAGATACAGTACAGTGTAGATCAGGCTCTGTAGATACAGTACAGTGTGGACCTGCTCTGTAGATACAGTACAGTGTGGATCAGGCTCTGTAGATACAGTACAGTGTGGATCTGCTCTGTAGATACAGTACAGTGTGGACCTGCTCTGTAGATACAGTACAGTGTGGATCAGGCTCTGTAGATACAGTACAGTGTAGATCTGCTCTGTAGATACAGTACAGTGTAGATCAGGCTCTGTAGATACAGTACAGTGTGGACCTGCTCTGTAGATACAGTACAGTGTAGATCTGCTCTGTAGATACAGTACAGTGTGGACCTGCTCTGTAGATACAGTACGGTGTGGATCAGGCTCTGTAGATACAGTACAGTGTACAGTGTACAGTGTTCTCCTGTTCAACCAACTAGTTCCTCCTGGATATGGTTTGTTTGACCTTCCGCATCTTTCAGGCAGAGGCGGGGGCATCATTGATATTTACAGTCTGAGTCCTATAGCTATACCTCCTCCCTCTTCTTTTGAGTGTCTTGTTTTAAATGTTTCTATCCCCCAATCTACTATTATTGCCACAGTTTATAGACCATCCAAACCCAGTGGAGTCTTCTTAGGTGAGTTTGCTGATTTTCTCTCATTCTTATCCCTTAAGTTTAAAAGGATCCTTATTCTGGGGGACTTTAATATACACATTGATTCAACCTCTTCCAGTCTGACTAAAGACTTCCTTTCTCTTTTGGGATGCTTTGACCTTACTCAGTTTGTTTGTACCCCTACACATAACAAAGGACACACCTTAGATCTAATTATTGCAAATGACTCCTTTGTCTCCCACTGCTCTCCCCTTGATCTAGGCCTCTCTGACCACTTAGCCATTCTCTTCAATCTGGAATTACCTGTTTCTAACACTTCCCCCTCATGCTCTGTAAATTTCCACAACTGGCGATCAATTGATCACCCAAGGTTTGCAAATTCTGTTCTGTCCTCCTTATCCTGTTTCTCTTCCTCTGACCCTCTAGAGGACAAAATACAGTTACTTGACAATGCTCTTTTATCTACCCTCGACACCTTTGCTCCTTTAAAAACTCAAACCATCTCCTTCTCTCGCCCTGCCCCCTGGTACAATGACCACCTGCAATTCATGAAGGCAGCCTCTCGCAAACTTGAGCGTAGGTGGCGTTTTTCCGGCCTAAATGTACATTATCAGGCCTGGAGAGAGTACTTATCTGATTATAAGGTTACTATAGAGTCTGCTAGATCCACCTACTTCTCTCACATCATTGAAAATCACCATAACAACCCCAGACATCTTTTCTCCACCATCAACAGACTGCTCAAGCCAAATTGCCCCACCACATTACCTGCCTCATCACAACTTTGCAACACATTCTTAGATTTCTTTAGTTCTAAGATTGACAACATCCGGCATCACATTCTCTCCACTATGGATATAATTTCCACACCTCCTCCCTCCTCATCCAACTTCTCTGGTTCCCGTCTCTCCAGCTTCTCTCTTCTTGACTCAGCATCCCTAAACAAACTAGTTACGCGCATGAAACCCACCACATCTAGTTTAGATCCCATTCCCACCTTTATTCCAGTCCTGTTTCTCTTCTCTCTGTCCCATTGTCCTCAATATAATACATGAATCCTTGAGCACCGGCATTGTACCAACGGTCCTCAAGACTGCAGCCATTACCCCCGTGCCAAAGAAGCCTAACATGGCTCTCGACAATCTTAACAACTTCAGCCCCATCTCCAACTGACCCTTTCTCTCTACAATTCTAGAACGTGCTGTCACACTTCAGTTACATAACCACCTCATGACAAACAACCTTTTCGAACCCCTCCAATCTGGCTTCCGTCAACTTCACAGCACAGAAACCGCCCTGGTCAAAGTCACCAACGATCTCCTCATAGCTTCTGATTCTGGTTCTCTTTCCAAACTCATCCTTCTTGATCTCAGTGCTGCCTTTGACACTGTTGACCACAACATCTTACTTTCTCGTCTAGAGACTGTGTTTGGAGTCTCTGACACTGCCCTTAAATGGTTTAAGTCTTACCTCACTGATCGCTGTCACTTTGTCTCTCTCAATGGGTACAGGTCTGAAATTGGTCTTGTCAAGTCTGGTGTCCCCCAGGGCTCAATACTGGGCCCTTTGCTCTTCAGCATTTACATGTTCCCACTTGGTCAGCTTTTAAGATCACATGGCCTCAGCTTTCATTTTTACGCTGACGATACTCAAATATACATCCATACCAAACCCGACACTGATGTGGCTGTCTCTATCTCTATTCTATCTAATTGCATCTCTGACATAAAAATTTGGATGACTCAAAACTTCCTTCATCTTAACTGTGACAAGACTGAAGTCATGCTTATTGGTACCCCTCATCACCTTCGTAAAGCCAGTCCTGTAACCCTATCTGTAGATGGCTCTGTACTTGAGCTTCAATCAAAATTGAAAAACCTTGGGGTTATATTCGATTCTGGCTTAACATTCGACCCACATGTACAGCATACTGTCAAAACATCTTTTTTTCACCTTAGAAATATCGCAAGACTACGCCCTATGCTATCATTAACTGTGGCTGAAAAGCTGATCAACATATTTGTATTCTCTCGAATTGACTACTGCAATGCTCTACTCCCTGGGGTATCTAAATCTACTCTGAACAAGCTGCAGTATGTCCAAAATTCAGCAGCCAGAATCCTGACCAGGTCTAGTGCAAGTGTTCACATTACTCCTATTCTGGAGTCCTTGCACTGGCTTCCGGTAAAATTCTGCGTTGACTTTAAAATCCTCATGCTCACCTACAAGGCTTTACATGGCTTGGCACCTCAATACCTGTCTGAACTTTTATCGCCCTACTCCCCACCTCGCAACCTCCACTCTTCAAATTCTGCCCTCCTTACTGTCCCCCAAGCCCGTCTACATTGTATGGGCGACAGGGCCTTCTTCTGCTATGCCCCCAAGCTCTGGAACTCTTTGCCCAAGGATATCAGAGAGTCACCTTCTCTAAACTCCTTCAAATCCAGACTCAAAACCTTCTTCTTCAGAAAAGCCTTTACTTAACTGGTTCCATTCTTCACCCCTCTGCTCTTCTTAGTACCACCTTCCAGGGTCTCCTCTATTGTTATTGTTGTATTGCTGTAATTATAATTGTGTCCTATCTTGTGAAATCTTCTTATTTATTGTTGTAGTCTTCTTATTTATTGTTATTGTCATCCTGTAAAGCGCTTTGAAAAGCCACCTTTAAAGGCGCTATATAAAATAAAGTTTTTTATTATTATTATTATTATTATTATTATTATTATTATTATTACAGTTTGGACCTGCTCTGTAGATACAGTACAGTGTAGATCAGGCTCTGTAGATACAGTACAGTGTGGACCTGCTCTGTAGATACAGTACAGTGTAGATCAGGCTCTGTAGATACAGTACAGTGTGGACCTGCTCTGTAGATACAATACAGTGTAGATCAAGGTCTATACAGTAGATACTGTAGAGTGAATATCCTACTCAAGAAATGCAGGACAAGGACTGTAAAGATTGCATAAAATAATTCATTTCAACACAGTGCAGTGACACACTCTAGACAACATTGCTGCACACAAATAGCTGTAGTGTCATAACCCTATTTTTAACCATTAATTACAGTTATTCAAGTTAACAGTTTGCATGAGTAAGTGTTTTGTCAACTGATGTGACCGAACAGATAATCTTCTCTCATCCCATAATGAACAGGTAACTACAATTCAGTCTCAACTCTTAATTCACAAGACACAAAGCATTGACACTTACAAATCGCTCACTGCAGTTCGGACAAAATAGCGCCTTTCTTTCAATCGCTTTTTTTCACCCAAGGAGAGCTATTTTAAGAGCTTTGAATGGCCTCTGAAATAATAGGCTTTATAACAGGCTAGGTAAATGACTGTCTGACTTGTCACTACAGGGCATTAACACTGTACTGAGTAAGAGACGGAGATGCATGTACACCAGCACTAAAATAGCCGAATCTTCAAAAGCACCTCTGTTATTGCAATCGTATTGTCATGCTCATTTATATTAATAACAATATTAATAGTTGATTCATCTGTGCGTCGGATGAGATGATAAAATATAATCCTGATTACTTGGTCATTGCATTAAATGCTAACCGCAGCAGTATTTCTTACGACCGGGGGTGTTATCTCTGCTGTCCTGACTGATTTCCACCCTGGGCTTGCACAATCTGACCAACCTAAAGCTCCCCCTCATTTGTAATCCGCGTTTCTCCCTCCCCCCCACTACTCTCCCGTGCACTGGGGCTGCTGTGTGTCACCCAGGTGGGGGCTGCACTGCACTGGGAGAAGAAACAGCCCTTCTCCCATCTGTGAACAGCTTGGAGCTCCTTTAGGCTGAAAATTGCCATATAGATGCATTTGATTACTTATTCTAATAAATAGTGTTGATAGTGGCTAGTGATGGTTTAGGCAATTATTATATTATTCTATTTGCTTAATTATTGCCGTTGTTGTACTTTGTTTTCTTTTGCCTAGTTGGGAAAATGCCTCTTCCTGATACCTCTGACAGATCCCATATTCCAGGCGGTCCGTGTCCCTGCTCCATGGCTCGCTTGGAGAACATTCCCGAGTGGGACGATTTCACCCACGGCCCAGAATCTAGGCATGTCCAAGACACCCTTCATCACCATCAGCAGCAGCAGCAGAAGCAGCAGCAAGTAACTGATCTGTTTAGACTGGGGGTGGCTTGGGAGAAGATTGGGCATTCGTCTTTTTTTCCCGATCCAGATCTGACACGTCAGTCATTTCAAATGATTTCGAAGCAGTGCTGTTTGAGAGGACCCCCCCAGCGTCAGCTTTGTGATTCCTAGGCCTCTGCGTGACTGAGCAGTCGCTCAGGCACACATTAACTCTTAATGGCCGCCTTATCCTCAACTACTTGTTTTCTCTGGCTTCTCCAGTGTGCACATCTCAAATTCCAGGCACTTTATTGATGGCGCTGAAGCATTACAGTGTTGTCAAAGCAGACAAATATCTAGAACCACCTGGTAGTTCAGGTGGGGAGCTGTGTCAGCATGCGTAGGCTGCAAAGGAACAGGTAATAGGTTTATTCCTTGTTCTGAAGGCGGCTCCATGGCCAAAACGTTGTGTTTTCTTTCTTCTTCTTTTTTCAGCAAGGAATAAACCTATTACTTGTTCCTTTAGAACCACTTATTTTGGACAAAGAATTAATATTATCTGAGAGGCTCCCAGTCTGTGTCTTAGGCTGGGACAGGAGATCACACAGTGGGCTGCAGCTCTGTCCAGTTTCCTCTCCCAGTAGTGTTCTGAATCTGGCAGGTGTGGGAATTCGTGGAATTTTTATTGGGTTTATCCAGGTCTGCTTGTGTTTCCCAGTTTCTGTGTCCAGGCTGTGGTCACTGAGCCTGTCCTCTCTGGATAGCCAGGTCTGCCTGTGTCCAGTTTCTGTGTCCAGGCTGTGGTCACTGAGCCTGTCCTCTCTGGACAGCCAGGTCTGCCTGTGTCCAGTTTCTCTGCCCAAGCTGTGGTCAGTGAGCCTGTCCTCTCTGGATAGCAAGGTCTGCCTGTGTCCAGTTTCTCTGGCCAAGCTGTGGTCACTGAGCCTGTCCTCTCTGGACAGCCAGGTCTGCCTGTGTCCAGGTTCAATATCCAGGCTGTGGTCACTGAGCCTGTCCTCTCTGGACAACTCTCCAGTTTTATGTTGTGTTTGTGACATTTACTCCGAATGGCTTAAAGGAGCCTGCCTGTGTCCAGTGTGTGAGGCCAGGCTGTGGTCACTGGGCCTGTCCTCTCTGAACAGCCAGGTCTGCCTGTGTCCAGTTTCAATATCCAGGCTGTGGTCACTGAGCCTGTCCTCTCTGGACAACTCTCCAGTTTTATGTTGTGTTTGTGACATTTACTCCGAATGGCTTAAAGGAGCCTTAATCACACCAAGGTCGCGGAGCTCGCTGATCCACTAGGTGGGTGGGTGTCCTTATCTCTGCTACAACTTGGACAGCTCGGGGTAATGGGATGCTGCCGCTGTACCGTGCCAGATAAAGGACCTGTTTCCCTTTAAAAAGAAATCTCACACACGTTTATCAATCGACCCCCAATGTGTGGGTGGACCGCCGTAAACAGGTGTGAGATAGTGGAGGGACACATTCCGAACCATCGCCGTCTCCCACCCACATCACTCTGCAACCCCCCAGCTCCGGACAACACAACCTCATTCCACTCGCTCCTCTCGGACACGCGGGGTTTTTGGAGACGAAGGAGCGCAGGCAACGCAAAAAGAAAATCACAGCCCCCCCTCCTTCCTCTCCACCCAGAATCATCGGGAGTCAGCGCTTTGCAAACAGGTTTTGTTTTTACCGCTCCTGTCCCACATTTATCGACTTATCACGGGAGAGGTGGGGGTGAAACACAAAGAGTTTGGGATATGAGCCGCGGAGACGGATGGTGGTTTCGTCGCGCCGCTGCAGGTATCGCTGAGGTAAGCGTTAAAATCGGCCCGTGTCATTGTATCTTCGAACTCGTTATCGGTGCATCTCCCTTTCTCTCCGGACCTCTTCCTCATTCTCCGGTCTCCCACCCCACCCCTCGTCTATATAGCCACCCGGACACCTGAACTGCGCGCCTCCTCTCTCTCCGTCACGTCTTGAGCGGTATTGCTTTGAGGTCACGATAACAGAGAGACCCAGGCAGCCAACCCCACCTCGCCCTACAGGTAAGATGTTGATCTGCTGATCTGTTGTGGCATTATTATGATTATGATTATTATGATTTTATTTGATCTATTTAAGGATTTCAGAAGCTGTATTTTCCTCCCTCCCGCAATGCGAAATGCGTGTAGTTTTTACGGTGCATGGATCTTCTCTTGTTGCTCTAGCAGACCAGTCCCCAACCAGCTGTCGTGTCGTATCGTATCGTATCGGTGGATGGGAATCTTTGCTTTCTTCCGTTCGCGTCAATTTTACAACACGTTCCTTGACGCTGCGGAAGAAAAATCAATCCAGTTTAAACGTGCGTTAATTCCGTTCCCTACCCGTATTTCCCAAATCTTTTTTTTTTTGTCGGTTTTAATTTTAACACCCACTTGTTTTACACAGACACGGGAAACCCCGGCGATATCTCAAAATATTTACTTGTAGCAAATCTGGAAGGTTTGGATCACACCTCAGGTTTTTCTCTGGCGTTTATCTCCTAACGCACCAACGCGCGGCCGAGATAACTGCGAGGAGAAGGATTACCTGCGTTCCAGTCGCGTTAATCAGCAATCTGTCATTCCCATTTCTTCGGTCAGGGCCGGGCAGTGTGTCTCCAGGTGTTCCTGGTCGCTTCAAAGCAGCAGCAGCAGCAGCAGCAGCAGCTGTGGGAGGGAGGGGGGTGTGTGGAGCTCTTAAATTGGTTCCATTAAAGCCGTCATGAACCGATTCACCTCGTTGAGCTGCGCAAGAAGGAAAGACCTGTACCGCGCGGCACTGTTTTTGGAGAACTGCCAAGGAAAAGCAGCTACAAGATGTAGGGCAGCCATCTCTTAACCTTTCCCATATAAACCCCACGAGATATACTATGTGACTCAGTGTGTCAGAGCTATACTGAGCCATGCGCTGTATAACTCGGTGTAACAGAGCTGTACTGAGCTCTGCGCTGTGTAACTCAGTGTGTCAGAGCTGTACTGAGCTCTGGGCTGTGTAACTCAGTGTGTCAGAGCTGTACTGAGCTCTGGGCTGTGTAACTCAGTGTGTCAGAGCTGTACTGAGCTCTGCGCTGTGTGACTCAGTGTGTCAGAGCTGTACTGAGCCCTGCGCTGTGTAACTCAGTGTGTCAGAGCTGTACTGAGCTCTGGGCTGTGTGACTCAGTGTGTCAGAGCTGTACTGAGCTCTGGGCTGTGTAACTCAGTGTGTCAGAGCTGTACTGAGCTCTGCGCTGTGTGACTCAGTGTGTCAGAGCTGTACTGAGCCCTGCGCTGTGTAACTCAGTGTGTCAGAGCTGTACTGAGCCCTGTGCTGTGTAACTCAGTGTGTCAGAGCTGTACTGAGCTCTGCAATGTGTAACTCAGTGTGTCAGAGCTGGACTGAGCTCTGGGCTGTGTAACTCAGTGTGTCAGAGCTGTAATGAGCCCTGCAGTGTGTAACTCAGTGTGTCAGAGCTGTACTGAGCTCTGTGCTGTGTAACTCAGTGTGTCAGAGCTGTACTGAGCCCTGCGCTGTGTGACTCAGTGTGTCAGAGCTGTACTGAGCCCTGCGCTGTGTAACTCAGTGTGTCAGAGCTGGACTGAGCTCTGCAGTGTGTAACTCAGTGTGTCAGAGCTGGACTGAGCCCTGTGCTGTGTGACTCAGTGTGTCAGAGCTGTACTGAGCTCTGCGCTGTGTAACTCAGTGTGTCAGAGCTGTACTGAGCCCTGCGCTGTGTGACTCAGTGTGTCAGAGCTGTACTGAGCTCTGCGCTGTGTAACTCAGTGTGTCAGAGCTGTACTGAGCTCTGGGCTGTGTAACTCAGTGTGTCAGAGCTGTACTGAGCTCTGGGCTGTGTAACTCAGTGTGTCAGAGCTGTACTGAGCTCTGCAGTGTGTAACTCAGTGTGTCAGAGCTGGACTGAGCTCTGGGCTGTGTAACTCAGTGTGTCAGAGCTGTACTGAGCTCTGTGCTGTGTGACTCAGTGTGTCAGAGCTGTACTGAGCTCTGCAGTGTGTAACTCAGTGTGTCAGAGCTGGACTGAGCTCTGGGCTGTGTAACTCAGTGTGTCAGAGCTGTAATGAGCCCTGCAGTGTGTAACTCAGTGTGTCAGAGCTGTACTGAGCCCTGCGCTGTGTAACTCAGTGTGTCAGAGCTGTACTGAGCCCTGCGCTGTGTAACTCAGTGTGTCAGAGCTGTACTGAGCTCTGTGCTGTGTAACTCAGTGTGTCAGAGCTGTACTGAGCCCTGCGCTGTGTGACTCAGTGTGTCAGAGCTGTACTGAGCCCTGTGCTGTGTGACTCAGTGTGTCAGAGCTGTACTGAGCTCTGCAGTGTGTAACTCAGTGTGTCAGAGCTGGACTGAGCTCTGGGCTGTGTAACTCAGTGTGTCAGAGCTGTAATGAGCCCTGCAGTGTGTAACTCAGTGTGTCAGAGCTGTACTGAGCCCTGCGCTGTGTAACTCAGTGTGTCAGAGCTGTACTGAGCTCTGCGCTGTGTAACTCAGTGTGTCAGAGCTGTACTGAGCCCTGCGCTGTGTAACTCAGTGTGTCAGAGCTGTACTGAGCCCTGCGCTGTGTGACTCAGTGTGTCAGAGCTGTACTGAGCCCTGCGCTGTGTGACTCAGTGTGTCAGAGCTGTACTGAGCCCTGTGCTGTGTAACCCAGTGTGTTTTCTAAACAACTCTTAGGCTGGCTGTGACCAGGCTGTTTTTGGCATTAGATCTGGAGTGAGTGCCAACTATGGCCAGTTTCAGAAGAAAATCCCTGGAAGTATTTTGCTGGAAGCAGTGCAGTAAAACATGAAATCAAGATCCATTATTAATAATAAGCACAGTTGTTGAGCATAAAGAATAAGAAGACGCCTTTCCTGGAACTTAGCTGTAATTTCCCTTCCCCATTCCTACAGTCATTCTCTCTAGCGGCTGTTCTAGAAACTGGAAGTACCGAAGTGACGGGCGCGCGACTCGCCCCGTCAGTCTCGTTCAGTTAGCATTAGAATAGTTTGAAGCGCATCATGCCAATCGACGTCATTCAACGGATTACTAACACCAAAATCCAGCCCGGACCGCAGTGCGCATCGTCAACAGCTAACTGCAGGGCCTAGATTCACATCTGCACTGCACACCACTTATTGCATGGTCTACCAGTTTTTTGGGGGGTCTCACTATCACATATTTATTCTTCCACAACATATTTATTGTGTTTGTTGTGACCTTGTGTGGTCTGGTCGATTGTACTGTGTATGACCCTAGAGAATAGCGAATAGCGAATGTGGCAATAAGACAACTCTACTACTAACCAGCAGCCATATCACCCTGCAGCTCACCACTGGCAGCCCCACTGAAGCTCAGCAGGTGTGAGCCTGGTCAGTACCTGGATGGGAGACCTCCTGGGAAAAACTAAGGTTGCTGTTGGAAGAGGTGTTAGTGGGGCCAGCAGGGGGCGCTCACCCTGCGGTCCATGTGGGTCCTAATGCCCCAGTATAGTGATGGGGACACTATACCGTAAACAGGCGCCGTCCTTCGGATGAGACGTAAAACCGAGGTCCTGACTCTCTGTGGTCATTAAAAATCCCAGGGTGTTTCTCGAAAAGAGTAGGGGTGTTACCCTGATGTCCTGCCCAAATTTCCCCATTGGCCTTTACCAATCATGGCCTCCTAATAATCCCCATCTATGAATGGCTACATTACTCTGCTCTCCTCCCCACTGATAGCTGGTGTGTGGTGAGCGTTCTGGCGCACTATGGCTGCCGTCACATCATCCAGGTGGGGCTGCACACTGGGGGTGCTGGAGGGGATCCCCATTACCTGTAAAGAGCTTTGAGTGGAGTGTCCAGAAAAGCGCTATATAAGTGTAAGCAATTATTATTATTATTACTCTCCGCTCTGTTGGATGAGGGATTCTTCTTTGAAGCGGCCTGTTTTGCAGAAAAGGAAATGCGCAGCAAGTGCTACGGCAGCCGAAGAAGTGACAGCTCTGACCTCTTTCAGGGCTGAGACGTTTTCAGCGCTGGCCTGACCTCTGATGCTCTCTGTCGGCATCAGGCACCTTTTCTGTTTCTGGACAGTGTTTTTCTGCGCCTTTTCTCAGCCGCGTTATCATTGATACGCCAAGATACAAGCAGTCAGGTCACAGGAGTCTGCCACCATGTTAGCTAAGCCTTGATTTGAGCTCTGGTGTTTATACTGTGTTTGATATTTTTTCTGGTTCTGTCACTGTCGCAGTTGTGGGCTATTTGATGATGTTTTCCCCGTCTTCTCCTCTTGTAGGAGTGGGATGGAGTCTGATTGCTCTGCCTTTTGATTGCTGTTTTTGGATTGTTTAAAGAACAATAAAAAGATAAGGCACTTATTGTAGGTAGTACAGAGTTTTATTGGAGGTAGTACAGAGTTTACAGTCCTACAACAAAGCAGCAAACCAGCCATGGCATTCTTACGTAAAGTTCTGGGCTATAATAATTATAATTCCTTGCACTTATGTGGTTCTTTCCTGGTCTGACTCCAGTCAAAGCACTTTACAGGTGATGGGGATCCCCTCCACCACCACCAGTGTGCAGCCCCACCTAATTGAGGCTCCAGTCCTCTCCCCACACACCAGCTCTCAGTGGGGAGGAGAGCAGAGTGATGAGGCCAGTTCAGAGATGGGTATTATTAGGAGGTCATGATGGGTAAAGGCGAGAGGGAAATTGGGCCAGAAATTAATGATCACCGAGAGTCAGGACCTCAGTTTTACGTCTCATCAGCAGGACGGTGCCTTTTTATAGATTAGTGTCTCAATCATTAAACTGGGGCATTAGGACCCACATAGACTGCAGGATGAGCACCCTTTACTGGTCCCACTAACTCCTCTTCCAGCAGCAGCCTTAGTTTTCCCCAGGAGTCTCCCATCCAGGGACTGGCCAGGCTCACACCTGCTAAGCTTAGCAACCAGCTCAGCCACCCTCCCTCCTTCTGAATCTACCTCTCTTTCTCCCTGCACGCTGGACTCGATTGGACAGCAGTCAGTTCTGCATGGGCAAGAACCCACTCTTCCTTTGTCATTGCAGCCCGTCCAATCAGACCGCCCAGCTCCGGCCATGCCCCCGCCTCTTGCCCTGACGGCTCCGGGGCAGATTGGCCATTGGTGGAGCCGGCTGAGGTTCCGCCTCCAGCACAAGAAGGACTGGACACAGGTGCTGGATGAGACCTTCCTACTGCAGAGCAAGAGGTAGGCGAACTGACATCATCGCATTGGTGCCGATAGCAGGGACACGGAGGAGCGGGATTCTAGTGCAGAGCAAGAACGAGCGTGATTCTAGTGCAGAGCAAGAACAGAAGGCTCTTCTTTTTCACCTATCTTGGCCCATTTGGTTTGGTAGTTTATTAATCCCAGGATCTCATCCAGCTGTGTCTTGAGAGAAGCCAGGGTGTCGGATTCAACAGTGTGGCTGGGCAGCTTGTTCCCCTCTCCCACCCCTCTCTGTGGTACTGTAGTTCCTCCTGTCCTGATTGGAGGATCTCATCCAGCCAGGCCATCAGCTTCGACAACACGGCTTAGTTTCTTGTTGCAGACTCCCGCTATCCTTTGCCAAAAGAAGTACCTCCTGTTCTGGACCATGACCACTGAAATGTCTCTCTCTCTGGCAACGTTTCTTTTTCCCCAGGATTAAGGACAGCCCCCTCTTTTTTGCGGCGAAAGAAAATGACGTCATGTCGATCCGCAAGCTGCTCAAGTGTCCGTCGACAGACATCTTCGAGAGAGGTCAGCCCGCCGGGCTCCATCCAGACCTGCTTTTCTTTGTCAGGCTGTCTGGCTGTCTTCCTGGGTCTGTCGCTGAATCATCCCATCAGTCTGGATCTCCAGTAGCGAATTCCACCAGCTGATCAGTGTGTCTGATGGCCTGCCCGAGTCTCTATTGGTGAATCGTGTGTCAGTCAGCCGTGAGGCTCTGTTGCTGAATCAGCTCATCTGTCAGTGGTTAGTCCATGTGTCTGCAAGTTGATAGGTCATCCGAGCTTCATCAGTGCTCCTCCAGAGGGACAGAAGTTTGTAGTTTTCAACCCTCTGAGCTCTCACGGATCTGTTAGAGCAGAGGAGCTCATGTTTCCAGCAGTTAAGCAGGGGCTGTCGCGTGAGAATCTGTGGGATCTTCTCTCCCATTCCATTGCGAGGACTCAAATCATCTTACCCCCTCTCTCTCGCTTTCAGGGGCACTGGGGGAGACTGCTCTCCACGTGGCTGTGATGTTCGACAACCTGGAGGCATCTGTTGCTCTCATAGAAGGAGTCCCAGACCTCATCAACGAGCCCATGAGCTCTGATGTCTATGAAGGTCAGCTCCCCCATTCCCTGTGCCAACTCCCATGTTTGTTGAGGATGTGTCAGTCAGGGTGTACGTTTCATTAAACTTTGTGTGTGTGTGTGGTCCATTGCCAGGGATGACAGCCATGCACATCGCTGTGCTGAACCAGAATGTGAACCTGGTGCGCGAGCTGATTGCCCGAGGGGCAGATGTGGCCACACCACGGGTGACTGGGTCGTACTTCAAGAAGAGGAGAAAAGGACTAGTCTACTTTGGTATGGTTGTGTATGTCTATATTTGTATTATTCTCTGTGCTTGTCTCTCTTTCCTTGTTTTCCCTTAGAAAGAAAAATATTGAATTTATATTTGAGTCCATGTTAGGTGTGTCTCTAAAACCTATATTAGGGTCTGTATTAATCTCTGTGTGAGGAGTGTCTCTAGGGTCTGTATTAATCTCAGTGTGTAAAGAGTGTCTCTAGGGTCTAAATTAGGGTCTGTATTAATCTGTGTGTGTGAGGACTGTCTCTAGGGTCTATACTAGGGTCTGTTTTTATCTCTGTGTGTGAGAGGAGTGTCTCTAGGGTCTGTATTAGGGTCTGTATTAATCTCTGTGTGTGAGGAGTGTCTCTAGGGTCTAAATTAGGGTCTGTATTAATCTGTGTGTGTGAGGAGTGTCTCTATGTTCTGTATTAGGGTCTGAATTAATCTCTGCGTGTGAGGGGTGTCTCTAGGGCATAAATCAGGGTTTGTATTAATCTTTCTGTGTTAGGTGTGTGTCTAGGTTTTGTATTAATCTGTTTTATTTTCCAGGTGAGCATATCCTCTGCTTTGCTTCCTGCGTGGGAAATGAAGAAATTGTCAATATGGTGATAGAAGCTGGGGCAAACCTCCGAGCCCAGGATTACCTTGGTATCTTTCTCGATTAAAAAAAAAAAACATTTTATCCACATGACAGTTTTGAGAAATAATTGACTTAAATAAACTCAATAATTGTATTCTCGTGCTCTTTCCCTCTCTGCCTTCTCTTCGTCTCCCTTGTTTGTTCTTTCCCCCTCCTGTCTTCTCTCTCCACTCTGCTGCCCTCAGGCAACACTGTTCTGCACATCCTCATCCTCCAGCCCAACAAAATGATCTCCTGTCAGATCTTCGACCTGCTGATGGCGGCCGATGGCAAGACGGACAGGGGAGTTCCCCTCGATGTTCTCCCCAACTTCCGTGGCCTCACCCCCTTCAAGCTTGCTGCTAAAGAAGGGAATGTGGTGGTGAGTGAGTGTGGAAGAGAGGAGTGTGTGTGTGGCTAGTTGGCACACCTGATACCGAAAAAATAGCATATCCCACAATGCACCAAAACGTCCCTGACTTAAGTTATGTAGTGGGCATGGCAGGAGTATTGCTTTCTAACACTATCAACTCAAATATTAAGAACTCGCTTTAACTGTGTGTAGTGCTTTTCAGCCAGAAGGATCCCTAGGAGTTTCACGTATAGAATGCAGACCCACTTCATCTATGATAGAAGTGTGGGCCCATTTGGGTCTCACACTGTAGCTTTCCCTCCCATAGTGTCCCACCACACACCAGATCAGAGGCAGAAGTGACAAGTCCCAGAAGTAGCTGAGTTACATTAGAGAGTTGAACACTTAGAGAAGGCAGACCCGACTGAGCCCAGAGATTTACACAATGGCCACAATCCCGCTGCTCTTATGAAAAGGGCCATGGGAGTTTTAATGGTCAGCAACTCAGGTCTTCAGAACAAACTCATCTGAAGGGTGGCTTCTCCTCCTGCAGCACATGGCCCTCTTGCAATGATGCAATTATGTTGGTTGGGAAATTCTGGGTAGGAAAATCCCCCCACGTCCGGCAGTAGTCTGGTCTTCCTGAGAGGTCTCCCATCCCAGTTAGATATGGAGAGACATGAAAACTGACTTGGGCATGCAGCAGAGAGCCAGTGACCTGGAAACGAGAAGGATCAAGGAGAAGGAGCTGGAGAAGGAAGGAAAGAGAGAGGAAGAGAGGAGAGAGTTACTGTGCAGAAATAGAGAGACAGTACAAAGGCGGTTTTGCTAAAGTACATCTCCTGTGTGGAATTCAAGTGAATTCCAAAGAAAAATTGTCCTGGAGGTATAATTCTTTAAATGACAAAGATGGGGATAATGCCTGTGGTCAGAGCAATGTTGTATTCCTGCACCAAGCGGCTGGACACTACTGTCCGTGAATGACACATCTGGAGGGCCTGTGAGGATGACCTCACGCTCTCCCTCCCCTTCCTTCTGTCTCAGATGTTCCAGCACATGGTCAGTAAGAGGCGTAGCCTGCAGTGGTCACTGGGCCCCCTGTCCTCCTACTTGTATGACCTGTCCGAGATCGACTCCTGGAGTGACGACTGTTCCGTCTTGGAGCTCGTTGTCTGCAGCTCCAAACGAGAGGTCGGTGCCGGTCTCCCGCCCTCTGTCTCTCCTCTCCAGGCGATGCAATGCCAGTTGGGTACAGATACCAAGGAATGTCTGGGTTACCTCCCCCCTCTGTCTTGCTCTCTGGCAGGCTCGGAGGATCCTGGACGTCTCTCCAGTCCGGCAGCTGGTCAGCCTGAAGTGGAACCTCTATGGGAAACATTACTTCCGCTTCCTGCTGCTCCTGTACCTGTTGTATATCGGCACCTTCACGCTGTGCTGCACCTTTCGCCCCTTAAAGCCAATACCGGAGAATTACAGCCTGGAGCACACCGACATCACCATCTTTGTGCAGAAGACACTGGAGGTCGGTGCCAGGGCTTGTGCTCCTGTGTGTGTGTGTGTGAGTGTGTGTGTGTGCAGGCGATGGAGTTTCCTCTGTCTCAGTCTAGCAAAGCATCAAAGCAAAGGGCTTTTCGCTGCAGAGATGTCTACCAACTTGGGGACTGTAAAGCAGCCATCTCTGACTGCTATCTAAACCCAGCCACCGATATATATATATATCACCAATCTGATGACCTACCTACCTCTTAAGAGGTTCTATTTACAGACTTGAGGCAGCTTAACAGCCCTTATTGACAGGTTAACTGATATTGCAATCTCTCCACAGCCCAGCCTGCTATGTGCTATTTGAACTTGTTTCATGGTGATTAGGGTAATTTCTCTACTGCAACACACCTTTAACAGTAAAACATATGTTGTATCCATCTTTAGATCTATGTCATTTAGATCTGTCATTTCCAGTGTCTGTTCATCTGTCTCTGTCTAGTATGGTCGATCTATCCTTCTGCCCGTATGACTGTCTTTCAGGAGAGCTACATTTCTTATGAAGATCACCTGCGTTTGGTGGGAGAGATTATCAGTGTGGTTGGGGCCCTGGTTATCCTGTTACTGGAGGTAACTGGTAATCTGTTCCTTATCTCACTCACAGATAAGACCATCACACAGCCAGACACATGATGACATCGCAGTCCTACAGGAATGTGCGCATTGTGGGCCATTTTTCAGTTTAGAAACCTCAGCTTCTTCTGTTCTTGTTCCACCAGTCTGATCACGAATCAGCAATTCTAAATCGTCTCGGTTGATCGCCAAACTCATGCGCTCTGCTGCTAATGAAAGGCTTCAAGGGTCACACATGCACCCTCCGAGATGCAATGTGCTCTCGTCCCCTCCACCTCCCTTTTGTAGGTGACGTTGCTAGCTCACAAGAGCCCTGGTCAGCCACTGGGAGGGGGTCCTGTTGTGAGACTATGACCAACTGAAGCCCAATCTGACACCACTAGCGCTTGGTCAGCCATGAGCCAGTGCTTGGGGAATCCTGGTCATTTGTCCAGAGCTGTCAGTATCTGATGAATTGATTGGGCGAGCTTTAACTTGTCGGACCAATGAGGAGGACTGAGATGCAAGACAAACATTTTAGCATTGAATTCAGCCGCAGAATGGTTACAAATGAAAAGAGGCTGTTGGTCCATTGAACCCATCTGGTCATTTGTAACTAAGTGATCAGAGGATCTCATCCAGTTGTTCAACAGCATAACTAAGCAGCTTGTTCCATACTCCCACAACCCTTTGGGTATGGCAGACGTCACTGATTCTCTTCTTTCCGTTTGTTTTAAGTGCTTGGTAGCACTCTGAAGTGCAAGCATTTTTTTCGTTAAAACCATCAAAAATACGGGGAATCCTGGCTGAGATGGAGTCACGAATTCCATTGTCTACATGACTTGAGTCCCATCTGAGTCTTCTGTGGCAACGATCTAAACCCGGGTCCAAATCCGCGACTCTTGTCCTCCTCCGATCTGGTTTTCTTTCTAGTAAAACCCGTTCATTCATTGTAAGGTATCAAGCAACAGTGTTCTTTTTTTTAATGGTATTGTTCCTCCTAAAGAATACACCCCTAAGAGTTATCTGGAATAAACTTCTCCCAAATTCTGTTTCTCAGCATGGAGGCTAGGATGCAGGGTAGGACAGTTAAAAGGAAATATGTAATTTCATTGTTTACAGATATCATTGAATTTCTATGTATGTTATGTTGCGTCATAACATAATTCCAGGAGCTCTTCTGGCGACAGAATTCTTAAGACCCTTTCCCCTACACTCTGACGTTGTTCCACTGATGGAATTATTCTCTGCAGTCGTACTCCTCCTGCTCCTGTGGTTGCTCCGCCACTGTTTCAGATGGAAAAAAATCTTTGATTTCAGATCCCGGACATTTTGCGTGTCGGTGCGAAGAGATATTTTGGACAGACCGTTCTTGGGGGTCCTTTTCATGTAATTCTGTGAGTATGAGCGAATTGTCGTGCTCATTGCCTTGTATGAGTGGCGGGCCGAGTTAGTATCTACAAAGCAGCCAGCCACACCTTCATCTCCTGTCTTTCAGCGCTGGTTACCTTGGTAATTAATTAGACAGGAGTCCTGAACTACCTGGACGCATTAATCTTTCTGTGTTAAGAGTGACTCTAGGGTCTATATTAGGGTCTGTATTAATCTCTGTGTGTGAGGTGTGTCTCTAAAGTCTATATTCGAGTCTGTATTCATCTTTCTATGTTAGGAGTGACTCTAGGGTCTATATTAGGGTCTGTATCAATCTCTATATATAAGGTGTGTCTCTAGGGTCTACAATAGGATCTTTATTATTCCCTGTGTGTTAGGAGTGTCTCTAGGGTCTATATTAAGGTCTGTATTAATCTCTGTGTGTTAGGTATGTCAGTAGAGTTTATATTCTGATGTGTGTTAGGGGACTCTAGGGTATGAATTAGAGAATGTATGAATCTCCTCATTGTCTCTAAAGTCCATATTAAGGACTGCCTCTATGAGACTACCATTCTATCAAATGCGTCTCTGTATTAGGATCTACATTTTCTCTATGGAGACACAATAGTGTCTGTCCTTTTTTTTTTTCTTCGTCTCTCCCCAGCATTACCTATGCCTGTCTTGTGCTGGTGTTACTGATTTTGAGGCTGTCCAGTTCTGAAGGGGAAGCGGTGGTTATGGCGTTATCTCTAGTTCTTGGTTGGTGTAACGTCATGTACTTTGCACGTGGGTTTGAGATGCTGGGACCGTATGTGATCATGATTCAGAAGGTGACTCCACTCGCCCACTCTTTCTTCTCCTCCTTGTCCTGTCTTTTCCAGTGCAGTGTAGTGTCCACCTGTTATTGGGAAATTAGATTATCGATTAAATTCTCTTTCAGCTGTCACCCGCTTATTATTATTTCTCTCCCTCACTTCTTCTTGTTATGTGAATATTATTCCCTCTTTTAATCATTTTCTGTTTACATTCTCTCTTCTCATTTTGTGTATTTTAGAGTACCTTTGTTATCCAGTCAGGTTATGATCTGATGCCTATTGATGCTGAGAGAGCAGTTTGAAATACTACAGGCTGGACTAGACTGGGCTCTCTTGATTGTGACCTCGATTAGTTATTAACTGGGATTGTAACCAGACTCCACTGACACTGACAGAGCAGTCTGAGACTCTCCAGGCTGGACTGGACTGACTGGACTGGGAGCTGGACTAGTTCTTCACTGGGATTATAATCAGACTCCACTGACACTGACAGAGCAGTCTGAGACTCTCCAGGCTGGACTGGGAGCTGGACGAGTTCTTCACTGGGATTATAATCAGACTCCACTGACACTGACAGAGCAGTCTGAGACTCTCCAGGCTGGACTGGACTGACTGGACTGGGAGCTGGACTAGTTCTTCACTGGGATTATAATCAGACTCGCACTGACACTGACAGAGCAGTCTGAGACACTGAGGACTTGCTGGACTGAACTGACTTTACTGTGAGCTAGCAGGTTTTAATTGCTCGATCTTTTGTCCTGCAGATTATATTTGGGGATTTGACGAAATTCATCTGGTTGAGTGTTTTGGTGTTAGTCGGATTTAGCACAGGTAAGATTCTCATGAATTATAAGCCAACAAATTCTTATTTTGATTGCTTTGCAAGTTCTGCATTTCGCATTTTCCGTTTTGCTTTTATATTTCTGGTTAATTAAAAATAAAGGAAAGTTATTTTCCTATGTTTTAAAATATAGTGGGAAGAAAGTGGGAACTTACAACTTTTGTCTCCACGTCAGTAATAAACCCTTTGCATCATGCACCCGTTTTCTGTTTCAACCTACAGGCTGCATTATCTGTAGTTGCCTTGCACAGTGTATGAATCGTGCTCATAACTGCACCATGGGACTTGTGGTGTATTATTCCTCTCCTTCACGGTTGGTGCACAGGTCCCCTCTTGCAGATGTTCCTCCTCATTGAGTTTTAGCCCTCTGTTTTTCATCATGTTAAGCACCGTCCACCATTGCAATACTTTAGCATCACTCTTCTCGTTCAGATCAGTTTAGAGCTGTCTGCTATCTTGTCTTCTGTACCCACCCAACTGGGAATCACTGATGATGTTTCCTTGCCTCTTGTGAAACGTTGGTGGGACACATGACAATTTATAATCCACTCTTGTCCTAATTTCACCCTGTCGAAACTCTTGCATGACATTGCTCAGTTTTTCCTTGCCCCAGAGCAGCGAAACTCCACTTTTAATGAGCGTGTTAACTCTCTCTCTGTCACTCTCTCCCTGCAGCTCTGTGGATGACATACATGACCTTTGACTACACTCAGGGCATCCCCTCCTACAAGTCTTTCCCAGTGTCCCTGTTCTCCCAGTTTGAGCTGTCGATGGGGATGATTGACTTGCCTGTGGACCAGACCGTCCCCACCCCCCCCATTGTCCACATCCTGCACATTATGTTCTCCGTGGTGTCCTGCCTGCTGCTGCTCAACCTGCTGATCGCCATGATGAGTGACACTCACTGGAGGGTGGCTCAGGAGAGGGACGAGCTGTGGAGAGCTCAGGTATGTCTCTGTCACGCTGACCCATCTCACAGGCTCACCACAGAGGGATCAGGTTCCTGTCTGTCTCTCTACTCTTGTCAGGATGTTCCAGATAAAAGACCAGCTCTGTGACCTAAGACACAGACAAGCTGTGATGGGCTCTCCCTGTCCTCTATCTGTCTCTCTCTTTGAGCATCTCTTCCAGCCTGTATCCCTGTCTGTGCCGGTCTCCCTCTCTCTGCTGTGTCTTTCCCCTCTCGGTCATGTCCAGCCAGTCAGCAGTGTGGACTTAGTGCTCTTACTCTCCACTGCCCTCCCCGCTCTCTCTCAGGTTGTGGCCACGACCATCATGTTGGAGCGCCGGCTGCCTCGCTGCATGTGGCCCCAGATGGGCATCTGCGGACAGGAATATGGACTGGGAGACAGACAGTACCTCAGGTACTAGTGTTACTATTATTACAGGGGTACGGGCTTGGAGATGGGAGGTATCTCAGGTACCAGTATTAATATTCTCCTAGATGTCACCACAAAGCTCTCAGGATTTCCAGCAGGGACCAGGAGGCACTATTGCACAGGAAAAGGAAGGGATCTTGTCTAATTAGAGCCCTGGACTGGGGCTGGAGAGATCCCCGGCACAGGCCAGGTTAAATCCAGGCCTGCACCTCTGGTGAGCTCACTTTTTGAGCCTCTTGGGGACCCCTGCCTTCTTCTCCTAGATGGGGGTTTCTCTCCTCAGCCATTGCCGCTCCCCATGCCTGTGTAGCGCTGAGGTGCCGTGTGGCTTCCTGTGTCGCTGTGTTGACCCCAGCCTGTTTCTCTCTCCCCAAGGGTGGAGGACCACCGCAGCCAGGCCATGAAGAAGATCTGGCACTACGCCAACGCCTTTCTGGAGAAGGGGGAGGGCCTCGGGGAAAAGGAGCAGGGGAGAGAGAACGACCTTTCTGCCGGCAGAGTCGTCTTCCGATCGAGGCAGAAGGGCAGGACCATGCTCAACAGGAAGTCTCTGGGAGCCTGGGAGATGATCCGTCGGAGTGCCCTGGGGTCTGAGCACGGGCTCACAAATTTGGATGCAGTAGAAGTGGAATTGAACGTCTGAAAGCCACCTTCTGCATTCCCTGGGACGTGGGGAACGTGGTTCCGAATCGAGGAAGATATGATTGATATTTCTTCTGTCTCGCTGTCTCTCCTGTGGTCTGTGATCTGTGATCAGTTCTCTCCCTCGTCGTCTCAGGACGTTTTATTTGAATTTTATTTGCTTCTTTGCCTATGTGTGAGATTGTGTTCTCGGTGTCTCAGACCTGTTGCTCAGTGCTCTCAGAGTGGTTCAGATCTGCGAGGTCTAGTGCGAGCAGGTCACTAGAAGGGTCCCTCTCTGAGCTCCAGGAGAAACTGACAGAAGGACAGCGGACAACGAGAGAGAGGTGGTTGCACAGGGCAGGAACGTTAACAGGTCTGCTGATGGCAGTTGATTCTTTCCATCACTTAGATTGAAGAGCTATCCTTACTGTACTTATTTCAGAATTGGGAATGTACTTGGCATCTTAACTCAGGGTTTACTAATCAAAAGAGCTATAAAGAGCTACCGTTCGGGAGCTACACCTACAAATCAGCGTGTGTGATTTAATAATGGGACTCTAATTCAGTTCTTAGTATTTAGTGCAGGGCTGGTGACTTGAATTAAACTGGGTAGAAGGCGTCTCTGTCTGAGTGAGATCCGAGAGGGAAGGCGTCATTTTCAGGACTGATCCGAGGAGAGAAAGCATCTCTTTTTTTCCGAGAGATAAGAAATGGATTTGGATTCTGCAAGGACAGGATAAGATCTGTTTTGATGTCCTTCTCGGCGTCTTGTCAGCATTGCCTTTCAGTGATGCGGAAACGCAGCTGAAACCTTTCTTATCAGTTATGCTGTGTTTTCCTTCAACTATGAGATTATTATTTTTTTTTGCCTGGAGTGCAGATTGACACTCCTGCGCTCCAGATATCACTGGATCCAATGTGGGCACTGCTAACTGTGATCTTGCATCTACAGAGTTTGTGGGGTATAGGTGACTGGAGGCCAACAGGGCTTGTGGTCACTTGGGATGTCTCGCAGGATGGCCAGTCCACTTTCTGGAGCCAGCTGGTCAGCTCACACTGTCGTCACATGACAGATGCAGTCAGGCTTTTCTTTTCTCACTGTGTAGCGTAACAAGCCTTCTTTGTAATCGCCCTAGGCTCCACATGAAATACTTTTGAGATTTCTTTTCAGAGATTGATGTGATCAGGGGAAGAATTTAGTGTGATTGCTACTGCTGTACGGTCTGTGATCAAATCAGTGCATTAACCAAGGGATTCAATAACAGTCCAATGAAATTGCTCAGGGATCTAACTATGTCAGATTTTGGTTTTGATTTGTTAAAATAAATTATAGACATTTCTAAATAAAAAAGACTTCAATGCTGAAGGGTTTCTTTGCTAGTGCATAGTCTTTCTGAAATGTGAAGTGTGTTGTGCAGTGTGGATGCAGACATTATAACAGGCTGTTCTACTGTACTGGGACTGTAGCTCCTATTGTAACAGACTGTTCTACTGCACTGGGACTGTAGCTCTTATTGTAACAGATCTGTTCTACTGCACTGGGACTGTAGCTCTTATTGTAACAGACTGTTCTACTGTACTGGGACTGTAGCTCCTATTGTAACAGACTGTTCTACTGTACTGGGACTGTAGCTCCTATTGTAACAGACTGTTCTACTGGACTGGGACTGTAGCTCTTATTGTAACAGACTGTTCTACTGCACTGGGACTGTAGCTCCTATTGTAACAGACTGTTCTACTGCACTGGGACTGTAGCTCTTATTGTAACAGACTGTTCTACTGCACTGGGACTGTAGCTCCTATTGTAACAGACTGTTCTACTGCACTGGGACTGTAGCTCTTATTGTAACAGACTGTTCTACTGCACTGGGACTGTAGCTCCTATTGTAACAGACTGTTCTACTGCACTGGGACTGTAGCTCTTATTGTAACAGACTTTTCTACTGTACTGGGACTGGAGCTCCTATTGTAACAAGATTGTTCTACTGTACTGGGACTGGAGCTCCTATTGTAACAGGACTGTTCTACTGTACTGGGACTGTAGCTCCTATTGTAACAGGACTGTTCTACTGTACTGGGACTGGAGCTCCTATTGTAACAGCACTGTTCTACTGTACTGGGACTGGAGCTCCTATTGTAACAGCACTGTTCTACTGCACTGGGACTGTAGCTCCTATTGTAACAGGACTCTTCAACTGTACTGGGACTGTAGCTCTTATTGTAACAGACTGTTCTACTGCACTGGGACTGTAGCTCCTGTTGTAACAGGTATGTTCTACTGTTAAAAAGAAAATTAAGAAGAGGCTTGATCAGTAACAAGAATCATACCAATGTTAACAGCACAGCCAGTGCAGAGACAACAGCAAGCATTTTATTTTTTTCCATTAAAAGTTACACCTACATCAACAGATCAGGCATCAATTAATGCAATAACCTCCAACATGAAGGAATGATTCTTTGGAAAACACACATCTGTAAAAGCCACACGTCCCCAGTCACCAACAAGAAAGCAAAGATGCAGAGAACAGCCAAAAAGCGCTTCAGTAGTTTGTGGAAGGGATCCATGTCATTTCAGTATAAATTTGACTCCAGTTTCGGTTGGTACATATAGCAGGTGCCCTACAGGTCAGAGCAACGAGCTGTGTTGCACTGAGAAGCTCCTGCAGTTCATGGCTGAGATGAATCATAGAAACAGCGCAAGAACTGGTAGACATTTCCGCTGGGAGAAGATACAGGTGTACTTTTACTGGGTGATAAATGGTTTCCACATCTTAAACGTAGCTTCGGTACAGACTTGTTGGGTTAAAACTGTTGTACATAGGAAGCCAGTCAAAGTCAAAATTAAAGGAAAGAGAGGAAGGTGTCTTTGAGCCTATTCTTGCGATGCACCTGGAAGAAGATTTTAGAAGCTATGGGAGGTCTCTTTTCTCTGCTGGAGGCTCGAAATGCTGTACAGGAGGATGGTTATCTCCCCTCTCCCGAAGTTCTGGACAGCTGGTCCATCACCTCCTCTGGAGACACCGTGAGGTTCTCTGACACCAACAGTTCAAGCAACACGAATCAAAAGACATCCAAATCACAAACATCACTACCTGCCCCACCGAGACACACAAACACAGCCACAAACTGTTACAGAAACCTAAAGAGACAGCTACTGTACCTGAGTATCTGACCAGGGTAGAAGAACACAGAAACAGGCCCAGGTGAAGTTCACACCACTGTCCTGATCACAAATGTGCTGACTAGCTACAAATGCTGTTAGTATTCCTTGCAAAGTTTAAATGTTTATTTATTACTGTTCCTAGGTATTTGAAACACTGAATGAACTCCAGGTTGAGTTATGTAATGTAAAGCTACCACAGGAAGCCAGTTCTTTGGTTTTAGCAACATTAACATGAAACATGCTTGACTGACACTAGTTTTCCAGTTCACTCACCATTTAAGTAATTCTCCATTATCCCCAGTAAACACTCCTACTTGGGCCACATCATCGGAACACTTTAATAGGTTAATAGAGATGTCGTGCATTTTCTTATAGATGTAAAATAATGACTTGATGAGGTTTATTTAATCACCTTCCCTGCTGCCTCCTGCTGTTTATTATTATCACAGAGGACTTCCAAATTGAGGGGAATCTGGCTGCTTTAGAGGGTAAGCTGGTTTAGCTCTGCACATCCAGATATCACACTGACACTCCTTCACTACAGCTGTGGCCCTGAATTAATTGGAGCTACTCAGGACTTCTGACACGTACAAATCTTATACTGGTTAACAGCATAGTGGCTGAAAGATCTGCAGGCAAACTGCTACGGAAAACAAGTTCATTTCCAGCCACAGAGCCAGCGTGTCAGAACCAGCAGGTGATGGAGGAAGAAATAAAACTGATCAGAAGACAAAGAGACGAACACAGAAAGTGACAGACTGACACTAGAGTAAAACATTCGTGATGAGAACATGATTTCAGTCACCACACTGCACTGAGCCTGTTAGCTTGATGAAAAGACGTGTTCAGGAAGATCATCGCTTTTCACAGTGTTACTGCAACTTGAAATGTCGACATGTTGAACCGATTTAGAGGGTATTACGTTGTTCGCTTAACCCTTTAACATTAACATATTTATCCTAGATTATATTTCGAGGCTACTCTCTATATAGGTCATGTTTAAGACTTGTTAAATTTTTAAAAAAAATATTAATGGTATTATGTCATGACTTTATGCACAAATGTGGTCTGGTTAAGACTATTATTAAAATGTTATTGATGTGTTTAGGAATCAAAACTGTCATCATCTATGAATTGACTTCATTACTCTGCTCTCCTCCCCACTGAGAGCTGGTGTTTGGGGAGCGTTCTGGTGCACTATGGCTGCCGTCGCATCATCCAGGTGGGGCTGCACACTGGGGGTGGTGGAGGGGATCCCCATTACCTGTACAGCGCTTTGAGTGGAGTGTCCAGAAAAGCTATATGTACGTGTAAGCAATTATTAATTATTACTATTATTGGGTTTTGTCCTACAAAAATACAATTTACCTGTAAATATGTAGATGTCGGAGATGTTTTTGGATTTTAACATTAAAAAAAAGAAAATGAGAAATGAAAAAATAGAATTAGAAATAATCGTCAGTAGTAAAATTAACAAGTAATAGGTTTATTCTATGCTAAAAAGAGAAGAAAGAAAACCGTTCCGGCCGTGGAGCCTTCTTCAGGTGAGAGTAATATAATTAAACCTATTGATCGGGCTACAGCAGGGGGTGTCGATTCCGATAACTGTATATCTCTACAGTGTACAGGTGTACAGTGCGGTAGTGAGGGTCTGGTGTGTATTGAACACCCTGATCATGTGACAAGGGTCTGTAATCTCTTCTTAATGAATGAGAAGATCCACAGCCAATCGGATCACTGGATTGATCCCAGAGAAGTCGCGATTGGTCAGCAGGATTTATTGCTGATTGACAGTAAATTTTCCCAATTATAGACGAGACTCGGACCATTTGCCCAATAAACTCCGAGATTCAGGAGAGGGGCGGGAATTTTAAATGTGTTGTTGTTGCTCTGCGTTTAAGAAACAGTAAGGATTTATTATTTAGCCAGAAGTAACATTTAATCGGTGTCGCTTTTCTTTGTGAAAAATCCGAGGCGGCTTTTTTGTGCTTTAGCTGTAAACTGTTGCGGTTTGTATCGTATTGTGTTCGTCTGAGCACATGAAATCACGGCGCTACGTTACACGAGTTGCTGTGGAAACTTTATTTCTGCTTCAGACACGTTGAGCCTCAGTGATCGTGAACCTTCGTGCAGATGAAGATGATGATGAAGAAGACGATGATGGCGAGACCCTCGTGTGTCAGAGCGCGTCTTCTAACTGTTACTGGAGAAACAAGACTGAAGCTCAGACCTTTCCAAAGGCTGAGTCCCTGAGCTGTGAGGATCATGAGGACCAGCTGGACAGTCCACTGTCCACTCCACAGCCCTGAGGAAGGAGGTAGGCAGGACAAGAGCTCGTCTTTAACAGAAGCTGTGAGAACTGAGGGGAGATTTTACTTTCTTTATTTTGTTCTCATTGTAGATTTTAAGAATGGGTTCATGTTGTGTTAAATGTGCTGTGTATTGTGCTGTAGCTGTAAACTGTCTGCAAAACACTTTCTCCTCTGGGACAATAAAGTAAGTAAGAGGTGTCCAGTCCTGGAGGGGTCAGTGTGTGTCTGCAGCAGGGCTGTCCAGTCCTGGTCCTGGAGGGGTCAGTGTGTGTGTCTGCAGCAGGGCTGTCCAGTCCTGGTCCTGGAGGGGTCAGTGTGTCTGCAGCAGGGCTGTCCAGTCCTGGTCCTGGAGGGGTCAGTGTGTGTGTCTGCAGCAGGGCTGTCCAGTCCTGGTCCTGGAGGGGTCAGTGTGTGTCTGCAGCAGGGCTGTCCAGTCCTGGTCCTGGAGGGGTCAGTGTATCTGCAGATGATCCAGGTGTTTTCATATCAACAGCAGGTGAAAAGCTGGGAAAAGGTGTTTGGTCCAGTTAAATCAGTAACCAGCTTGTTTAGCTCCAGTCTCTCTTCTGTAGCTCTATATTGTGTCCATGAGAGATATACAGTAGAAGACACAGATTATGTTTATATGTGTTATCTGAAAATTATGTTGTTAATTAATAAATATTTATTTTTGCAAGATCTAGAACAGATATTGAGATATTACAGATTGTGGTTTAATCCTTATTTAAAATAATTCACTGAACATCATCATCTAAATGTTTATTTTTCCATAAATGTTATTGAATATTTATAGACAGAGACAATGTTTTGAATATCTGTTAAATATGTTGCTTTATATACAGTATATACCTGTACAGATCTCACACCAGTGTCTGCTGGATCTCTTCAGTTTGCTGTGTGTTGTTTGTATTGTCTCTCTCTGTCCATTCTTATAACTGCTATCGTGATGTGGAATAGTGTTGTCAGTTGTTGTGTTGAAAGATGATCTCTGTTGTAGTAAACTGTGTTGTGCTCTTTGATCCCTCTGTCTGAGCTGCTCCTACACTGCTGTGGGTATTTTCTCAGGGACGGCCTCTGGAGAATCTGTACCAGCCTCAGGAATGGACACCGATATCAGCTGACTGTTCCTTCACTCCTTCATTCTGATAATTCACTACACTGATGTACTGTTTTAACATAATAAAACACTCCTGAGCAAAGTTTTAGTCACTTGTTTTTATCTTATTTTTGTTCCTTAATTAAACACCAGGTTGTGAACACCTCTTCCATGCTCTTGGGTTTTATTTCCAGTGTCTGTGAAAGAAACTGTGGTCTTCGTGGTGATGAGAGATCTCTCTGCTACTGACATGAGCTCTGTGCCTTGTGAGGGGTGAGATTCTCATGGAGAACAGTGGAAAGGTGAAGCCTGATTGTCCACATTTATAATTCAAGTCTAATTCCATCATACTGTCAAACTCAGAGCTGCTCAATACACACAGATGGAGTCACACTGTCTCACTGCAACACCTTTCACAGTGAAGCAGAGTCCTGTGCAACAGGCAGGACTGACAGCCCCTCTGAACACTGTGCAGGATCACAGCAGCTCCAGATCACTGCAGGATTCAGCGCAGCTCCAACTCTCCTCCATCTTCACAAACATCATCAATTCACTTCATCTGAGCTGCAGTTGTGCAGTGGCTCCTGCAGTCCAGCTGTGCTTCTGCTCTGTCTTTATTACAGAAAGGGGTCCTGCTGTCGGCCGGAGAGTGAATCGCAGTTTTAAAGGTTTTATATTTGTCGGCGCTGATGTTCCTGCGTGGCGCAATTGGCTCATCGTGTAGCGCACTGGTCTGCGGGCGGTGAGAGTCCGGGTTCAAATCCCCAGACTGGCCTAGGATCGGTGAAAGTTTGGGTTCGGGTCCATAAAGAAAAGGTTTTGTAAAACCCGAAACAGTACATGAGCTGAAATACTACTTTTGGAATTGCAAGAACAGGAGGGATACCTTTTTATTTATTTTTTTTCGTTTACCGAAATTTTGCCAGATAAGTATGACCGCGGAGTTACTCCAGATTTGGCAGGAAGTATAGCTCACTCTGCTGAACCCCGACTCTTACACATCTCCACCCGGCGCCCCGGGTTCGAGACCCGCCTGGCTCGACTGATATTTTTCTCTCGGGCTGAACTTGCGCTCTTCTGATTGGCTGCTCTTACACCCACCTCTTCCACACGCTGATTGGACACTATTAACACTGAACCCCGCCCTTAAGCCCATCCACACCCCCTGTCTCAGTCACCATGGTGACGGGACGCGTTCCCTCAGCAGCGCGGAGCGTCAACCTTCACCTACCGGGCTGCGAGTGTCCTCGGGCGGCGGGGCTCTAATCGAGGCCGGGGATGGAGGCTGCAGTCTAGGCCGCAGACCAGCAGCTCCCGTTTCCCCGACCACGACAGCCCGGTGCCCCGCGGCTGTAGCGCTGCGAGCCGCTTGGTGTGGCTGCTCACAGGGGGACCTGATTCACGACTCTCTACACCCCTGTACCCCACCCTCCCACACCCCAGAATAATCAATTAACCAATTAACACTCACAGCAGTTTATTACAGCAAATAAGGATATAAAGCATAAAACAATTACAATATACAGCAGTGCTATTAAGCAGGTATCCACACATTTCTATCTCGGTCCCCAGTGTCTCTTAATTTGCTACCTTTGTCGTCCTTTTCGCGCTCATCAGGGGGTTCATGTTATAAATAGGGGCGGGTCTGTGCTCCAGGCCCGTGCAGGCTGGGGTCAGGGGAGGTGGGGGGACTCCGGCGGCTCGCTGGCTGGGAGAGAGGCGGCTGGTACCCCGCTGCTCTCCCGGTACAGGCGCTTTGCTCGGCTTCCGGGGAAAAAAATGCATTACATTTTTCTTACAAGTTTTAACAAAAGCAGCAACTTTTTCTATGATAAATACATTTTAAATGCTTTTAACTCTCTCTCTTTAACCTTAACAGCAGGACAGCCGGCGTTTCGAGACCAAGGTAAGCGGTTTCTCTCTCTCCTCACACCGGGGGTTTCGGTTTTCACACCGGGTCTCACACGGCTGGGCTCCAGTTTCCTGCGGTCAGTTACCGGTAACTCGAGTTACCAGTTTCCCCCAGTTCAAGCTAAACGGAGCGGTCGGCGCGTCTTCATGCAAACCGGCTCCGGAGAAAGAAAACCCAGCCGGACCTGCAGCTGCACAGTGAGTCGATACCGGTAAGAGAGACGAAGCCCCTATGAAAGTGGTTTTCAGTCCTAAACGAGCCTTGAAGCTGCGCTTTCCTGACCGGGTCTCTCTCGGCCTCTAGGAAGAAGAGACTCGGACTCGCCTGTGAATCCGCCGCGGAGCTCCGGTCACTCGGTACACGGGTGGGTCTGCGCTCAGGTCTCCACGCCGAGAAGGACCCGACAGCCGCCGTTTAAAGCCCAGAGCCGCGCCAGGATCCTGCAGAAGCCTGGAATACAAACGAGAAAAAGCGTATTGTGCAGGTAAAAACACAACATACAACAAGCAGTTTAAAGAAGCTGAAGCACGATTTTAATACCATGTTTCTCCGCAGAGTCGAAGCCACAAGTCCTACAGCCCGTCCGGCAGCTCCGCCAAAAGTAAGTTTCGAAATTCATTTACTTTTCAGGCCCCATTTTGTAACATTTTCCACACGGACCGAGAAAAGCCGACAGCCGTCGCCCAGGATCCCGCTCCAGCTAAACGGCAAATTTGAGAAACTTACTTTGTTTGCAAACTCGCTATTTAAAGGCAGAGAAGCGACTCGGCTAAACAGCCGCGGATTGAAGTCTAACTGCAGACTGACCGCACCTGCCTTCTCATTCAGACTCGGCCAATAGGGGCGGCGGATCCCGGAGCTGCTCGTCTCTGCTGCTAAACAGCGAGTTTTCAAACAGGGACACGAGAGACCAAAAATCCCCTAACAGGGACAGTTTAACAAAAAATTCTCATTTGAGGATAAAAAGGAGCCTTTTAGTCAGAGCTACTTGGCTTGCAGCCCTTCCAGTGCACTCCACTGCAGTAATCTGACTCAACCAGCTGCTTAATTACTGCTGATCCTGCTAATTATCATTTCAACAGCACTGGGTGCAGCTACACTGTAATGCAGTGGACTGGAGAGGCTGCAAGTAGCTCCGATTCCAGTATCAAGGTCCCACCTTCACACTACAATACCCTGAGACAGGATGGGCTCCCACACTGACACTACACTGCCCACTCATGCTCTTCATTCACCTCAAGACAACACTGCTCACAGGGAACACAAATAAGGAACAAGCAGGTGTCGACTCCACACTGGAAAGGAAACAGGAAACTGGTTCTGGCTGTGGAGTGGTGTCTGTGTGTCGGGAGGCCATCAGGCTGCAGAGAAACAGGACACCTTGAGACAGAACAGGAGTCTGAAGAGGCTCTGAGGCTGGAAGCAATCACTTCTACACCTGTGATCAACCCATTACTTCACCGCATCCTGCCCAAACAGTTAATAAACCTCATTCTCAGCACTCATTACTAAACCAGTTTAATTTCTCTGGTTTATACACTCTCCTGTGATGAGATGTTAATGGTTCCTGCCCCTCGCCTGCTTTCTGACAGCATCCAAACCACACAGCAGCTCTCCTGCGCTTGTGTTGGGGTGAACTCGACTGTCGCAGGGGAAGGACATGTTTTCTGATGATGTGGAGTGAGTCTGAATCCTGCAGTTAGTATGTGAACATGATTCAGATATCAGGACTCTGCAGTAACAGTGTTAAGGACAATTGTAGCTGTTGTCTCACACATGAAGAAAACTCCAGAGCCAGAATAAATGTTCTTCTCAGTGTGGAATTCTCCCCTACTTGTTCCTCTGCAGCTCCACACTGACACTCCTCTCCACTCTGAGCACATTCAAACAGGCAGGTTTTTCCTACAGCTGGACCATCTCCTTTCACCAACAGCCTCAGCTGCACTCCCACCCAAAGACACTCAGATCTTTTTCATGGTCCAGTGGAAGAATTCTAACAGCCCAGAATATGAACAAAGCACATTAATTCATATCACTGGCCCTCTCAGTCAGCCCCTCCTGTAAAGGTGTATTGATACTGTGGGACACTTGAAAATGCAGGTTTTCATTGGAAAGATAGTGTCCTTCATCAGTACTGCAATGAGTCAACTTTACAGTCAAGCAATTAGTACTTGTGATAAGAAATATGAATAATCCTGGTTTTAATCTGTGGTAATTGTCTGCATACATTTGATCATATTAAAATACAAATCATTTGTGTTGATCTCTGCATTTTTTAAGTTATTGGGACACAATCACTTTATGTACATTTCGGAGTGTAGAAGAGTATGTGCTTGTATATCCCTCTGAGACAGTAACTGCATGAGGTCTGAGACCCATTGAGCTCACTGCCCTCTGTAATCATCTGAGATGCTTTGCTGTTGCCACCAAGTTCTTATTTAGTCTTCAGGTGATCATACTTCAATTGTTTTTCCTTCTGTCAATAGGGTTGAAATCCAGGCATTAGACCCAACAAGTTAAGGTGTTTCTACAGTTATTCTCCTGATGACCTCCTTGGTTGCATTATAAACTGACTCAAAGCTACAACACATCAATATTTGATGTGTCCTCCGAGCTGAGATGTAGATGACATGTATGGTCCCTAACTAACACCACCTCTAATCCTATTCCTGTACATGTGATCTCCATCTGAGCTCAGAGGACATTGAGGTGTTGCTGGAGCTCTCAGCTCTGAGTCCACAGCCTTCGGGTTTGAGCTTCAGTGACCCAGTACACTAGTGCTGATGGAGACGGACAGGTGAAGGAGTCTCCTCATGATCTCCCCAGGCCAGGCCATGACTCTCACAGGAGGTGCTGTTCTCTGGAGCATCTGCAGCTCCTTTCTTTCTCCACACCTGAACCTGTCATCTCTGTCCTCTGAGCGCATGCTGAAGCCTGGTGGAGGGAATGTCATGGCCTGGGGATGCAGGAATGTCTCAGACTGGGTCACTCATCTTCCTTGAGGATGTAGCTAATGATGGCAGCAGCAGAGGGATTTCTGAAGTTTACAGAAACACTTTCTCTTATGCAGCAGAAAATGCTTCCATACTTAATGGACAGTGCTGCACCATGCAGCATGACAATGACCCAAAGCATCCAGTCAGTGCAACCAAAGAGCTCATCAGGAGAAAATAGAAACTGGGCAAGTGTCTGCAGATTTCAGTCCAACTCGATATCATGCTAAATAAATGACTTCAGGTAAAAGCATCTCAAGAACAGGCGATACCTCATCTTAAATGATGACACTGAGTACAGTGAGCTCAGTTAATGGTTTAAACTCTGAAATGCATGTAACGTGAATGTGTCCCAATAAGTGAGACTATATGACATGATGAGGATTAATTCTCCACTATTCCTGCTGTTCACCATGCTCAGAACTGAAGTTAAGATTTCCCAATTGAGGAGAATCTGATTTACAGGGTGAGTTGGCTTAGATCCCCACACCCTGACATCACACTGAACCTCCTGGTATTTGGTATTAATGTGGAAGTCTGACATGTACACTTCATTATGCATATTCTGTAATTGTTTAGAACTCCATCTTGTATACTTGTTTCTGTATCAATACTGATATTCTCAATCATTTAAGATTTAAAACCAGAACACTGAACTTGCTGCTGGGCTTGTCAGCTACACCTCACTGTCCTCTGCAGGAACAGCTCAGTCAGGAGGTCAGCAGGAGGAAACAGTGGACAGTCTTGTACTGGCCAGGCCAGTCTCCACATTTAAATCCTCCAGAGTAGCTTTTTACAAATCAAAAACCCAAAACCTCAAGAATAGACCAGAAGATCTGTATGTCCAGACTGCAGGCAGTTACTGGCTCAAAGGCAGCTTCACCCACATGTTTCCCAGTCTTTACTGTCACTTGAAATTACGGCACTGAACTGGCTGTGCTTGGATATGATCAAATGTATGCAATTCCAGAAATAAAATGTATGTTTTATTCGGTTTATTCATCATCTCCTGTGCATGAATAAACATTGTTTGACTGTAAAGTTGTGGCTCATTGCTGGGGTACTGGGTGCAGATCTAGGACGAGTCTTGCTGTATTTAACAGTACAAGGGGTTGATATGATTTGCTGTGGAACTGAGGGACCTGTGCTCAGGGGCAAACTGAGAACTAATCTAGTTATGGGAAGCACTTGATTAGTAGTAACACCCTGTTCAGTGGCGTGCTCTGCACTCGGGTTTTAACTGTCCAACAGGCTAGAGCCCCTTCAGTGATCCAGTGCTCAGTATCCCGCACTGTCCCGGGACAGATGTGATGGCAGTACTGTACAGCACACCTCGCTCTGCATGACCCCGGTCATACAGATTCCTTAGAGCGCCAAGTTCTTTTTAAAAAGCCAAGACCAACCTAGAACGAGTTAAAACATAAAAGCAACATACGGGTGCGAGTAGAGTTTAAAAAGCACAACCCGGCTCAGAGAAATAGACCGCGTCTCTGTCGGCGCTGCAGCGCGATGTTAACAGCGTCTTGGTCAACTTCCTGACGGATGTGTAGTGATTGAACGTTGAAATTAATAAAATTTCATATGGTTCCTAAATCTGAATCGAAATTAAAGCGGGTGAGTATTTCTCGTGACGGTAAGGACACGGTCTGGAGGTCTTGAGCCCTTTTTATTCCAAATTCATTCTCCCGACAGTGGGACGAGCCCGTGTTCCGCAAAGCGAGCTGCGCTGTACTGCCGAGTGATTCCCTGAGCCCCTCCGCCAGCGCAGCTCCTCACTCCTGTCTGATGACTGTCGCTGCGCTGCTGCTCAGGGCTGAACTCCGAGCTCTTACCTGTTTGTCTTGTGTTTCAGGTCTCCCCTGGCTGCTGTCCCTGCCGCCCGCACAGGACCCATCCCGCACTGACCAGACTGCTGGCGCTGGACAGGAAATCGTCATCCCGGACGCCGTTACTTGTGATTCTGTAACTCACGCTGTGTTTTTGTTTCATTGTTGCCAACTGTCTTTGATTTGTATGCTTGCAAAACTCAATAAAGAATTTTGACTTCTGTCTTCCTTTCTTCGTAACATTATTTCTAACACAAACATAAAACCAAACAAAACGAAGAATGAGCACCGCCCGCAATGAATATTCATGAGGGGCGTGGTTAACGAAGGGGCGTGTCGTATGACTAAGTATGGGTGTTGCATTATTCATGAGAGGGCGTCACCAACTGATGTCACATCAACCAATCAAAATGTTTGGATTTGAGCCCACCTCCAAGATTTTTGCTCTCACATGATTGGTCACGTTTGAAGCACCACGCCCATGTCCCGCCCATGCCTCATTCTGATTGGATAAAACCCTATTTTCTCTATTCTGATTGGTTGAAGGATATGTCAATCAAAAAACCACACACCTCCAAAATGACGCAGTTCTTAAGGGTTGTCTTTTCATGATGGATGAGACATTTAGCCCAATCGCAAAAGCCCATCTTCAGACCCCGTCCAGGGTGTGATTTGAATAATACTAATGAACTTTAATTCACCTGATACATAAACAATTTTCTCATTATAGTAAATTAGCATAATTCCGAATATTAGTTACTAATTAAAATAATAAACAGATATTTACAGTTTTTCGTTTTTTTGGAAATTTGAAAGAAAGCAACCAGTTTTTTTTAAATACATTATAAACAATATATTTTAAATACATTACCCCCAAAACACAAATGAGCCAGAAGAAAAATAAATTTAAATTTTATTTGTGTTCAGTGCAAGCGTAAACATACATTCTACAAACCAAAAGCATTCGAGTGAAAACGCTTTCCAGTTAAAAAAAATAAAACCAAAACAAACAACAAAAACAGAAATCATTAAAACACAAGTAACGTATTAAATTACAAATAACTGGGTCAACCGATTTTAATACAAATTTAAATACATATGAGAGTGTTAACGCCGACATCTTACTAACAAAACAAGCAGTAGAAAAAAAAAATAAACAAGAGTTCACACAGTAAACGTTAGAAATAACATTATTTTCACTAGAATTGTTTTTTATTTCACATCAACACATATACAAATAGCTCATTTAAAAACAAGTGACTAGTGCGCGATTTTAATAAATGCACATTGAATGCAAATGAGGGAGTTAAACATCTTACAAAAAACAACAGAAAACGCACTTTTTCCACACTGAATCAAAGTGACAGTATTAATTCAGTACAAACATTAAAAACCTTAAAATAAAAAAAACACTTCTAGCCAAAAACGAATTTTCTAGTTCATATGAACAAGAGACATGCAAATCAGCTCATTAAAGTAAAGGGCCATATTTTAATAAATGCAAATGAGGAGTTACCGCCGCCATCTTGCTAATCAAACACAAACAACACAAAACCGCTCGATACTCACTAGCTGAAAGTCAAAAGCGTCCGCAACGATTCCGTGATGTGTTACAACGATATAATAAAAAATAGGCCCATAAAAGACTAAAAACGCAATAAAATTGTAGAAACGCCATTCACAAACCCCACCTCCCCATTTTGGCAGAACTTCCGGTAGGAAATGCGCCAGGGGGCGGGTCTTATTTAAATATGTGACTCTCAGCCAATCAGAGTCCATGGCGTCACGAATCAAACCACGCCTGTTGGCAGTAGAGGGTGGGGCTGCACCGCCCTCATGCGCTGGGAGGACGAACTACAAATTAGATTAATTGTAAAACCGCTGCCTATATATTGAATATTAATAAAGGATTGTGGTGGGCAGAGCCGCGAATTATGTCGTCTCGCCTGTTTATTGGTCACTTTGGGCTCCAGGTCCTATAAATTCTGACCCGCCTGATTATCCTTCTTTCGCGCGAGAGCCGGGCAAGACAGACAGCGGTAAGTAACTCGTCCAAACGCTTTTCAAGCTTTATTGCTCTGTGCATTTAAACCTGTATTAGGTCATTGTTTTACAATAATTTTCTACTCTATTTCTTATTCTTCTTTTCTCCGGTTTGTGCTTCTGTTGTCTGCAGAATCCTGTTAATATTCGTTCATATAACGTGCTGCTTGCTACTGCTCTTGAAATGTACTTGTCATTCGAGACTAACAAACATCACTCTTTTTTTCCCAGTTTTGTCCACTAAATCACATGTTCAGTCAGTCTGCCGGGACCATGTACGAGTCGAGAGGTAAGTTTCAGTATTTTCTCTGCATCTCGTTTCTCTCCAGCTCTCTCACTCCGGAGCTCGGCCAGGACTCGCGGCCCCAGTGACAGTGAGGGGAGAGTTTTACTGCCTGCTGCTCTGGTATCGGCAACATGTCGGGTAAGAACCGGGGAACGGTGTCAGACAGACGGGGCGCTGCTTTCACAGCCCGGGTCAGCTCTCTTGGGCAACTCACTGGTACCCTGGCTTGACCAAGAGGAGCGGGCTGTCGGGCTGTGGGAGCAGCTGTCTGCAGAGCCGCGGATACAGACCGTGTACCTGGCTCTGCCGTCTGTGGCTGCAGGCTGCCCTCTGGTGGCGGCTAAGAGCAACAGCGTGTGAGCTCGGGCTTCTGAAACAGTGATGCTCACTCCACTACTTCACTGTTCAGTCCTGTACTACCGTTCTTACTCACTGTAGTGTGAAATGTATTCTGACACAGCTCGACTTTAAGTTTTAATGACTTTACTTGTCTGTCATTCCAGCTTTCAACAAAGGCTTTGACTTCATCTCCAGCCTGGTTCCACTTTCACCTTCATCTCCCTCCCTGCTGCCTCCTGCTGCTCCTCCCTCTACTGAGGACTGAGACTGTGAAGAGTCAGAATCTGGCTCTAGGATTGACAGGGTGAGTTGGTTTAGATCTCTGTACCCTGACATCACACTGACACTCCTTCACTACAGCTGCAGCAGTGTCACAGTCTAGATCTCTTCATACTTTCCTTTACTTCTTCCTCTGCCACTAATGTTCCTGATCATTTCAAATAGAGGCTGATGATTCACAGGAACCATCTGACCATCACAGGAATCCTGAGTGTCTTCAGCTCCTCCTCTGAGTTCAGATGCTGATGGCATGTCCACCCCCTAACCCCACTACTAACCCCACTCCTCACTCTTCTACATGTTATCAACATCCCAGCTCAGAGGAGGAGCTGAAGACACTCAGGATTCCTGTGATGGACAGAGATCACTGTGAATTATCAGCCTTTATTTGAAATGATCAGGAACATTAGTGTCAGAGGAAGAAGTAAAGGAAAGTATGAAGAGATCTAGACTGCGACACTGCTGCAGCTGTAGTGAAGGAGTGTCAGTGTGATGTCATGGTACAGAGATCTAAACCAACTCACCCTGTCAATCCCAGAACCAGATTCTGACTTTTCACAGTCTCAGTCCTCAGTAGAGGGAGGGAGTTGAAGGTGAAGTCAAAGCCTTTGTTGAATGCTGGAATGACTGACAAGTGTAGTCACTTAAACTTAAAGTTTAAGTGTTAGTGTGATGTCAGGGTACAGAGATCTAAAGTGTGAGGAAGTGTTCTGGCACAGCCTGACCTATTTTAATGAGTTTACATCCTCTTTCCAGCTTTCAACAAAGTCACTGAATTCAGTCCAGCCTGGTTCCAGTCTGTCAACATATAATGAATAAACACCTTCAGCTCCCTCCCTGCTGCTCCTCTCTCTCATTGAGGACGGAGACTGTGAAGATTCAGAATCTGGCTCTGGGATTGACAGGGTGAGTTGGTTTAGATCTCTGTACCCTGACATAACACTGACACTGAGCTCTGATTCAGTAATGGACAGGTGTCATTTCCACTGTAGATGAGACACTAGAAAAGTGTGTCCTGCTCTCTGCCTGTCCAGCCACCCTCAGTACAGCCTCCCACTGACACTCGTTCACACTGTGGACTCTGCACCTGGAGCTGTTCTCTGTAGTGTCACAGTCTAGATCTCTTTATACTTTCCTTTACTTCTTCCTCTGCCACTAATGTTCCAGGTCAGTTCAAATAAAGGTTGATAATTCACAGTGATCTCTATTCATCAAAGGAATACTGAGTCTTAAGCATTACCTTGGAGTTCAGATGCTGATTGCAAGCTACTCCCTAACCCCACTACTAACCCCACTCCTCATTCTGATACTTGTGATCAATATCCCAGCTCAGAGGAAGAGTTTGGGACTCGGTATTTCTGTTATGAACAGATCACTGTGAATGATCATAAAGAGAACTAGATTAAGACACTATAGACAGCAGTTCCAGGTGCAGAGTCACACAGGCTGAAACACTTCCACAGTGTGAATGAGTGTCAGTGGGAGGCTGTGCTGAAGGTGGCTGCAGAGGCAGAGAGCAGGACAATATTCTGCAGTGTCTCTTCTTTAGTGAGGACAATATCTGTTCATCAATGAATCAGAGTCCAGCACAGCCTCCCAGTGACACTGACTGCATATTTCAATCTGTATGACTCTTCACCTGAAATGATCTACTTGGTCTCAAACTCTATACTTTCCTTCCCCTCTTCCTCTCAATATCATTCATTTTCCAGGTGACCCAGTCAACTGTGACCATTGCAGAAATCCTGCATTTCTTACGAATGTCCTCCGAGTTTGGATGTTCGGATGGATAAGGGTAAGTGATAGATACTGATGTCCAATCTCCAACCTTGAACTCTTATGTGAAGGACTGAGTCCATGATTTACAGAATGAGAAAAATTACTTCATCTTTATAATTTATATTTTGAATAACAGATGCAGATGCAGTCATCCCAGCTTTCAACAAGGACTTTGATTTTACCCTCAGCCTGGTTCCACATCCACCTCCTTCCTTGCTGCCTCCTGCTGTTCCCCACACTCTGTGTGGACCTTGATGATTCCCAGTGGAAAGAGAATCTGACTCTGAGGTTTATGGGGTAAGTAGATCTAGATCTACACGCCCTGACATCAGACTAACCCCCTTCACTGTGGCTGCAGGAAATCTAATAAGTCATCTTTCCTGTCCATCCAGGAAGCTTCCTCACCCTCCTACCATCAATCCCACTCCCTTCCTCAGTCTGACTCCCCCTGTGCGTCTCTGTGACTGTCCAGACTGGTCACCTCACCGCCCTGCCTGTGGTTCAGGGTCTGTTCCTGTTAGCCTGCGATGCCACTGACGTTTCATCACCTCCTGGTTTGATGAGACTGTCGATTGAGATGATCCAGCCTCAGCCTGGGTCTCATTTCCCTGGACTCCAGGCAAGTCCCTGTTCTCCCCAGATATTCAACTCCTTGTGTTTCCAACCTCCTCAATATCCAACCTCCACCTGGATCAAGTGGCTTTCAGTTTTTATCTGGCTGAAGACATACTGCCTGGATCCCCATCTGTCAGTTCACACATGATGTTATAGTTCTATTTTCTGTTTCACTCACAGTTAATTTCCATTACCCTCTCCACCATCGTTAGAACCCAAAACAATTCATGAACTGACAACAACAATAACACCAGGTCTGATAAAATGTATTAGAGGTCATCTTTCTAAATTTTTTTTTACTTCATTCTGTAAAGCCATCTGAATCTTATTTTCAAGGAAGTTAATTGTAATTGTAAACTGAATTTTCATTTCTCATGATTTTGTTTTGAAGTTTTAAACTGTGTTTATTGCTACAGTGGTAGCTTTCTGTGAACTGTTTTCAAGCTACAGGCGTGATTTCTTATTGGAAAACTGGTTGTTGGTTTAGAGTAACTACTGGCCTCCCTATTACTGTTCTGTTGAACTGAATTAACCTTTATTCCCCCTGAGGGAATTTGTCTTGCACCTCAAGAGCTCATACCATATGACAATATAATATGGTATAATATGACAATAAAATATAGCAACAGTACAATACTATGATACAAAACAACATCTCAGTCAGAAATAAATGCAGTATCATAAGATTCAAGACAATCAGCTGTTTAAACAATGAGATGATCTGTACCTCCAAACAATCTTTTCATTTTTCAACAATTGAATGCTTTCATGTACTAATAAAGTAAATGCTCCTATAATTGCCTAGGTCTCTACGTGTGAAATGCTGTATAAATGTGATCATTAATTGAGGTTATTCAATAACATCAGACCGTAACTAAATGCATTGAATTCCCTTTAACAATTTCCTAACTTAAAAAATGGACTTTTTTATTATCACAGTACTGCTATCGGTTTTACACAGCTTCTATCCTCTCTGTAACTTTTGTTTGTATTTAACACATTTCAGTATCTCTTGCAGTGTAGCATCTATGTTGGTAGTTTTTAATTCAGATTTAGCTAGAATTTCCATTCAATATTAGGTAACTATTGACTGCTTGATACTGTAATGTATAAATATAGAAACACAAATGCCTGAGAAACGTGTCTTTTCATAATTACTGTGAATTGTTTTAACTTTTAATTAACAGTTGTTCTCTCTGGATGTGATCTTGTCCAGCTCTCAGCCCCTCTTGCCCCTCTCTGTCAGCTCCTGTCCTCCTTTCAGGATGTTCACCTTCCCTCCTGCACTGCTGTCACCCTGAGCTCCCAGACACAGGCGCTCTTACCTCCCTCCCTGTCCAGCCAGAGTCTGCTCCTCTTCTCCGTGAGCAGGGACACAGTCTGCCTCTTCCTTTCCTTGCAGATCCCAGCACGGACATTCCTGACTCCTGCAGAAGGGAGCACAGGGGAAAGACAGTGATGTTTACAGCTGTAAGAGGTCATGTTCAACAAATGAGTGGCACCATCTGCTCTAGACATACTGCAGCCCCAATACAGTGACAGTGTCTTTCTTGACAAATTGGTGTGGATCTACACACTGGGTACAGGGGTCTCCAGCCCCAGACCTGTTGCTCTTGTAAGTCACCTTTAAATCAGCAGTTCCTTACAGATGAGGAACACTTGTTTAAGCAGTTGATCAGCACAGCAAGGAGACATCCTTGAGTCCTCAATAATTAATATTTGGATTTGTTCACAATCGTCTCTAAAGTACCTGATCTAATGAAACACATATATATGTGATCAGTTAAATTGTCCCAGGCTTTTGGAAGGTGATAATTGAGGGTTACCTTTGAAACATGCTGAAAACATGTTGGACTGGGGCTTCTCAGGACCAGAGGATAAGACCTCCTGACTTCCATATACAAACTTACTCTACTCAAATCCATAAATCATACTTCTGACCCCCTGAGATGTACTCTGTTGGGTAGTCTGGGGTATTACACGACATGCTCATGATGCTTCATCTTTCACTTGGAGCTCACTGGAGTTGACAGGCTCCCCAACACCCTCCTCTACTGAGCAAGTCAGGTTTATCCTGACCTCATATAGACATGTAAGAAAGGAGCATTTTTCTCCTGAAAATCCAGCTTTTCACTGCTGTTTTACAGCTTTAAATAGATGTACCTGGTGATTTAGAGATCAGTTATCAGAACTCTTATGCTTTTACATCCAACTATTATTAAAGTTTATTGACAGGACCCAAGCTCTTGAGAAGCACCACCTCATTTTCACTGGGGGGGCCTGTTAGAAAACATACCCAAACTACAGCTATCACAGCACAGATATCACAACACAAAGAACAAAAGAGAAAAGTAAATAAAACACAAACTATATAACTGCCATGAAAGGTAATCTGAAAATTAATAAGTATAATAATTTCAATTACTAGAACTTTGTGTTCAGGGGGTAAGTTATTCCAATCCTTCGGTGCTTTGTAGCTATAACCTTTCCTTCCAGCCTCATAATACACTTGTGGAACCTTAAAATATCTTTGCTCAGGCTGTCTGAAAGAGCACTCTGTATAACTTACACACAGAAGATCTTTTAAAACATGTGGAGCTGCTTGCAGAATACATTTAAAAAGAAACTGATAGCAGTGCAGTTGCCTGTTCAAAAGCGGTAACCAGTGCTGTTTTTCATAGGCGCTGGTGGGTTCTATAAAGACATCCAGGAGCCCATCAACACAGGAGGTTTAAGTCACATCCAGGAGGAAAACCGAGCCTTGGATACACTCCCAAACATTATTCCCATAAATTATAGAGCTAGATAAGACTTTATTTATCCTGAAGGGAAATTCAGGTGTAACAACACCCCAAGACAAGTAAAAACACACATCAGAATAGACTAAAAATTAAAATAAGGACAGCAATACAAAATGAAATAGAGTTAGTCGTGTGCACAATATGCTAAGATATCACCACAGTCCAAGAGAAGCAACAATAACTGGTATTCAAGTGTCTTTCTAATGTTCATTGTAAAACACTCTTTAGACTTATAGAACATCCCAGGCTTATAACAGTTTGTTAGAACAATGTGTTTATTTATCTTAAACCCAAATATTTTATACAACCTTTATCCGTTGTGTAAATAATAAAAAGCTTCCTGTACAGTTCTCAACCTTTGTCTTGGGTGCAACAACGCGATAGAAGATGTTTCCTGGTTTAAGATCAAATGCTTTGTAGACAACTGCTTTTGCACTAAATCAACATGAGTTTGTAATGAAGCTTGAAGATGTGACCAATTTGAGCTAGAGGTGTGAAGCACAGTATCAGCTGTGTATAAATGAACACAGACATTTACATAATAAAGGTAAATCATTTATAAATAAAGAAAAGGTAAAGGACCAATTGAGACCCCATTTTTGTAATTCAAGAAATTGAGATTCATACCCATTGATAATTACATACTGTCATCTATTACAGAGACGTGCATTAAATCAAGCCAGACCTCTCTGGGGAAAAAATATGATCAGCTAAAACAAAAGCTTTTTAAAAGTCAATAAAAATAGCTCCTATTCATTTATCTTCATCAGGAGAGAAGTACATGTCATTGGTTAGTTTCATTTGTGCCACAGTGGTAGAATAGTTTGGTCAAAAACCTGACTGAGATGGTGACAATAAATTAAACTCATTAAGATATTTCTGAAGATATGAAAATGTTTGAAAAATGAATAATTATACATATTACTGATTTAAATACAGAATTATTTATTTCAGACGAGTTACCACCTTTATAAGGTGGGGTCTCTCCAGCACATTTCCAATGAGATGGAATCTCACTGGTTGCTAATGATGGAGCCTGCTAGCAGGATCTGTATGTTACTCTGTACCCATATAGTGGTAGGAGCTGTGAACTCCTGCTGAATCCACACTCTAACCTTCACGCTTGTTTTAGCACAGATGCCTCCCCCTCCCAGTACTAAACTCCTGATGGGGAATGTTTATACTAAACTCCTGATAAGAAAGGAATGTTTGAAGTGCTTTCTGAGTCCTGGAGTTTCTTGAGAAAGCTACCCCAAAGACAGGAGGGGGAGGGTGGACAGAAAAGTATATATAAGCCATATCCCCTTCGAACTACGATAGATACTATAACTATTACGGTCCTTACTGTGGTTGCTGGTATGCATACAATAAAGCTTGGCTTGACAAACAGACACTTCAGGCTGGAATCTCTTGGTTTCTACACTAATGATAAATTAAACAAATCTGTTAAAGGATATGTCCATATATTAGCAGCCAGTTCATTAAACTTTTGACTCAAATGCATCTAAACCTAGTCCTTTGTTATTTTTGAAGTCCTTCAGTTAACCTGTACTGGTTTATTTTTTTAAGTGGAAATACAGTATCTGTCTTACAGTAGAGGTTTTCTGGTAATAATTATATTCAGTGGATGTGTACTTACAATTAGAAAGAAGAACTGTGCTTGTAGAGATAAACCATTGACTAAGGTGATTAAATACATTAGCTATATGTCACAGCTCAGTAATATCACTATCATTAACCTTTATCTGATGAACAGGCTTATTGCCAGATTAATTAATGAGATTCTTTACATATTTCCAGAAACATTCTGATTTTTAAAAATTCTTGTGCCATCTTTAAAATAAAAAGCTTTGGCATTCCTTGTGTGTGTTTAACAAAAATTTCTCAGTTGCCTATAAATCTCCCCGTCTTAAACTAAAACCTTAGTTTGGTGAAACGTAGCCCAGGCCTCGTCCCATTGACTAAAGAAGAACATTAAAACTGAGCTTCTCCACGGTAAATGTCTACTTTTGACTGTAAAGGAATAGTTTTATTCCCTGCTGAAAAAAGAAGGAAGAAAACACAGGCCGAGGAGCCTTCTTAAGGTGTGTCAGCAGAGAATAAACCAATTACTTGTTCCTTTGCAGCCTATGCATGCTGACGTGGCTCCCCACCTGAACTACTTTTGACTTTGTTTTCCAAGGTGTGTGTCTGTAACAAACCATCTTCAACCCCCTGCTGAGACAGCCCCATGCCTCTTGGACTGTTGGTTCTAACTGAAATTTCTCCCAGGTAAAACAAAAAGTAGATCTTGAATGAAAGCCTCAACATTTATATTTTTGTAATAATAATAATATTATTTTTGGATGTGCTTTAGAGATCTTAATTTTCCAGACATACTACATTGTAAAATGATCACTGAAAGAATCTGTAAGGGTTCCAGACTTTACAACCCTAACTCCTTGTGTCACTAATATCCAGTCTAGTAAAGTACGGCTTTGAGTTTGTGAATTAATTCTAGTCAGTGTTTTAATTAGATGAGTAAAATTAAAGCTCTCCAGTAAATTTCTATCTTTAGTTGACTATTTATTTTGCCAATCACTATTAAAATACCCCAAATAATCCTTTCGGCTGTTGGTTCTATTGAAACTACAGGAGAGGTTATGCAGTTAATAGATTCTGCATGGTGGTCTATAAGAATTACCAATCACGTATTATTTGTTTTCATGATTATTCTTTGGCATAATTGCAAGTTATTTGAGATGTAAACTGCGACCCACCTCCACAATTACAGTACATCTCTCTGCTCTGAATAATTTTTAATTATGGATTTCAAGTTCACTACCTGTAATTTTACTGCTCAACCGTGTCTCTGAAAGAGTTATGACTTTCCCCCCCGACCACGAAGTAAATCCATTTTTGGAAGCAGGCTTCGAATGTTGGAATGCATAATTTCCAATCCTTTAGAATTATCCAAAATATGATCATACAAAATGAAATACAAGTCAACAAAATGCATATTGCATGGAAAAAATGATTTCTTACATTTAATATAGAGTGCCAAACATGGTTTGGGAAAAGGAAACAAATATACAGACAACCAAACCCATACAGATAACATAAAAAGAAACATATAACTAAAAAGCCAATACAAAAAAAAAACCACTATAATAAAATAAAGACAAAATAACAGTTTTGGGGCATATGGAGATTTGTTGAATACTAGTCAATTAAGGAATGTATTAGAAAACTGCTGGTAATAAACAATGCATAATTAAATAAAAACAATCCATTCTTAAGTTAATTCATAATTGAAACACAGAAGTACATACGATACATATTATGTACACATCACAGGTACAATATAGCATTAAAGAAGTCACAGTTTACAAATAACCACAGTTTAGAAATAAGCAACACTGGTGTTGACACCAATTCATTACAGAACCAAGTAGTGATATTCGAATCTGGAAATAATTATCCACTTACAATTTATCAGCCACAGATTTGGGACGCACACTATTCCTCAAAGGCTTTGTGAATAGGATACAGCGTTTTGCGTCTCTGCAGTATCTCATGAGGGTATAGAGAATTCAAGCCAAACTGCTGACCCTGAAGTTATCCCCCTCTTTGCTTTTACACGTTTTGCAGCCAGAGGATGTGGTTTTTGTTTTGAGACAGATTTGTATCTATTTTTTTGTATTTGTATCTATCTTTTTCTATTTCTATTTGTATCTATTTGTAGTCTATGAACAGGAGCAAAAGGCAGGGCGGTTATCACATCTTCAGACAGCTGTAATTCCTTTAGGATAAAAGGTTTCTTAGGGTTCGAACCCTTTACCTCTAGAATACCAGTCACCACCATGTTATCTCTCCTTGATCATGTTTGAAGATCAGGCTGGGATTCACACATTAATGCACTTTCTTTAGACTTCATTTTGCAGGGTATTAACAGCAGACTTTAAGCCACTTACTTCTGTTCTTGATTCAGTAAGTAATTCATGTGTCAAATCAAGTGATACTGATGTGGACACATTCAAATCCCATCGTTATTTTTACAATATACACTCTTTGGCTCCCACCAGGCCACACTGCGATGCGCAAAGCATGCTGGGAGCAGGTCGGGGTAAACTCTCATTTTAAACGTAGATGATGGTGTCAGAATAGGGTTGGTGTGGCAGTTAGGGCCACTGTCTCACCTCTCATAGTCCTGGGTTTGGGTCTTGACTGGGTGCTGTCTGTGTGGAGTCTGCATGTTCTCCCCATGGCAGAGTGGGTTTGTCCTGGTGCTCCAGCTTCCTCCCGCACTCCAAACCCCTGCTGTCTCGGTTCACTGGTGTCGGCAAAACTGTCGCTTGTAGGCATGTGTGAGCCCTGCGCTGACCTTGTGTCCAGTCCAGGTTCTGTCCTGCCGGCTTAGACTCGGGCTCAAAGCAGCCCACCTGGACGAAGAGAAGTAAAAATGAATGGAAGGGTATTACAGTCTGAGCTAAAAAATAATCTCGTATATCGTAACCGATAGAGATGCTGCGTGCTCTTAATCAGCCAAAATCATGTTATTTCATTAAAAAAAATATAGAAAAAGGTTTCTCTGTCTGCAATAAACCTTATCAGGCCTGAGACCTAATCAGAACAAATGTAAGTAACTGCTGACTTTATCATACTCCACATGAAGAAAAATAAATGTCTTTGTAAATGTTTCTACATTGCAGTGATGTAAAAAAGGTCAGAGATAATTAAAACTTGTTTATCCAGGGACAGATACTTGATCATCCTGTGATCATACTCACCGCTGTGTGACTGAATCCTCATCAAGGCGAGGAACAGCTCTCACCGACACAGAGCTTTTTTCTAGAGTGGAGGTACTGGAGGAACAGAAACACAAAACAGAAAAATGTACTGAGTAAGAAGTGCTGAACACAGCTCCACACAGCCACAGCTGAACAGCACACACACAGGTTTCAAGAATGACATCAGCTCCTGTTATAAAATGACACAGTATCAAAACTAAACTAAACACCACACTTACTCAAAAGAGAGTGTTTGAGCTTGGTTGTTTTTTTAATTTACCAGTGTAAACACAATTATTCAGCACATTGGTACAACAGCAGGTACTGTATGTGAAATTCTGTTCCCAGCATTTATCCACATATTGAACTGCAGGTCAGCAGCGCATCTTAAGGCTGAAGACAGAAAACAACAGGAAACTGTCTGATCTCCACTGGAGTGAAGGAGCTGTCTGTACCGGAGGAGATCTGGACAGAACTAACACCAGCTACACTGTAGTTTTACTGTACCAGACACAGCCCCTCACAACCTTCAGCTTAGTATTACCAAACATGTCATATTTCTTTGAACAAAAAAAAAATCCTTCACTCGCTCCAATGCAGCACAGTTAGTGTGTTGAAATCTCTCCTATGAGACGCGTAGTTGTGATGCAATTAACAAACTGAAATGGTTTCTCACGTATCTGTTACACTGATCATAAAATGTAAACAATTATTGACATTTCAACAGAAAACACATGCATTAATGACTAACATTAAATTACCACGTGCATTCGCCTACATATATGACAACGTCATAAATATATAATACTGTTTCGAATAACAGAAATACTGTAGTATTAATATTCATCTTAATACGCAGCTCCGCACTAGCCGGAGGTTTACTGTAAACGACCCACAGGTATGAAAGAGCACAACATGTTTTATTTTACACATTCACTTTAAATTAATAAAAATCCTGTAACACAGACCAGCTCCTCTCCCACTAAACTGAGAACATCATTCCGCACCAAACCGGGCATCGAGAGGACTGTCGTCACTGGGGAAACTACAGGCAAACTTCCCTCTGCGTCACTACTTCGCTTTAAACTTTCGACATTTGTTATTGCGACGTAACTAACCTGCTACGCACCACGGGAAAGGGACGTCTTCGCAGTCTCCAGGTTTACACATTTATAAACAATTTATAACAAACTGTTTCAAAACATCAAGTTAAAAGCCACGTGTCCGACGTAAATCCTTCGTCACTGTTGAAAAGAACAACAAAAACAGGGCGTTTCGTAATCCCCGCCCCTCTACAGAAATCTCAGCTGTCATTGGTCAATCCGGGGAAGGACTCGTTAGCTATTGAGTATGCTCACTGTCAATCACAAACTGTATCCCACCATGCAATCTGACAAAGCCTGCAGGCCAGCGGCGGCCTCGTCACGTGATGCGGGTGTGCTGTGTTGCCGGAACCCTCGTGACTCGCCGTGCAGGAGCTGCAATGGCGTCTGAGCGCCTCGATCGGCTCCAGAGACCCGCGTTACCCACCTCTGTCCAGCGCTCATTTACTGGAAATCAGCAACAACTACAGAGCGATTCCACGGTGAAGAATAGGAAGGAGAAATACAAAGTTCCGGACACTGTGTCTTAGATAAATGTCAACGTTAAAAGCGATGTTTTTACTTGTTATAAAAGCTCGGTTTCTTTTGGAGAAGGATGGCGTTGCTGGAGGTGTTGTTGCGCACTTTTGTTTTTGCAAACGCTTTTGCATTCCCTAAAAAAATAAAACATAAGAACTGAGAGGATCACTTTCGGGCTGTCTGGTGCTTGAAGATGTTCATATTAAATAAACTGAAAGATCCCATAGGTGGGTAGCGTGTTCCATACCCCTGCCACCCTTTGTGTAAAGAAGGTACCCGATTTCAATTTTCCCGGTTCGATGTGTCAATGTGACGTCTTATTTAACCGTTAATTCTGTAGATCTCTGTTTAGCTGCCTTTGTCGGTGTCTGTGAAGTTTATGAAAGTTGAATTAAGTGCCTTCATAGTCTTCTTGGCTCATCAGTAAAAAGATTCAGCTCCTTCCCTTAAGCCCTGAAATGAATCTCCAGAATAAGAATCATCCTTAGATGAACATACTTCGATTAAAGCGCTCGGGCTGCCTGCTGCTTTCTGTAAATGAATGAACAGGTTCAAAGAGATCTTCGAGGTGTCTGTACGGTGAAAAGGCACTTTGGAAGATGACGTAGAAAATTCCACATTGAAACAGCGGAATCTGAAAACGAATCTGAATAAGTTTTTCGAACATGAATTAAGTGCCTGGGTTGTAATAATAACGTTTTTAATTTGCGTGCTCAGACTTTGGTCGGGATACAGCTGCCCAGTTTGACAAAACTGGTCTGTTCTCTGTGAGAAGCAGCCGGTCCGGGAGTGTGTTATTGACACTGAACATAGAGCGAAATAAATCATCCGTTTTAAATAATTCAGAATTCATTCTTATTGTGTTACATGACCGTCGGTCTCGACTGTATTATTTACACCTTGTTTTTATCTTTACTGCCGGTTTAAGTACATTTATTTTAAAAATAGACGACAAAGTGCCGGGTGAGCACCGCCTTTCGTGTGCGCTGTTGTTGGAGTTTGAGCAATTCTGTCAAAATCACCGTCCTGAAACAGCTGTAACTCAACTGCGTATTAAAGACCAGGGGGTTTTCTCCGTATTTCGTGTGGTTGATCATCGATTCTGTGTATCTGTGAGGATTACGGGGCAGTTTTGTGCGGGGAGAAAACACAAGTGCGAGCGGGCTGTGCGGAGCGGAGCTGCAGCAGCAGCAGCGGTTGAGTCTCCACGGTTCTCATGCGGCCTTGAAGTTCCGCCCTGCGCGCGGAGCCGCAGACAGTCCGACAGCAGACAGAGACGCAGCGATGGCAGAAGAAGTCGCTCCGGCCCCCGCCGCCGCGCCGGCCAAGGCGCCCAAGAAGAAGAGCGCCGCCAAGCCCAAGAAAGCGGGCCCCAGCGTGGGAGAGCTCATCCTGCAGGCCGTGTCCGCCTCCAAGGAGCGGAGCGGCGTGTCCCTGGCCGCCCTGAAGAAGTCCCTGGCGGCCGGCGGCTACGACGTGGAGAAGAACAACTCCCGCGTCAAGCTGGCCATCAAGAGCCTGGTGACCAAGGGCACCCTGGTGCAGACCAAGGGCACCGGCGCCTCGGGCTCCTTCAAGCTCAACAAGAAGCAGGCGGAGACCAAGCCCAAGCCCGTGAAGAAAGCCGCCGCCGCCGCCAAAGCCAAGAAGCCGGCGGCCAAGAAACCCGCAGCGGCTAAGAAGCCAGCGGCCGCCAAGAAGTCGCCCAAGAAGGCGGCGACCAAGAAGCCAGCGGCCGCCAAGAAGTCGCCCAAGAAAGCCGCGAAGCCCGCAGCGGCCAAGAAGGCGACCAAGAGCCCCAAGAAGGCCAAGAAGCCAGCGGCGCCTAAGAAGGCAAAGAGCCCGAAGAAAGCCAAGGCAGCGAAGCCCAAGGTGGCCAAACCCAAGACGGCCAAAGCTAAGAAAGCGGCTCCCAAGAAGAAGTGAGCGATCGACCCTCGACTTAATTTCCTACAAACCCAAAGGCTCTTCTAAGAGCCACCAGCCCTTCCGAGAGAGAGCGCAGACTTTCCTTTTCACCGCTTGAAATCCACCGCGATACTGAACTGCGATATTTAGCCGAACTGGGTAGAATACTGTACAGATGTAAATGTTGTAAATAATACTGTAAATACTGGGTGCATAGAGGATGTGTTTTATTAAGAAATAAACTTTTTCATCTTAACCGAACAGCGCTGTGACTCCTTGTATCTTTAAACTAAATGATTTTAGTTGAGATGAAATGTAACATTGTTACATCGCACGTAGGTTTACACTGAAGTGACTCACAGTTCCTGACTCGCAGCTAAAGCTAATTGGTCACTATAATAGCGACAATGGGGACTTCTTTAACGTTGTACTGGCAGGCGAGTGATCCAGATTCTTAGGGGATGTTTTTGCTTAAATACACTTTCGTGTAAAGTCACCGTTCCGGAACCTTCGCCTAAGGAATGAGAATCACAAAAGAAACAAAGAGAAACTCCTAGTTTCAGTCCTGCCTGTTGATTGGTTGAGACTGAGGGCGGGGGAAGGCAGCAGCTGGTCTCTGATTGGCTAGAAATATGGATTCGGTTGAACCAATCGAATGTATTCGCGAGTGTTCATAAGCGGGGCGGCCGCAGAGCTGTGATCATTGTCGACTGTTTTCGTTGAGCGTCTGAGAAGTACAAGATGAGCGGCAGAGGAAAGACCGGCGGTAAGGCCAGAGCCAAGGCCAAGACTCGCTCTTCCAGGGCCGGACTGCAGTTCCCTGTGGGCCGTGTCCACCGGCTGCTGCGCAAGGGAAACTATGCCGAGCGGGTCGGCGCCGGAGCCCCGGTGTATCTGGCCGCGGTGCTGGAGTACCTGACCGCCGAGATCCTGGAGCTGGCTGGCAACGCCGCCCGGGACAACAAGAAGACCCGCATCATCCCCCGGCACCTGCAGCTGGCCGTCCGCAACGACGAGGAGCTGAACAAGCTGCTGGGCGGCGTGACCATCGCGCAGGGCGGCGTGCTGCCCAACATCCAGGCGGTGCTGCTGCCCAAGAAGACCGAGAAGCCGGCCAAGAGCAAGTAAACAGCCCGGCAGAGACCTCCGACTGACCCTGAACACAAAGGCTCTTTTAAGAGCCACCCACAGCCTCTTGAAAAGAGCGATTTCTGTTTTTATTCATATAATTCCGATATTTGTGAATATGTTGTAGCCTGTGTTTTTCCCCGAGGTTTTAGCAGTGATGTCTGTGGCTCAGGATCACAGCCGCTGTGTGGACGAGCGATTTCTGTTGCGCTCGCAAGACAGTTCATAAAATCATTTTCTTCGTTCAGTTCGTTCAAGTAGATTTCCCCTTTTAATTATAAACGAGCAGAGCAAACTGGGTTCCTTATTGTACTTGTGATGGGGGGGGGTTAGAAGATTCTCTTCATTCGCATTATTTTATCATTTATATTACTGTATAACGAGCTTTTAACCCCGAGCTGTCAAGTTAAACAGGAATCAGGGTCCCTCAGCACAACACTCCTCCCCTGAGTCACAGGACGCCCTTTTACACTATAACATGATTTAACTTCGTTATAGTAAATTATACTATTTCATGATTTAATGGAAGTATACTCCTGTCCTGGATTATTATAGTTAAAAGAAATCAAGGTCCTTGACAGGTTATTGATTTCTAGGTATAAAAACGCCTTTATACTTTGATTTGATCAAACAAAGCAGATCGGAGAGGGTGTATGAACTGCGCGCTCCTTCTCAAAGTATCCAATCAGCGAGAGGCTCCCGGGGCCCTTCAGCCAATCAGGACGGGGCTGCCTGCGCATATAAACCCGAGTGCGGGCTGCTGCTCTCAGTACAGTGCTGATTGTGAAGAGCAGCGAGGAAGATGGCGAGAACCAAGCAGACCGCTCGCAAGTCCACCGGCGGCAAGGCGCCCAGGAAGCAGCTGGCCACCAAGGCTGCCCGCAAGAGCGCCCCCGCCACCGGCGGCGTGAAGAAGCCCCACCGCTACAGGCCCGGCACCGTGGCTCTGCGGGAGATCCGCCGCTACCAGAAGTCCACCGAGCTGCTGATCCGCAAGCTGCCTTTCCAGCGCCTGGTGAGAGAGATCGCCCAGGACTTCAAGACCGACCTGCGCTTCCAGAGCTCCGCCGTCATGGCTCTGCAGGAGGCCAGCGAGGCTTACCTGGTGGGGCTCTTCGAGGACACCAACCTGTGCGCCATCCACGCCAAGAGGGTGACCATCATGCCCAAAGACATCCAGCTGGCCCGCCGCATCCGCGGGGAGCGCGCTTAGACACGGACCGCCTGCTGCAGCATCTTTTCCCCTGAACACAAAGGCTCTTTTAAGAGCCACCACAACACTCGAGAGGGTTACATTATTCCATTATAGTCTGTACGAGGCACAATTCTCGTTTGGTTAGCTGATAAGTGAAAGCCCTACCGAGAAGCGGTTTTCTACCAACTCGTGTTAAAGCCCCCCTGCACGACTGCAGTACACCAGCGACACACGTCTCCCCTTTTGCTCTAAATTCGTTTTTCAGCATTCATATCCACATTTGAAAGTGTTCAAATGCATGAGACTATTTTAATGACACAAGAGCGATTGGCATTAAAAGCCCTTCCGCTACTCTTTATTTTCTTTTCCGAATTCGGGGTTTGGCGGGGAGCGCGCTTAGACACGGACCGCCTCCTGCAGGATCTTTCCCCTTGAACACAAAGGCTCTTTTAAGAACCACCACAAAAATATAAAAAAGATCAAATATTTCACTGCTGATGTCCTGTACTGTATTGCAATGTGTTACAGTTGAACACGTATAAAATGGACCCCCCTAATTTCTTAGATTCTTCGGTTTCCGGCATTCAGGCACCTCGGTTTAGTAGGTGAGTAAACATTGGATGTGCTTTAGAGATCTTAATTTTCCAGACATACTACATTGTAAAATGATCACTGAAAGAATCTGTAAGGGTTCCAGACTTTACAACCCTAACTCCTTGTGTCACTAATATCCAGTCTAGTAAAGTACGGCTTTGAGTTTGTGAATTAATTCTAGTCAGTGTTTTAATTAGATGAGTAAAATTAAAGCTCTCCAGTAAATTTCTATCTTTAGTTGACTATTTATTTTGCCAATCACTATTAAAATACCCCAAATAATCCTTTCGGCTGTTGGTTCTATTGAAACTACAGGAGAGGTTATGCAGTTAATAGATTCTGCATGGTGGTCTATAAGAATTACCAATCACGTATTATTTGTTTTCATGATTATTCTTTGGCATAATTGCAAGTTATTTGAGATGTAAACTGCGACCCACCTCCACAATTACAGTACATCTCTCTGCTCTGAATAATTTTTAATTATGGATTTCAAGTTCACTATCTGTAATTTTACTGCTCAACCGTGTCTCTGAAAGAGTTATGACTTTAGGCTTATGACTTCCCCCCGACCACGAAGTAAATCCATTTTTGGAAGCAGGCTTCGAATGTTGGAATGCATAATTTCCAATCCTTTAGAATTATCCAAAATATGATCATACAAAATGAAATACAAGTCAACAAAATGCATATTGCATGGAAAAAATGATTTCTTACATTTAATATAGAGTGCCAAACATGGTTTGGGAAAAAGAAACAAATATACAGACAACCAATCCCATACAGATAACATAAAAAGAAACATATAACTAAAAAGCCAATAAAAAAAAAACCACTATAATAAAATAAAGACAAAATAACAGTTTTGGGGCATATGGAGATTTGTTGAATACTAGTCAATTAAGGAATGTATTAGAAAACTGCTGGTAATAAACAATGCATAATTAAATAAAAACAATCCATTCTTAAGTTAATTCATAATTGAAACACAGAAGTACATACGATACATATTATGTACACATCACAGGTACAATATAGCATTAAAGAAGTCACATTTTACAAATAACCACAGTTTAGAAATAAGCAACACTGGTGTTGACACCAATTCATTACAGAACCAAGTAGTGATATTCGAATCTGGAAATAATTATCCACTTACATACAATTTATCAGCCACAGATCTGGGACGCACACTATTCCTCAAAGGCTTTGTGAATAGGATACTGCGTTTTGCGTCTCTGCAGTATCTCATGAGGGTATCGAGAATTCAAGCCAAACTGCTGACCCTGAAGTTATCGCCCTCTTTGCTTTTACACGTTTTGCAGCCAGAGGATGTGGTTTTTGTTTTGAGACAGATTTGTATCTATTTTTTTTGTATTTGTATCTATCTTTTTCTATTTCTATTTGTATCTATTTGTAGTCTATGAACAGGAGCAAAAGGCAGGGCGGTTATCACATCTTCAGACAGCTGTAATTCCTTTAGGATAAAAGGTTTCTTAGGGTTCGAACCCTTTACCTCTAGAATACCAGTCACCACCATGTTCTCTCTCCTTGATCATATTTGAAGATCAGGCCGGGATTCACGCATGAATGCACTTTCTTTAGACTTCATTTTGCAGGGTATTAACAGCAGACTTTAAGCCACTTACTTCTGTTCTTGATTCAGTAAGTAATTCATGTGTCAAATCAAGTGATACTGATGTGGACACATTCAAATCCCATCGTTATTTTTACAATATACACTCTTTGGCTCCCACCAGGCCACACTGCGATGCGCAAAGCATGCTGGGAGCAGGTCGGGGTAAACTCTCATTTTAAACGTAGATGATGGTGTCAGAATAGGGTTGGTGTGGCAGTTAGGGCCACTGTCTCACCTCTCATAGTCCTGGGTTTGGGTCTTGACTGGGTGCTGTCTGTGTGGAGTCTGCATGTTCTCCCCATGGCAGAGTGGGTTTGTCCTGGTGCTCCAGCTTCCTCCCGCACTCCAAACCCCTGCTGTCTCGGTTCACTGGTGTCGGCAAAACTGTCGCTTGTAGGCATGTGTGAGCCCTGCGCTGACCTTGTGTCCAGTCCAGGTTCTGTCCTGCCGGCTTAGACTCGGGCTCAAAGCAGCCCACCTGGACGAAGAGAAGTAAAAATGAATGGAAGGGTATTACAGTCTGAGCTAAAAAATAATCTCGTATATCGTAACCGATAGAGATGCTGCGTGCTCTTAATCAGCCAAAATCATGTTATTTCATTAAAAAAAATATAGAAAAAGGTTTCTCTGTCTGCAATAAACCTTATCAGGCTCCTGAGACCTAATCAGAACAAATGTAAGTAACTGCTGACTTTATCATACTCCACATGAAGAAAAATAAATGTCTTTGTAAATGTTTCTACATTGCAGTGATGTAAAAAAGGTCAGAGATAATTAAAACTTGTTTATCCAGGGACAGATACTTGATCATCCTGTGATCATACTCACCGCTGTGTGACTGAATCCTCATCAAGGCGAGGAACAGCTCTCACCGACACAGAGCTTTTTTCTAGAGTGGAGGTACTGGAGGAACAGAAACACAAAACAGAAAAATGTACTGAGTAAGAAGTGCTGAACACAGCTCCACACAGCCACAGCTGAACAGCACACACACAGGTTTCAAGAATGAAATCAGCTCCTGTTATAAAATGACACAGTATCAAAACTAAACTAAACACCACACTTACTCAAAAGAGAGTGTTTGAGCTTGGTTGTTTTTTTAATTTACCAGTGTAAACACAATTATTCAGCACATTGGTACAACAGCAGGTACTGTATGTGAAATTCTGTTCCCAGCATTTATCCACATATTGAACTGCAGGTCAGCAGCGCATCTTAAGGCTGAAGACAGAAAACAACAGGAAACTGTCTGATCTCCACTGGAGTGAAGGAGCTGTCTGTACCGGAGGAGATCTGGACAGAACTAACACCAGCTACACTGTAGTTTTACTGTACCAGACACAGCCCCTCACAACCTTCAGCTTAGTATTACCAAACATGTCATATTTCTTTGAACAAAAAAAAAATCCTTCACTCGCTCCAATGCAGCACAGTTAGTGTGTTGAAATCTCTCCTATGAGACGCGTAGTTGTGATGCAATTAACAAACTGAAATGGTTTCTCACGTATCTGTTACACTGATCATAAAATGTAAACAATTATTGACATTTCAACAGAAAACACATGCATTAATGACTAACATTAAATTACCACGTGCATTCGCCTACATATATGACAACGTCATAAATATATAATACTGTTTCGAATAACAGAAATACTGTAGTATTAATATTCATCTTAATACGCAGCTCCGCACTAGCCGGAGGTTTACTGTAAACGACCCACAGGTATGAAAGAGCACAACATGTTTTATTTTACACATTCACTTTAAATTAATAAAAATCCTGTAACACAGACCAGCTCCTCTCCCACTAAACTGAGAACATCATTCCGCACCAAACCGGGCATCGAGAGGACTGTCGTCACTGGGGAAACTACAGGCAAACTTCCCTCTGCGTCACTACTTCGCTTTAAACTTTCGACATTTGTTATTGCGACGTAACTAACCTGCTACGCACCACGGGAAAGGGACGTCTTCGCAGTCTCCAGGTTTACACATTTATAAACAATTTATAACAAACTGTTTCAAAACATCAAGTTAAAAGCCACGTGTCCGACGTAAATCCTTCGTCACTGTTGAAAAGAACAACAAAAACAGGGCGTTTCGTAATCCCCGCCCCTCTACAGAAATCTCAGCTGTCATTGGTCAATCCGGGGAAGGACTCGTTAGCTATTGAGTATGCTCACTGTCAATCACAAACTGTATCCCACCATGCAATCTGACAAAGCCTGCAGGCCAGCGGCGGCCTCGTCACGTGATGCGGGTGTGCTGTGTTGCCGGAACCCTCGTGACTCGCCGTGCAGGAGCTGCAATGGCGTCTGAGCGCCTCGATCGGCTCCAGAGACCCGCGTTACCCACCTCTGTCCAGCGCTCATTTACTGGAAATCAGCAACAACTACAGAGCGATTCCACGGTGAAGAATAGGAAGGAGAAATACAAAGTTCCGGACACTGTGTCTTAGATAAATGTCAACGTTAAAAGCGATGTTTTTACTTGTTATAAAAGCTCGGTTTCTTTTGGAGAAGGATGGCGTTGCTGGAGGTGTTGTTGCGCACTTTTGTTTTTGCAAACGCTTTTGCATTCCCTAAAAAAATAAAACATAAGAACTGAGAGGATCACTTTCGGGCTGTCTGGTGCTTGAAGATGTTCATATTAAATAAACTGAAAGATCCCATAGGTGGGTAGCGTGTTCCATACCCCTGCCACCCTTTGTGTAAAGAAGGTACCCGATTTCAATTTTCCCGGTTCGATGTGTCAATGTGACGTCTTATTTAACCGTTAATTCTGTAGATCTCTGTTTAGCTGCCTTTGTCGGTGTCTGTGAAGTTTATGAAAGTTGAATTAAGTGCCTTCATAGTCTTCTTGGCTCATCAGTAAAAAGATTCAGCTCCTTCCCTTAAGCCCTGAAATGAATCTCCAGAATAAGAATCATCCTTAGATGAACATACTTCGATTAAAGCGCTCGGGCTGCCTGCTGCTTTCTGTAAATGAATGAACAGGTTCAAAGAGATCTTCGAGGTGTCTGTACGGTGAAAAGGCACTTTGGAAGATGACGTAGAAAATTCCACATTGAAACAGCGGAATCTGAAAACGAATCTGAATAAGTTTTTCGAACATGAATTAAGTGCCTGGGTTGTAATAATAACGTTTTTAATTTGCGTGCTCAGACTTTGGTCGGGATACAGCTGCCCAGTTTGACAAAACTGGTCTGTTCTCTGTGAGAAGCAGCCGGTCCGGGAGTGTGTTATTGACACTGAACATAGAGCGAAATAAATCATCCGTTTTAAATAATTCAGAATTCATTCTTATTGTGTTACATGACCGTCGGTCTCGACTGTATTATTTACACCTTGTTTTTATCTTTACTGCCGGTTTAAGTACATTTATTTTAAAAATAGACGACAAAGTGCCGGGTGAGCACCGCCTTTCGTGTGCGCTGTTGTTGGAGTTTGAGCAATTCTGTCAAAATCACCGTCCTGAAACAGCTGTAACTCAACTGCGTATTAAAGACCAGGGGGTTTTCTCCGTATTTCGTGTGGTTGATCATCGATTCTGTGTATCTGTGAGGATTACGGGGCAGTTTTGTGCGGGGAGAAAACACAAGTGCGAGCGGGCTGTGCGGAGCGGAGCTGCAGCAGCAGCAGCGGTTGTCTCCACGGTTCTCATGCGGCCTTGAAGTTCCGCCCTGCGCGCGGAGCCGCAGACAGTCCGACAGCAGACAGAGACGCAGCGATGGCAGAAGAAGTCGCTCCGGCCCCCGCCGCCGCGCCGGCCAAGGCGCCCAAGAAGAAGAGCGCCGCCAAGCCCAAGAAAGCGGGCCCCAGCGTGGGAGAGCTCATCCTGCAGGCCGTGTCCGCCTCCAAGGAGCGGAGCGGCGTGTCCCTGGCCGCCCTGAAGAAGTCCCTGGCGGCCGGCGGCTACGACGTGGAGAAGAACAACTCCCGCGTCAAGCTGGCCATCAAGAGCCTGGTGACCAAGGGCACCCTGGTGCAGACCAAGGGCACCGGCGCCTCGGGCTCCTTCAAGCTCAACAAGAAGCAGGCGGAGACCAAGCCCAAGCCCGTGAAGAAAGCCGCCGCCAAAGCCAAGAAGCAGTGATGTCTGTGGCTCAGGATCACAGCCGCTGTGTGGACGAGCGATTTCTGTTGCGCTCGCAAGACAGTTCATACAATCATTTTCTTTGTTCAGTTCGTTCAAGTAGATTTCCCCTTTTAATTATAAACGAGCAGAGCAAACTGGGTTCCTTATTGTACTTGTGATGGGGGGGGTTAGAAGATTCTCTTCATTCACATTATTTTATCATTTATATTACTGTATAACGAGCTTTTAACCCCGAGCTGTCAAGTTAAACAGGAATCAGGGTCCCTCAGCACAACACTCCTCCCCTGAGTCACAGGAAGCCCTTTTACACTATAACATGATTTAACTTCGTTATAGTAAATTATACTATTTCATGATTTAATGGAAGTATACTCCTGTCCTGGATTATTATAGTTAAAAGAAATCAAGGTCCTTGACAGGTTATTGATTTCTAGGTATAAAAACGCCTTTATAGTTTGATTTGATCAAACAAAGCAGATCGGAGAGGGTGTATGAACTGCGCGCTCCTTCTCAAAGTATCCAATCAGCGAGAGGCTCCCGGGGCCTTTCAGCCAATCAGGACGGGGCTGCCTACGCATATAAACCCGAGTGCGGGGTGCTGCTCTCAGTACAGTGCTGATTGTGAAGAGCAGCGAGGAAGATGGCGAGAACCAAGCAGACCGCTCGCAAGTCCACCGGCGGCAAGGCGCCCAGGAAGCAGCTGGCCACCAAGGCTGCCCGCAAGAGCGCCCCCGCCACCGGCGGCGTGAAGAAGCCCCACCGCTACAGGCCCGGCACCGTGGCTCTGCGGGAGATCCGCCGCTACCAGAAGTCCACCGAGCTGCTGATCCGCAAGCTGCCCTTCCAGCGCCTGGTGAGAGAGATCGCCCAGGACTTCAAGACCGACCTGCGCTTCCAGAGCTCCGCCGTCATGGCTCTGCAGGAGGCCAGCGAGGCTTACCTGGTGGGGCTCTTCGAGGACACCAACCTGTGCGCCATCCACGCCAAGAGGGTGACCATCATGCCCAAAGACATCCAGCTGGCCCGCCGCATCCGCGGGGAGCGGGCTTAGACACGGACCGCCTGCTGCAGCATCTTTTCCCCTGAACACAAAGGCTCTTTTAAGAGCCACCACAACACTCGAGAGGGTCACATTATTCCATTATAGTCTGTACGAGGCACAATTCTCGTTTGGTTAGCTGATAAATGAAAGCCCTACCGAGAAGCGGTTTTCTACCAACTCGTGTTAAAGCCCCCCTGCACGACTGCAGTACACCAGCGACACACGTCTCCCCTTTTGCTCTAAATTCGTTTTTCAGCATTCATATCCACATTTGAAAGTGTTCAAATGCAAGAGACTATTTTAATGACACAAGAGCGATTGGCATTAAAAGCCCTTCCGCTACTCTTTATTTTCTTTTCCGAATTCGGGGTTTGGCGGGGAGCGCGCTTAGACACGGACCGCCTGCTGCAGGATCTTTCCCCTTGAACACAAAGGCTCTTTTAAGAACCACCACAAAAATATAAAAAAGATCAAATATTTCACTGCTGATGTCCTGTACTGTATTGCAATGTGTTACAGTTGAACACGTATAAAATGGACCCCCCTAATTTCTTAGATTCTTCGGTTTCCGGCATTCAGGCACCTCGGTTTAGTAGGTGAGTAAACATGAATGACGGATTTATTCCTACAGTGATTAAAGTCTGAGTACAGTTCATAATCCATACACCGTAGTATGTTGTATTTTCTGTTCCGTATGGGGCGTTTTGGTTCAGAAAAGAGCACCTCACATGTGCAATGGATTCTGAATTCGATATCGTTCTTCCTAGATACGTGGGTTCGGTATTGACACATTTCTTAATGCTGTCGGTGTGGTATGGGTTTAGGTTTCCTTTGCTCTAAAGTTTTACCCTGTAAGAAAAACTGCAAGTCAAAAACGTGCTGCAGCACCGACTATCCTGTATTGCTAGCGCTCGATAAGACTGGGCTTTTCTCGAGTCCAGGTTCAAGCATTCAAACCACGTGGGGAGAATTTGCACAATCCTACAATGCCGTTGGTTAGGGAAGTAATCATGACAATTTCGAAGTGTAGCCTGTTTAAAGTTGCTGTGGTGGAGAGCTCTCCGGCAGGGAAGAGGTTCCTGTGCAGTCTGGGCTGCTGCTGCGGTCGGAGAGGAGGCGGGCTCGTGTGTCAGCGCGCCTCCTGTCTCAAGCAGGTCCGCTCTCAGGCTTGAAAAGAGAAGCGCCGCGGCTGCAGCCCAGCAGTGTGTGTCGTGTTCACAGCTGGTAACTTGAAGATGTCCGGGAGAGGCAAAGGCGGAAAGGGACTCGGGAAAGGAGGCGCTAAGCGTCACCGCAAGGTTCTCCGCGACAACATCCAGGGAATCACCAAGCCCGCCATCCGCCGCCTGGCTCGCCGTGGGGGAGTGAAGCGGATCTCCGGGCTGATCTACGAGGAGACCCGCGGGGTGCTGAAGGTGTTCCTGGAGAACGTCATCCGCGACGCCGTCACCTACACCGAGCACGCCAAGAGGAAGACCGTCACCGCCATGGACGTGGTGTACGCGCTGAAGCGCCAGGGCCGCACCCTGTACGGCTTCGGCGGCTAAACAGGAGCGGAGCTTCACTGCCGGACTGGACCCCGACGTATCAACCCAAAGGCTCTTTTAAGAGCCACCCACCTTTTCAGAAAAGAGCTGAAATCTTTGTGCTTGTGTGTGGAATGAAGCTGTACTTTGAAGATCCAGCTCGAAATGTAATCGCAGAATAGGTTGACTATCCTACCTTAATGCGCGGTACAGAGCGAGCTGTTTGTGAGTCTAAACAAATAACTAATAAAATAGCGTTACGGGATGAAACACGTTTTTCTGCCCATAGTTTTCATCCCCCTCACTCGCATTCCTACATGCTTTGCGTTTCTATCATTGAAGACATTTTCATCTTAAGAGCGCTTATTAGACGTGTTCAAAATGGTAGAAAATTGCAATACGGTCCTGGGAACCGACTGGGGTTCAGCTACTAAACGGTTTGTTTTTCACGCACGTTTTATGGGTTTTAAGAAAGGCAGCGGTGCTGCTCAGCTCTGTGCGGGAGAAATTCCACTTCATTCGCCAAGAGCCCTTCTCATTACATTCATTCTGTAGAAAGGGCTCGTGTGAAGGTTTCGTGAGCTCAGACTAATTTGAAAGCAGTGTCAAAGCTCAAAAGTGTTGCGATACAAAGCTGTTGGTTGTTCAAGAGTGATTTTGGGGTTGCCTACAATATCACCCAGAGTCCTTTTGACTCCAAGTTTGCACAAATCGCACATTTTACGCCGATCACATTTTTTCTAGGGTAGGGGACATAAGCGGAATGAGAGCGGGATTTCAATAAATCTGCACGTTGTGCTAAACGGATCACACGGCCCTTTGTTCCTGAGTGCTCGGGCGGAGGGGAGAGAGAGGCGCCTGGAGTCAGAGCGAGCGGCTCAGGCGCTCAGCCGTTTGAATTTCATTGGCGCAGAGCGCAGCCAATAGGAGAGCAGCTCTCTCGCTGACCAATGAGCCGCCTTCTGAGCTGAGCGAGCTGATTTGCATGCGGCCGCTATAAATATGGCTGTAAGACGCGTGAGCTTCATTATTGTCTGCACCGTGTGTTTGTGAAGATGCCTGAACCAGCGAAATCCGCTCCCAAGAAGGGCTCCAAGAAAGCCGTGACCAAGACGGCCGCCAAGGGCGGCAAGAAGCGCAGAAAGACCAGGAAGGAGAGCTACGCCATCTACGTGTACAAGGTGCTGAAGCAGGTGCACCCGGACACCGGCATCTCGTCGAAAGCCATGGGCATCATGAACTCGTTCGTCAGCGACATCTTCGAGCGCATCGCCGGCGAGGCCTCCCGCCTGGCGCACTACAACAAGCGCTCCACCATCACCTCCCGGGAGATCCAGACCGCCGTGCGCCTGCTGCTGCCCGGAGAGCTGGCCAAGCACGCCGTGTCCGAGGGCACCAAGGCCGTCACCAAGTACACCAGCTCCAAGTAAACCCGGCCCGCCAACCCCGATCAGCGAACCCAAAGGCTCTTTTAAGAGCCACCCACAGAGTCCGTGAAAGAGCAATCATGATTTCTTCCTCAATGCTTCAATTCCCGGTTTTCGACGCTTTTATGGCCCCAAGTGTGCAATAACCTTTACACCTTTCTTGAATTTGACTTTTCTGTGTAGACGTTATGTTATCAGTCTACCTAATTCAGTTTGACTGTAGACATAAATGACTTTCTGTTTCACATTGAGGTTTCTGCCTTCGATGCTTCTAATTGGCGACTGTTAGGAATCGGTTACACAACATTTCTTACAAGGCATTTCAGTCTCAAAGCAATGAAAGGAGATTTCCATGAGCTTTATTATTTTTTCACCAATGATCAAGGATAGAACATGTTTTATGAATCGGACCCATTCCCAGAACAGAGCCTGTGGCTGTTCCCGAGTGTTTACTATATTGTTCCTGGAAAGAAGCCAGGGTAAGAGCAAGGGTGTGCAAGTTGCTCCATTCTCCCGCAACTCTTTGGGAAATGTTTCATTTGCTCGATCCAAATGCACCTCGAGTTAAGTCACACGCACCTCCTCACTCTCTTTCTAAAGGAGTCCTTAGAACAACCTTCAGCTTTAATGATCAGATATTGCTTTTCAGACATTCTAAAACATGTCATTACAATGTCCCTTGCTCTGATCAAGTGCCTGGCGGATTATTACGCTGTACCACGCCTTGGTTACAGCCTTGGTAGTTTAATTTACCGGGCCTTTTCATTGTCCGAATGACAACAAAAAGCCTGAGGACCATTTCAGGCTCCACTTCTCTGCCTGGGCTGTTTTTTTCACGTCAGGACAATTTCATTCAAACGGGTTCGCCAGTGTGTGCTGATTTTCCATTTGGCCTCATTCAAAAATCTCAACAGGCTTATAAAATCTGAAATACATGCATTCCAGCAATTCCACTATATTCTAATAGGCGATTTGAACTTTTGTCAAGGAATCAAAGTGGTAGTTTTACGAAACTGGTCTAGTCCTTTGTTAGAAGCGTCGCTTCCTGGAGTGTGTTACTGACGCTGCCCAAAGAGCAAAATAAAAATCATATTTATTTTCATATCGCAGACGTGCTTTTTATCGTGATAGCTTACCACCAGTCTTGACAGTATTTCATGCACACGATTCCTATTTGTAGCGGTGTTTAAAAATCTTATAAGTTTGAAATACAAGACAAAGTGCCGGATGAGCACCGCCTTTCGAGTGCTCTGTTGTCGGATTTGGGGCATTTCTGTCGAAACTGCCGCACAGAATCTGCTGAAGTTGAAGCACGTTTTGAACATCGGAGGGTTTTCTCTGTACCCGATGTCTTGTTGTACTTGGATTTTGGGGGTTCCTGGGGTGCAGATTTTCCCGTTTGCCTCTCGCATAACATACAGATGGAAGAGACGGCACAGCTCGTTTCTTCAGAGCAGCTGAAGACATAAACTCAGGATGTTTCTACAGTCTGGATAATTCAGTGTTGGTATAGGTCTTCTATTTAATTATTATTATCAATAAAAAATCGTTTTGAAATATAGCTATGCTAGTGTTGCTTCTAAAACTGCGGCCTCGCAGGTCTTATCTGGATGTTGGTATTGACGGTAGAGTCGCGGTCTTTACTAAAGCCCCATTGAAGAATCGCCTTTGAAATAACTGATTTGAAAATTTATGAGATAAACAAAGCGACTACGACTACGCTTGTTCGGCATGTTATAAAAGCGTATCGGTGGAAAAACTCGAAATACTCCTAATTTCACGGGGATAAAACTGTCTTATTTGACAAAACTTGTCCGTCTCCTTCTTAGAAACAGCGAGTCCGGGAGTGTGTTAATGACACCGAACATAGAGCAAAATAAATCATCAGTTTTAAATAATTCAGAATTCATTCTTATTGGGTTGCATGACCGTCAGTCTCGACTGTATTATTTACACCTTGTTTTTATCTTTACTGACGGTTTAAGTACATTTATTTTAGAAATAGACGATGAAGTGCCGGGTGAGCACCGCCTTTCGTGTGCGCTGTTCTTGGACTCTGGGCAATTCTGTCAGAATTATCGTACAGAAAAATCTGTAACTCAACTGCATATTAAAGACCAGGGGGTTTTCTCCGTATTTCGTGTATTTGATCATCGATTCGGTGTATTTGTGAGGATTACGGGGCAGTTTGGTGCGGGGAGAAAACACAAGTGCGAGCGGGCTGTGCGGAGCGGAGCTGCAGCAGCAGCAGCGGTTGAGTCTCCACGGTTCTCATGCGGCCTTGAAGTTCCGCCTGCGCGCGGAGCCGCAGACAGTCCGACAGCAGACAGAGACGCAGCGATGGCAGAAGAAGTCGCTCCGGCCCCCGCCGCCGCGCCGGCCAAGGCGCCCAAGAAGAAGAGCGCCGCCAAGCCCAAGAAAGCGGGCCCCAGCGTGGGAGAGCTCATCCTGCAGGCCGTGTCCGCCTCCAAGGAGCGGAGCGGCGTGTCCCTGGCCGCCCTGAAGAAGTCCCTGGCGGCCGGCGGCTACGACGTGGAGAAGAACAACTCCCGCGTCAAGCTGGCCATCAAGAGCCTGGTGACCAAGGGCACCCTGGTGCAGACCAAGGGCACCGGCGCCTCGGGCTCCTTCAAGCTCAACAAGAAGCAGGCGGAGACCAAGCCCAAGCCCGTGAAGAAAGCCGCCGCCGCCGCCAAAGCCAAGAAGCCGGCGGCCAAGAAACCCGCAGCGGCTAAGAAGCCAGCGGCCGCCAAGAAGTCGCCCAAGAAGGCGGCGACCAAGAAGCCAGCGGCCGCCAAGAAGTCGCCCAAGAAAGCCGCGAAGCCCGCAGCGGCCAAGAAGGCGACCAAGAGCCCCAAGAAGGCCAAGAAGCCAGCGGCGCCTAAGAAGGCAAAGAGCCCGAAGAAAGCCAAGGCAGCGAAGCCCAAGGTGGCCAAACCCAAGACGGCCAAAGCTAAGAAAGCGGCTCCCAAGAAGAAGTGAGCGATCGACCCTCGAGTTAATTTCCTACAAACCCAAAGGCTCTTCTAAGAGCCACCAGCCCTTCCGAGAGAGAGCGCAGACTTTCCCTTTTCACCGCTTGAAAGCGCCGGTTCGCTCGATAGGGGGGGAGACATAATTATTTTACACGATGGGGGGGATTGAGTTGTAGTTTTTATTAATGATACTGAAATGCGATACTGGGTAAAATGTACAAATGTAAATATTCTAAATACTATTGTAGAGAGTGGGTGCGCAGAGGAGGTGTAGAATTAAAAGGCCCTTTTTGTTAAATAAACGTCCTGATCTCCATTGAACAGCGTTGTGACTCCTTGCATCTCCTTTTCATTTAATGAATTTAGTTGAGGCGAAATGTTACACTGTTACATGGCACGGAGGTTTTCATTAGTGTGTGACTTGCAATTCGTGACTGCTAGTCTCGCAGCTATAGCGGACATGTGAAAAGACGTAACGTGACAGATGTGTCACTCTAATAGCGACAATGGTGACTTTTCAATATCGAGCCCTCGCAGGCGGGTGATCCAGATTCTTATGGGAGTGGAGCTTAATTCCACTCAATGTAGCGTGGTTACTGAGAGTCAGACGGTGGTGAAATTCACTAAAATATACGTTTTTAAGCATGAAAATGACCGTTTAAGCAAAGTGTTTTCAACATTATCTGTTGCAGTTTTGCTAATCGCCTGTTCTGCACATGGCCTGTTGTCTCTGTCTTTTCTTATGCAACTGTATTGTTGTTTTTTTACCACTTACCGTCTGAGAGCTAGCTAAATCGCATTTCGCTATTCCATATACCTGTGTATGAGAATAATGCTAATACGGTTGAAACTGAACTTCTCACTCGGCCTCGGCAGCAGAGCCGCGCTCTGTGTTCAGAGTCCGAATTTCCCTCCTGCCTGTTGATTGGTGGAGACCGAGAGCGCCGCTTGGCAGCACTGATCTCTGATTGGGTGGAGAGCTTGTTCCCGTCCATCCAATCACGTTCAGCCGCGACTCTTCAAAAGCGGGGCGGCAGACAAGTTGTGATCATTGTTAGCAGTTTTCTTCAGACGAGCTTGACAGTGCAAGATGAGCGGCAGAGGAAAGACCGGCGGTAAGGCCAGAGCCAAGGCCAAGACTCGCTCTTCCAGGGCCGGACTGCAGTTCCCTGTGGGGCGTGTCCACCGGCTGCTGCGCAAGGGAAACTATGCCGAGCGGGTCGGCGCCGGAGCCCCGGTGTATCTGGCCGCGGTGCTGGAGTACCTGACCGCCGAGATCCTGGAGCTGGCTGGCAACGCCGCCCGGGACAACAAGAAGACCCGCATCATCCCCCGGCACCTGCAGCTGGCCGTCCGCAACGACGAGGAGCTGAACAAGCTGCTGGGCGGCGTGACCATCGCGCAGGGCGGCGTGCTGCCCAACATCCAGGCGGTGCTGCTGCCCAAGAAGACCGAGAAGCCGGCCAAGAGCAAGTAAACAGCCCGGCAGAGACCTCCGACTGACCCCGAACACAAAGGCTCTTTTAAGAGCCACCCACAGCCTCTTGAAAAGAGCGATTTCTGTTTTTATTCATATAATTCCGATATTTGTGAATATGTTGTAGCCTGTGTTTTTCCCCGAGGTTTTAGCAGTGATGTCTGTGGCTCAGGATCACAGCCGCTGTGTGGACGAGCGATTTCTGTTGCGCTCGCAAGACAGTTCATACAATCATTTTCTTTGTTCAGTTCGTTCAAGTAGATTTCCCCTTTTAATTATAAACGAGCAGAGCAAACTGGGTTCCTTATTGTACTTGTGATGGGGGGGGTTAGAAGATTCTCTTCATTCACATTATTTTATCATTTATATTACTGTATAACGAGCTTTTAACCCCGAGCTGTCAAGTTAAACAGGAATCAGGGTCCCTCAGCACAACACTCCTCCCCTGAGTCACAGGAAGCCCTTTTACACTATAACATGATTTAACTTCGTTATAGTAAATTATACTATTTCATGATTTAATGGAAGTATACTCCTGTCCTGGATTATTATAGTTAAAAGAAATCAAGGTCCTTGACAGGTTATTGATTTCTAGGTATAAAAACGCCTTTATAGTTTGATTTGATCAAACAAAGCAGATCGGAGAGGGTGTATGAACTGCGCGCTCCTTCTCAAAGTATCCAATCAGCGAGAGGCTCCCGGGGCCTTTCAGCCAATCAGGACGGGGCTGCCTACGCATATAAACCCGAGTGCGGGGTGCTGCTCTCAGTACAGTGCTGATTGTGAAGAGCAGCGAGGAAGATGGCGAGAACCAAGCAGACCGCTCGCAAGTCCACCGGCGGCAAGGCGCCCAGGAAGCAGCTGGCCACCAAGGCTGCCCGCAAGAGCGCCCCCGCCACCGGCGGCGTGAAGAAGCCCCACCGCTACAGGCCCGGCACCGTGGCTCTGCGGGAGATCCGCCGCTACCAGAAGTCCACCGAGCTGCTGATCCGCAAGCTGCCCTTCCAGCGCCTGGTGAGAGAGATCGCCCAGGACTTCAAGACCGACCTGCGCTTCCAGAGCTCCGCCGTCATGGCTCTGCAGGAGGCCAGCGAGGCTTACCTGGTGGGGCTCTTCGAGGACACCAACCTGTGCGCCATCCACGCCAAGAGGGTGACCATCATGCCCAAAGACATCCAGCTGGCCCGCCGCATCCGCGGGGAGCGCGCTTAGACACGGACCGCCTGCTGCAGCATCTTTTCCCCTGAACACAAAGGCTCTTTTAAGAGCCACCACAACACTCGAGAGGGTCACATTATTCCATTATAGTCTGTACGAGGCACAATTCTCGTTTGGTTAGCTGATAAATGAAAGCCCTACCGAGAAGCGGTTTTCTACCAACTCGTGTAAAAGCCCCCCTGCACGACTGCAGTACACCAGCGACACACGTCTCCCCTTTTGCTCTAAATTCGTTTTTCAGCATTCATATCCACATTTGAAAGTGTTCAAATGCAAGAGACTATTTTAATGACACAAGAGCGATTGGCATTAAAAGCCCTTCCGCTACTCTTTATTTTCTTTTCCGAATTCGGGGTTTGGCGGGGAGCGCGCTTAGACACGGACCGCCTGCTGCAGGATCTTTCCCCTTGAACACAAAGGCTCTTTTAAGAACCACCACAAAAATATAAAAAAGATCAAATATTTCACTGCTGATGTCCTGTACTGTATTGCAATGTGTTACAGTTGAACACGTATAAAATGGACCCCCCTAATTTCTTAGATTCTTCGGTTTCCGGCATTCAGGCACCTCGGTTTAGTAGGTGAGTAAACATGACTTTGCTCTAAAGTTTTACCCTGTAAGAAAAACTGCAAGTCAAAAACGTGCTGCAGCACCGACTATCCTGTATTGCTAGCGCTCGATAAGACTGGGCTTTTCTCGAGTCCAGGTTCAAGCATTCAAACCACGTGGGGAGAATTTGCACAATCCTACAATGCCGTTGGTTAGGGAAGTAATCATGACAATTTCGAAGTGTAGCCTGTTTAAAGTTGCTGTGGTGGAGAGCTCTCCGGCAGGGAAGAGGTTCCTGTGCAGTCTGGGCTGCTGCCGCGGTCGGAGAGGAGGCGGGCTCGTGTGTCAGCGCGCCTCCTGTCTCAAGCAGGTCCGCTCTCAGGCTTGAAAAGAGAAGCGCCGCGGCTGCAGCCCAGCAGTGTGTGTCGTGTTCACAGCTGGTAACTTGAAGATGTCCGGGAGAGGCAAAGGCGGAAAGGGACTCGGGAAAGGAGGCGCTAAGCGTCACCGCAAGGTTCTCCGCGACAACATCCAGGGAATCACCAAGCCCGCCATCCGCCGCCTGGCTCGCCGTGGGGGAGTGAAGCGGATCTCCGGGCTGATCTACGAGGAGACCCGCGGGGTGCTGAAGGTGTTCCTGGAGAACGTCATCCGCGACGCCGTCACCTACACCGAGCACGCCAAGAGGAAGACCGTCACCGCCATGGACGTGGTGTACGCGCTGAAGCGCCAGGGCCGCACCCTGTACGGCTTCGGCGGCTAAACAGGAGCGGAGCTTCCCTACCGGACTGGACCCCGACGTATCAACCCAAAGGCTCTTTTAAGAGCCACCCACCTTTTCAGAAAAGAGCTGAAATCTTTGTGCTTGTGTGTGGAATGAAGCTGTACTTTGAAGATCCAGCTCGAAATGTAATCGCAGAATAGGTTGACTATCCTACCTTAATGCGCGGTACAGAGCGAGCTGTTTGTGAGTCTAAACAAATTAATAAAATAGCGTTACGGGATGAAACACGTTTTTCTGCCCATAGTTTTCATCCCCCTCACTCGCATTCCTACATGCTTTGCGTTTCTATCATTGAAGACATTTTCATCTTAAGAGCGCTTATTAGACGTGTTCAAAATGGTAGAAAATTGCAATACGGTCCTGGGAACCGACTGGGGTTCAGCTACTAAACGGTTTGTTTTTCACGCACGTTTTATGGGTTTTAAGAAAGGAAGCGGTGCGGCTCAGCTCTGTGCGGGAGAAATTCCACTTCATTCGCCAAGAGCCCTTCTCATTACATTCATTCTGTAGAAAGGGCTCGTGTGAAGGTTTCGTGAGCTCAGACTAATTTGAAAGCAGTGTCAAAGCTCAAAAGTGTTGCGATACAAAGCTGTTGGTTGTTCAAGAGTGATTTTGGGGTTGCCTACAATATCACCCAGAGTCCTTTTGACTCCAAGTTTGCACAAATCGCACATTTTACGCCGATCACATTTTTTCTAGGGTAGGGGACATAAGCGGAATGAGAGCGGGATTTCAATAAATCTGCACGTTGTGCTAAACGGATCACACGGCCCTTTGTTCCTGAGAGCGCGGGCGGAGGGGAGAGAGAGGCGCCTGGAGTCAGAGCGAGCGGCTCAGGCGCTCAGCCGTTTGAATTTCATTGGCGCAGAGCGCAGCCAATAGGAGAGCAGCTCTCTCGCTGACCAATGAGCCGCCTTCTGAGCTGAGCGAGCTGAGTTGCACGCAGCCGCTATAAATAGGGGGCTGTAGAAGCCCTCAGCTCCAATGACTGTGTGCGCAGAGTGCAGTTAAGATGCCTGAACCAGCGAAATCCGCTCCCAAGAAGGGCTCTAAGAAAGCCGTGACCAAGACGGCCGCCAAGGGCGGCAAGAAGCGCAGAAAGACCAGGAAGGAGAGCTACGCCATCTACGTGTACAAGGTGCTGAAGCAGGTGCACCCGGACACCGGCATCTCGTCGAAGGCCATGGGCATCATGAACTCGTTCGTCAGCGACATCTTCGAGCGCATCGCCGGCGAGGCCTCCCGCCTGGCGCACTACAACAAGCGCTCCACCATCACCTCCCGGGAGATCCAGACCGCCGTGCGCCTGCTGCTGCCCGGAGAGCTGGCCAAGCACGCCGTGTCCGAGGGCACCAAGGCCGTCACCAAGTACACCAGCTCCAAGTAAACCCGGCCCGCCCGTCCCGGATCAGCGAACCCAAAGGCTCTTTTAAGAGCCACCCACAGAGTCCGTGAAAGAGCAATCATGATTTCTTCCTCAATGCTTCAATTCCCGGTTTTCGACGCTTTTATGGCCCCAAGTGTGCAATAACCTTTACACCTTTCTTGAATTTGACTTTTCTGTGTAGACGTTATGTTATCAGTCTACCTAATTCAGTGTGACTGTAGACATAAATGACTTTCTGTTTCACATTGAGGTTTCTGCCTTCGATGCTTCTAATTGGCGACTGTTAGGAATCGGTTACACAACATTTCTTACAAGGCATTTCAGTCTCAAAGCAATGAAAGGAGATTTCCATGAGCTTTATTATTTTTTCACCAATGATCAAGGATAGAACATGTTTTATGAATCGGACCCATTCCCAGAACAGAGCCTGTGGCTGTTCCCGAGTGTTTACTATATTGTTCCTGGAAAGAAGCCAGGGTAAGAGCAAGGGTGTGCAAGTTGCTCCATTCTCCCGCAACTCTTTGGGAAAGGAAATGTTTCATTTGCTCGATCCAAATGCACCTCGAGTTAAGTCACACACACCTCCTCACTCTCTTTCTAAAGGAGTCCTTAGAACAACCTTCAGCTTTAATGATCAGATATTGCTTTTCAGACATTCTAAAACATGTCATTACAATGTCCCTTGCTCTGATCAAGTGCCTGGCGGATTATTACGCTGTACCACGCCTTGGTTACAGCCTTGGTAGTTTAATTTACCGGGCCTTTTCATTGTCCGAATGACAACAAAAAGCCTGAGGACCATTTCAGGCTCCACTTCTCTGCCTGGGCTGTTTTTTTCACGTCAGGACAATTTCATTCAAACGGGTTCGCCAGTGTGTGCTGATTTTCCATTTGGCCTCATTCAAAAATCTCAACAGGCTTATAAAATCTGAAATACATGCATTCCAGCAATTCCACTATATTCTAATAGGCGATTTGAACTTTTGTCAAGGAATCAAAGTGGTAGTTTTACGAAACTGGTCTAGTCCTTTGTTAGAAGCGTCGCTTCCTGGAGTGTGTTACTGACGCTGCCCAAAGAGCAAAATAAAAATCATATTTATTTTCATATCGCAGACGTGCTTTTTATCGTGATAGCTTACCACCAGTCTTGACAGTATTTCATGCACACGATTCCTATTTGTAGCGGTGTTTAAAAATCTTATAAGTTTGAAATACAAGACAAAGTGCCGGATGAGCACCGCCTTTCGAGTGCTCTGTTGTCGGATTTGGGGCATTTCTGTCGAAACTGCCGCACAGAGTCTGCTGAAGTTGAAGCACGTTTTGAACATCGGAGGGTTTTCTCTGTACCCGATGTCTTGTTGTACTTGGATTTTGGGGGTTCCTGGGGTGCAGATTTTCCCGTTTGCCTCTCGCATAACATACAGATGGAAGAGACGGCACAGCTCGTTTCTTCAGAGCAGCTGAAGACATAAACTCAGGATGTTTCTACAGTCTGGATAATTCAGTGTTGGTATAGGTCTTCTATTTAATTATTATTATCAATAAATAATCGTTTTGAAATATAGCTATGCTAGTGTTGCTTCTAAAACTGCGGCCTCGCAGGTCTTATCTGGATGTTGGTATTGACGGTAGAGTCGCGGTCTTTACTAAAGCCCCATTGAAGAATCGCCTTTGAAATAACTGATTTGAAAATTTATGAGATAAACAAAGCGACTACGACTACGCTTGTTCGGCATGTTATAAAAGCGTATCGGTGGAAAAACTCGAAATACTCCTAATTTCACGGGGATAAAACTGTCTTATTTGACAAAACTTGTCCGTCTCCTTCTTAGAAACAGCGAGTCCGGGAGTGTGTTAATGACACCGAACATAGAGCAAAATAAATCATCAGTTTTAAATAATTCAGAATTCATTCTTATTGGGTTGCATGACCGTCAGTCTCGACTGTATTATTTACACCTTGTTTTTATCTTTACTGACGGTTTAAGTACATTTATTTTAGAAATAGACGATGAAGTGCCGGGTGAGCACCGCCTTTCGTGTGCGCTGTTCTTGGACTCTGGGCAATTCTGTCAGAATTATCGTACAGAAAAATCTGTAACTCAACTGCATATTAAAGACCAGGGGGTTTTCTCCGTATTTCGTGTATTTGATCATCGATTCGGTGTATCTGTGAGGATTACGGGGCAGTTTTGTGCGGGGAGAAAACACAAGTGCGAGCGGGCTGTGCGGAGCGGAGCTGCAGCAGCAGCAGCGGTTGAGTCTCCACGGTTCTCATGCGGCCTTGAAGTTCCGCCCTGCGCGCGGAGCCGCAGACAGTCCGACAGCAGACAGAGACGCAGCGATGGCAGAAGAAGTCGCTCCGGCCCCCGCCGCCGCGCCGGCCAAGGCGCCCAAGAAGAAGAGCGCCGCCAAGCCCAAGAAAGCGGGCCCCAGCGTGGGAGAGCTCATCCTGCAGGCCGTGTCCGCCTCCAAGGAGCGGAGCGGCGTGTCCCTGGCCGCCCTGAAGAAGTCCCTGGCGGCCGGTGGCTACGACGTGGAGAAGAACAACTCCCGCGTCAAGCTGGCCATCAAGAGCCTGGTGACCAAGGGCACCCTGGTGCAGACCAAGGGCACCGGCGCCTCGGGCTCCTTCAAGCTCAACAAGAAGCAGGCGGAGACCAAGCCCAAGCCCGTGAAGAAAGCCGCCGCCGCCGCCAAAGCCAAGAAGCCGGCGGCCAAGAAACCCGCAGCGGCTAAGAAGCCAGCGGCCGCCAAGAAGTCGCCCAAGAAGGCGGCGACCAAGAAGCCAGCGGCCGCCAAGAAGTCGCCCAAGAAAGCCGCGAAGCCCGCAGCGGCCAAGAAGGCGACCAAGAGCCCCAAGAAGGCCAAGAAGCCAGCGGCGCCTAAGAAGGCAAAGAGCCCGAAGAAAGCCAAGGCAGCGAAGCCCAAGGTGGCCAAACCCAAGACGGCCAAAGCTAAGAAAGCGGCTCCCAAGAAGAAGTGAGCGATCGACCCTCGAGTTAATTTCCTACAAACCCAAAGGCTCTTCTAAGAGCCACCAGCCCTTCCGAGAGAGAGCGCAGACTTTCCCTTTTCACCGCTTGAAAGCGCCGGTTCGCTCGATAGGGGGGGAGAAATAATTATTTTACACGATGGGGGGGATTGAGTTGTAAGTTTTATTAATGATACTGAAATGCGATACTGGGTAAAATGTACAAATGTAAATATTCTAAATACTATTGTAGAGAGTGGGTGCGCAGAGGAGGTGTAGAATTAAAAGGCCCTTTTTGTTAAATAGACGTCCTGATCTCCATTGAACAGCGTTGTGACTCCTTGCATCTCCTTTTCATTTAATGAATTTAGTTGAGGCGAAATGTTACACTGTTACATGGCACGGAGGTTTTCATTAGTGTGTGACTTGCAATTCGTGACTGCTAGTCTCGCAGCTATAGCGGACATGTGAAAAGACGTAACGTGACAGATGTGTCACTCTAATAGCGACAATGGTGACTTTTCAATATCGAGCCCTCGCAGGCGGGTGATCCAGATTCTTATGGGAGTGGAGCTTAATTCCACTCAATGTAGCGTGGTTACTGAGAGTCAGACGGTGGTGAAATTCACTAAAATATACGTTTTTAAGCATGAAAATGACCGTTTAAGCAAAGTGTTTTCAACATTATCTGTTGCAGTTTTGCTAATCGCCTGTTCTGCACATGGCCTGTTGTCTCTGTCTTTTCTTATGCAACTGTATTGTTGTTTTTTTACCACTTACCGTCTGAGAGCTAGCTAAATCGCATTTCGCTATTCCATATACCTGTGTATGAGAATAATGCTAATACGGTTGAAACTGAACTTCTCACTCGGCCTCGGCAGCAGAGCCGCGCTCTGTGTTCAGAGTCCGAATTTCCCTCCTGCCTGTTGATTGGTGGAGACCGAGAGCGCCGCTTAGCAGCACTGATCTCTGATTGGGTGGAGAGCTTGTTCCCGTCCATCCAATCACGTTCAGCCGCGACTCTTCAAAAGCGGGGCGGCAGACAAGTTGTGATCATTGTTAGCAGTTTTCTTCAGACAAGCTTGACAGTACAAGATGAGCGGCAGAGGAAAGACCGGCGGTAAGGCCAGAGCCAAGGCCAAGACTCGCTCTTCCAGGGCCGGACTGCAGTTCCCTGTGGGCCGTGTCCACCGGCTGCTGCGCAAGGGAAACTATGCCGAGCGGGTCGGCGCCGGAGCCCCGGTGTATCTGGCCGCGGTGCTGGAGTACCTGACCGCCGAGATCCTGGAGCTGGCTGGCAACGCCGCCCGGGACAACAAGAAGACCCGCATCATCCCCCGGCACCTGCAGCTGGCCGTCCGCAACGACGAGGAGCTGAACAAGCTGCTGGGCGGCGTGACCATCGCGCAGGGCGGCGTGCTGCCCAACATCCAGGCGGTGCTGCTGCCCAAGAAGACCGAGAAGCCGGCCAAGAGCAAGTAAACAGCCCGGCAGAGACCTCCGACTGACCCTGAACACAAAGGCTCTTTTAAGAGCCACCCACAGCCTCTTGAAAAGAGCGATTTCTGTTTTTATTCATATAATTCCGATATTTGTGAATATGTTGTAGCCTGTGTTTTTCCCCGAGGTTTTAGCAGTGATGTCTGTGGCTCAGGATCACAGCCGCTGTGTGGACGAGCGATTTCTGTTGCGCTCGCAAGACAGTTCATACAATCATTTTCTTTGTTCAGTTCGTTCAAGTAGATTTCCCCTTTTAATTATAAACGAGCAGAGCAAACTGGGTTCCTTATTGTACTTGTGATGGGGGGGGTTAGAAGATTCTCTTCATTCGCATTATTTTATCATTTATATTACTGTATAACGAGCTTTTAACCCCGAGCTGTCAAGTTAAACAGGAATCAGGGTCCCTCAGCACAACACTCCTCCCCTGAGTCACAGGACGCCCTTTTACACTATAACATGATTTAACTTCGTTATAGTAAATTATACTATTTCATGATTTAATGGAAGTATACTCCTGTCCTGGATTATTATAGTTAAAAGAAATCAAGGTCCTTGACAGGTTATTGATTTCTAGGTATAAAAACGCCTTTATACTTTGATTTGATCAAACAAAGCAGATCGGAGAGGGTGTATGAACTGCGCGCTCCTTCTCAAAGTATCCAATCAGCGAGAGGCTCCCGGGGCCCTTCAGCCAATCAGGACGGGGCTGCCTGCGCATATAAACCCGAGTGCGGGCTGCTGCTCTCAGTACAGTGCTGATTGTGAAGAGCAGCGAGGAAGATGGCGAGAACCAAGCAGACCGCTCGCAAGTCCACCGGCGGCAAGGCGCCCAGGAAGCAGCTGGCCACCAAGGCTGCCCGCAAGAGCGCCCCCGCCACCGGCGGCGTGAAGAAGCCCCACCGCTACAGGCCCGGCACCGTGGCTCTGCGGGAGATCCGCCGCTACCAGAAGTCCACCGAGCTGCTGATCCGCAAGCTGCCCTTCCAGCGCCTGGTGAGAGAGATCGCCCAGGACTTCAAGACCGACCTGCGCTTCCAGAGCTCCGCCGTCATGGCTCTGCAGGAGGCCAGCGAGGCTTACCTGGTGGGGCTCTTCGAGGACACCAACCTGTGCGCCATCCACGCCAAGAGGGTGACCATCATGCCCAAAGACATCCAGCTGGCCCGCCGCATCCGCGGGGAGCGCGCTTAGACACGGACCGCCTGCTGCAGCATCTTTTCCCCTGAACACAAAGGCTCTTTTAAGAGCCACCACAACACTCGAGAGGGTTACATTATTCCATTATAGTCTGTACGAGGCACAATTCTCGTTTGGTTAGCTGATAAATGAAAGCCCTACCGAGAAGCGGTTTTCTACCAACTCGTGTAAAAGCCCCCCTGCACGACTGCAGTACACCAGCGACACACGTCTCCCCTTTTGCTCTAAATTCGTTTTTCAGCATTCATATCCACATTTGAAAGTGTTCAAATGCATGAGACTATTTTAATGACACAAGAGCGATTGGCATTAAAAGCCCTTCCGCTACTCTTTATTTTCTTTTCCGAATTCGGGGTTTGGCGGGGAGCGCGCTTAGACACGGACCGCCTGCTGCAGGATCTTTCCCCTTGAACACAAAGGCTCTTTTAAGAACCACCACAAAAATATAAAAAAGATCAAATATTTCACTGCTGATGTCCTGTACTGTATTGCAATGTGTTACAGTTGAACACGTATAAAATGGACCCCCCTAATTTCTTAGATTCTTCGGTTTCCGGCATTCAGGCACCTCGGTTTAGTAGGTGAGTAAACATGAATGACGGATTTATTCCTACAGTGATTAAAGTCTGAGTACAGTTCATAATCCATACACCGTAGTATGTTGTATTTTCTGTTCCGTATGGGGCGTTTTGGTTCAGAAAAGAGCACCTCACATGTGCAATGGATTCTGAATTCGATATCGTTCTTCCTAGATACGTGGGTTCGGTATTGACACATTTCTTAATGCTGTCGGTATGGTATGGGTTTAGGTTTCCTTTGCTCTAAAGTTTTACCCTGTAAGAAAAACTGCAAGTCAAAAACGTGCTGCAGCACCGACTATCCTGTATTGCTAGCGCTCGATAAGACTGGGCTTTTCTCGAGTCCAGGTTCAAGCATTCAAACCACGTGGGGAGAATTTGCACAATCCTACAATGCCGTTGGTTAGGGAAGTAATCATGACAATTTCGAAGTGTAGCCTGTTTAAAGTTGCTGTGGTGGAGAGCTCTCCGGCAGGGAAGAGGTTCCTGTGCAGTCTGGGCTGCTGCTGCAGTCGGAGAGGAGGCGGGCTCGTGTGTCAGCGCGCCTCCTGTCTCAAGCAGGTCCGCTCTCAGGCTTGAAAAGAGAAGCGCCGCGGCTGCAGCCCAGCAGTGTGTGTTGTATCACTAACTGATAACTCGAATATGTCTGGAAGAGGCAAAGGCGGAAAGGGACTCGGGAAAGGAGGCGCTAAGCGTCACCGCAAGGTTCTCCGCGACAACATCCAGGGAATCACCAAGCCCGCCATCCGCCGCCTGGCTCGCCGTGGGGGAGTGAAGCGGATCTCCGGGCTGATCTACGAGGAGACCCGCGGGGTGCTGAAGGTGTTCCTGGAGAACGTCATCCGCGACGCCGTCACCTACACCGAGCACGCCAAGAGGAAGACCGTCACCGCCATGGACGTGGTGTACGCGCTGAAGCGCCAGGGCCGCACCCTGTACGGCTTCGGCGGCTAAACAGGAGCGGAGCTTCCCTACCGGACTGGACCCCGACGTATCAACCCAAAGGCTCTTTTAAGAGCCACCCACCTTTTCAGAAAAGAGCTGAAATCTTTGTGCTTGTGTGTGGAATGAAGCTGTACTTTGAAGATCCAGCTCGAAATGTAATCGCAGAATAGGTTGACTATCCTACCTTAATGCGCGGTACAGAGCGAGCTGTTTGTGAGTCTAAACAAATAACTAATAAAATAGCGTTACGGGATGAAACACGTTTTTCTGCCCATAGTTTTCATCCCCCTCACTCGCATTCCTACATGCTTTGCGTTTCTATCATTGAAGACATTTTCATCTTAAGAGCGCTTATTAGACGTGTTCAAAATGGTAGAAAATTGCAATACGGTCCTGGGAACCGACTGGGGTTCAGCTACTAAACGGTTTGTTTTTCACGCACGTTTTATGGGTTTTAAGAAAGGAAGCGGTGCTGCTCAGCTCTGTGCGGGAGAAATTCCACTTCATTCGCCAAGAGCCCTTCTCATTACATTCATTCTGTAGAAAGGGCTCGTGTGAAGGTTTCGTGAGCTCAGACTAATTTGAAAGCAGTGTCAAAGCTCAAAAGTGTTGCGATACAAAGCTGTTGGTTGTTCAAGAGTGATTTTGGGGTTGCCTACAATATCACCCAGAGTCCTTTTGACTCCAAGTTTGCACAAATCGCACATTTTACGCCGATCACATTTTTTCTAGGGTAGGGGACATAAGCGGAATGAGAGCGGGATTTAAATAAATCTGCACGTTGTGCTAAACGGATCACACGGCCCTTTGTTCCTGAGAGCGCGGGCGGAGGGGAGAGAGAGGCGCCTGGAGTCAGAGCGAGCGGCTCAGGCGCTCAGCCGTTTGAATTTCATTGGCGCAGAGCGCAGCCAATAGGAGAGCAGCTCTCTTGCTGACCAATGAGCCGCCTTCTGAGCTGAGCGAGCTGAGTTGCACGCAGCCGCTATAAATAGGGGGCTGTAGAAGCCCTCAGCTCCCACGACTGTGTGCGCAGAGTGCAGTTAAGATGCCTGAACCAGCGAAATCCGCTCCCAAGAAGGGCTCTAAGAAAGCCGTGACCAAGACGGCCGCCAAGGGCGGCAAGAAGCGCAGAAAGACCAGGAAGGAGAGCTACGCCATCTACGTGTACAAGGTGCTGAAGCAGGTGCACCCGGACACCGGCATCTCGTCGAAGGCCATGGGCATCATGAACTCGTTCGTCAGCGACATCTTCGAGCGCATCGCCGGCGAGGCCTCCCGCCTGGCGCACTACAACAAGCGCTCCACCATCACCTCCCGGGAGATCCAGACCGCCGTGCGCCTGCTGCTGCCCGGAGAGCTGGCCAAGCACGCCGTGTCCGAGGGCACCAAGGCCGTCACCAAGTACACCAGCTCCAAGTAAACCCGGCCCGCCCGTCCCGGATCAGCGAACCCAAAGGCTCTTTTAAGAGCCACCCACAGAGTCCGTGAAAGAGCAATCATGATTTCTTCCTCAATGCTTCAATTCCCGGTTTTCGACGCTTTTATGGCCCCAAGTGTGCAATAACCTTTACACCTTTCTTGAATTTGACTTTTCTGTGTAGACGTTATGTTATCAGTCTACCTAATTCAGTGTGACTGTAGACATAAATGACTTTCTGTTTCACATTGAGGTTTCTGCCTTCGATGCTTCTAATTGGCGACTGTTAGGAATCGGTTACACAACATTTCTTACAAGGCATTTCAGTCTCAAAGCAATGAAAGGAGATTTCCATGAGCTTTATTATTTTTTCACCAATGATCAAGGATAGAACATGTTTTATGAATCGGACCCATTCCCAGAACAGAGCCTGTGGCTGTTCCCGAGTGTTTACTATATTGTTCCTGGAAAGAAGCCAGGGTAAGAGCAAGGGTGTGCAAGTTGCTCCATTCTCCCGCAACTCTTTGGGAAATGTTTCATTTGCTCGATCCAAATGCACCTCGAGTTAAGTCACACGCACCTCCTCACTCTCTTTCTAAAGGAGTCCTTAGAACAACCTTCAGCTTTAATGATCAGATATTGCTTTTCAGACATTCTAAAACATGTCATTACAATGTCCCTTGCTCTGATCAAGTGCCTGGCGGATTATTACGCTGTACCACGCCTTGGTTACAGCCTTGGTAGTTTAATTTACCGGGCCTTTTCATTGTCCGAATGACAACAAAAAGCCTGAGGACCATTTCAGGCTCCACTTCTCTGCCTGGGCTGTTTTTTTCACGTCAGGACAATTTCATTCAAACGGGTTCGCCAGTGTGTGCTGATTTTCCATTTGGCCTCATTCAAAAATCTCAACAGGCTTATAAAATCTGAAATACATGCATTCCAGCAATTCCACTATATTCTAATAGGCGATTTGAACTTTTGTCAAGGAATCAAAGTGGTAGTTTTACGAAACTGGTCTAGTCCTTTGTTAGAAGCGTCGCTTCCTGGAGTGTGTTACTGACGCTGCCCAAAGAGCAAAATAAAAATCATATTTATTTTCATATCGCAGACGTGCTTTTTATCGTGATAGCTTACCACCAGTCTTGACAGTATTTCATGCACACGATTCCTATTTGTAGCGGTGTTTAAAAATCTTATAAGTTTGAAATACAAGACAAAGTGCCGGATGAGCACCGCCTTTCGAGTGCTCTGTTGTCGGATTTGGGGCATTTCTGTCGAAACTGCCGCACAGAGTCTGCTGAAGTTGAAGCACGTTTTGAACATCGGAGGGTTTTCTCTGTACCCGATGTCTTGTTGTACTTGGATTTTGGGGGTTCCTGGGGTGCAGATTTTCCCGTTTGCCTCTCGCATAACATACAGATGGAAGAGACGGCACAGCTCGTTTCTTCAGAGCAGCTGAAGACATAAACTCAGGATGTTTCTACAGTCTGGATAATTCAGTGTTGGTATAGGTCTTCTATTTAATTATTATTATCAATAAATAATCGTTTTGAAATATAGCTATGCTAGTGTTGCTTCTAAAACTGCGGCCTCGCAGGTCTTATCTGGATGTTGGTATTGACGGTAGAGTCGCGGTCTTTACTAAAGCCCCATTGAAGAATCGCCTTTGAAATAACTGATTTGAAAATTTATGAGATAAACAAAGCGACTACGACTACGCGTGTTCGGCATGTTATAAAAGCGTATCGGTGGAAAAACTCGAAATACTCCTAATTTCACGGGGATAAAACTGTCTTATTTGACAAAACTTGTCCGTCTCCTTCTTAGAAACAGCGAGTCCGGGAGTGTGTTAATGACACCGAACATAGAGCAAAATAAATCATCAGTTTTAAATAATTCAGAATTCATTCTTATTGGGTTGCATGACCGTCAGTCTCGACTGTATTATTTACACCTTGTTTTTATCTTTACTGACGGTTTAAGTACATTTATTTTAGAAATAGACGATGAAGTGCCGGGTGAGCACCGCCTTTCGTGTGCGCTGTTCTTGGACTCTGGGCAATTCTGTCAGAATTATCGTACAGAAAAATCTGTAACTCAACTGCATATTAAAGACCAGGGGGTTTTCTCCGTATTTCGTGTATTTGATCATCGATTCGGTGTATCTGTGAGGATTACGGGGCAGTTTGGTGCGGGGAGAAAACACAAGTGCGAGCGGGCTGTGCGGAGCGGAGCTGCAGCAGCAGCAGCGGTTGAGTCTCCACGGTTCTCATGCGGCCTTGAAGTTCCGCCTGCGCGCGGAGCCGCAGACAGTCCGACAGCAGACAGAGACGCAGCGATGGCAGAAGAAGTCGCTCCGGCCCCCGCCGCCGCGCCGGCCAAGGCGCCCAAGAAGAAGAGCGCCGCCAAGCCCAAGAAAGCGGGCCCCAGCGTGGGAGAGCTCATCCTGCAGGCCGTGTCCGCCTCCAAGGAGCGGAGCGGCGTGTCCCTGGCCGCCCTGAAGAAGTCCCTGGCGGCCGGCGGCTACGACGTGGAGAAGAACAACTCCCGCGTCAAGCTGGCCATCAAGAGCCTGGTGACCAAGGGCACCCTGGTGCAGACCAAGGGCACCGGCGCCTCGGGCTCCTTCAAGCTCAACAAGAAGCAGGCGGAGACCAAGCCCAAGCCCGTGAAGAAAGCCGCCGCCGCCGCCAAAGCCAAGAAGCCGGCGGCCAAGAAACCCGCAGCGGCTAAGAAGCCAGCGGCCGCCAAGAAGTCGCCCAAGAAGGCGGCGACCAAGAAGCCAGCGGCCGCCAAGAAGTCGCCCAAGAAAGCCGCGAAGCCCGCAGCGGCCAAGAAGGCGACCAAGAGCCCCAAGAAGGCCAAGAAGCCAGCGGCGCCTAAGAAGGCGAAGAGCCCGAAGAAAGCCAAGGCAGCGAAGCCCAAGGTGGCCAAACCCAAGACGGCCAAAGCTAAGAAAGCGGCTCCCAAGAAGAAGTGAGCGATCGACCCTCGAGTTAATTTCCTACAAACCCAAAGGCTCTTCTAAGAGCCACCAGCCCTTCCGAGAGAGAGCGCAGACTTTCCCTTTTCACCGCTTGAAAGCGCCGGTTCGCTCGATAGGGGGGGAGACATAATTATTTTACACAAGGAGAGGGACTGGGTTGTAGTTTTTCAAAATGATACTGAAATGCGATACTGGGTAAAATGTACAAATGTAAATATTCTAAATACTATTGTAGAGAGTGGGTGCGCAGAGGAGGTGTAGAATTAAAAGGCCCTTTTTGTTAAATAAACGTCCTGATCTCCATTGAACAGCGTTGTGACTCCTTGCATCTCCTTTTCATTTAATGAATTTAGTTGAGGCGAAATGTTACACTGTTACATGGCACGGAGGTTTTCATTAGTGTGTGACTTGCAATTCGTGACTGCTAGTCTCGCAGCTATAGCGGACATGTGAAAAGACGTAACGTGACAGATGTGTCACTCTAATAGCGACAATGGTGACTTTTCAATATCGAGCCCTCGCAGGCGGGTGATCCAGATTCTTATGGGAGTGGAGCTTAATTCCACTCAATGTAGCGTGGTTACTGAGAGTCAGACGGTGGTGAAATTCACTAAAATATACGTTTTTAAGCATGAAAATGACCGTTTAAGCAAAGTGTTTTCAACATTATCTGTTGCAGTTTTGCTAATCGCCTGTTCTGCACATGGCCTGTTGTCTCTGTCTTTTCTTATGCAACTGTATTGTTGTTTTTTTACCACTTACCGTCTGAGAGCTAGCTAAATCGCATTTCGCTATTCCATATACCTGTGTATGAGAATAATGCTAATACGGTTGAAACTGAACTTCTCACTCGGCCTCGGCAGCAGAGCCGCGCTCTGTGTTCAGAGTCCGAATTTCCCTCCTGCCTGTTGATTGGTGGAGACCGAGAGCGCCGCTTGGCAGCACTGATCTCTGATTGGGTGCAGAGCTTGTTCCCGTCCATCCAATCACGTTCAGCCGCGACTCTTCAAAAGCGGGGCGGCAGACAAGTTGTGATCATTGTTAGCAGTTTTCTTCAGACGAGCTTGACAGTGCAAGATGAGCGGCAGAGGAAAGACCGGCGGTAAGGCCAGAGCCAAGGCCAAGACTCGCTCTTCCAGGGCCGGACTGCAGTTCCCTGTGGGCCGTGTCCACCGGCTGCTGCGCAAGGGAAACTATGCCGAGCGGGTCGGCGCCGGAGCCCCGGTGTATCTGGCCGCGGTGCTGGAGTACCTGACCGCCGAGATCCTGGAGCTGGCTGGCAACGCCGCCCGGGACAACAAGAAGACCCGCATCATCCCCCGGCACCTGCAGCTGGCCGTCCGCAACGACGAGGAGCTGAACAAGCTGCTGGGCGGCGTGACCATCGCGCAGGGCGGCGTGCTGCCCAACATCCAGGCGGTGCTGCTGCCCAAGAAGACCGAGAAGCCGGCCAAGAGCAAGTAAACAGCCCGGCAGAGACCTCCGACTGACCCGAAAAACAAAGGCTCTTTTAAGAGCCACCCACAGCCTCTTGAAAAGAGCGATTTCTGTTTTTATTCATATAATTCCGATATTTGTGAATATGTTGTAGCCTGTGTTTTTCCCCGAGGTTTTAGCAGTGATGTCTGTGGCTCAGGATCACAGCCGCTGTGTGGACGAGCGATTTCTGTTGCGCTCGCAAGACAGTTCATACAATCATTTTCTTTGTTCAGTTCGTTCAAGTAGATTTCCCCTTTTAATTATAAACGAGCAGAGCAAACTGGGTTCCTTATTGTACTTGTGATGGGGGGGTTAGAAGATTCTCTTCATTCACATTATTTTATCATTTATATTACTGTATAACGAGCTTTTAACCCCGAGCTGTCAAGTTAAACAGGAATCAGGGTCCCTCAGCACAACACTCCTCCCCTGAGTCACAGGACGCCCTTTTACACTATAACATGATTTAACTTCGTTATAGTAAATTATACTATTTCATGATTTAATGGAAGTATACTCCTGTCCTGGATTATTATAGTTAAAAGAAATCAAGGTCCTTGACAGGTTATTGATTTCTAGGAATAAAAACGCCTTTATACTTTGATTTGATCAAACAAAGAAGATCGGAGAGGGTGTATGAACTGCGCGCTCCTTCTCAAAGTATCCAATCAGCGAGAGGCTCCCGGGGCCCTTCAGCCAATCAGGACGGGGCTGCCTGCGCATATAAACCCGAGTGCGGGCTGCTGCTCTCAGTACAGTGCTGATTGTGAAGAGCAGCGAGGAAGATGGCGAGAACCAAGCAGACCGCTCGCAAGTCCACCGGCGGCAAGGCGCCCAGGAAGCAGCTGGCCACCAAGGCTGCCCGCAAGAGCGCCCCCGCCACCGGCGGCGTGAAGAAGCCCCACCGCTACAGGCCCGGCACCGTGGCTCTGCGGGAGATCCGCCGCTACCAGAAGTCCACCGAGCTGCTGATCCGCAAGCTGCCCTTCCAGCGCCTGGTGAGAGAGATCGCCCAGGACTTCAAGACCGACCTGCGCTTCCAGAGCTCCGCCGTCATGGCTCTGCAGGAGGCCAGCGAGGCTTACCTGGTGGGGCTCTTCGAGGACACCAACCTGTGCGCCATCCACGCCAAGAGGGTGACCATCATGCCCAAAGACATCCAGCTGGCCCGCCGCATCCGCGGGGAGCGCGCTTAGACACGGACCGCCTGCTGCAGCATCTTTTCCCCTGAACACAAAGGCTCTTTTAAGAGCCACCACAACACTCGAGAGGGTTACATTATTCCATTATAGTCTGTACGAGGCACAATTCTCGTTTGGTTAGCTGATAAGTGAAAGCCCTACCGAGAAGCGGTTTTCTGCCCCCTCGTGTAAAAGCCCCCCTGCACGACTGCAGTACACCAGCGACACACGTCTCCCCTTTTGCTCTAAATTCGTTTTTCAGCATTCATATCCACATTTGAAAGTGTTCAAATGCATGAGACTATTTTAATGACACAAGAGCGATTGGCATTAAAAGCCCTTCCGCTACTCTTTATTTTCTTTTCCGAATTCGGGGTTTGGCGGGGAGCGCGCTTAGACACGGACCGCCTGCTGCAGGATCTTTCCCCTTGAACACAAAGGCTCTTTTAAGAGCCACCACAAAAATATAAAAAAGATCAAATATTTCACTGCTGATGTCCTGTACTGTATTGCAATGTGTTACAGTTGAACACGTATAAAATGGACCCCCCTAATTTCTTAGATTCTTCGGTTTCCGGCATTCAGGCACCTCGGTTTAGTAGGTGAGTAAACATGAATGACGGATTTATTCCTACAGTGATTAAAGTCTGAGTACAGTTCATAATCCATACACCGTAGTATGTTGTATTTTCTGTTCCGTATGGGGCGTTTTGGTTCAGAAAAGAGCACCTCACATGTGCAATGGATTCTGAATTCGATATCGTTCTTCCTAGATACGTGGGTTCGGTATTGACACATTTCTTAATGCTGTCGGTATGGTATGGGTTTAGGTTTCCTTTGCTCTACAGTTTTATCCTGTAAGTCAAAAACGTGCTGCAGCACCGACTATCCTGTATTGCTAGCGCTCGATAAGACTGGGCTTTTCTCGAGTCCAGGTTCAAGCATTCAAACCACGTGGGGAGAATTTGCACAATCCTACAATGCCGTTGGTTAGGGAAGTAATCATGACAATTTCGAAGTGTAGCCTGTTTAAAGTTGCTGTGGTGGAGAGCTCTCCGGCAGGGAAGAGGTTCCTGTGCAGTCTGGGCTGCTGCCGCGGTCGGAGAGGAGGCGGGCTCGTGTGTCAGCGCGCCTCCTGTCTCAAGCAGGTCCGCTCTCAGGCTTGAAAAGAGAAGCGCCGCGGCTGCAGCCCAGCAGTGTGTGTCGTGTTCAGAGCTGGTAACTTGAAGATGTCCGGGAGAGGCAAAGGCGGAAAGGGACTCGGGAAAGGAGGCGCTAAGCGTCACCGCAAGGTTCTCCGCGACAACATCCAGGGAATCACCAAGCCCGCCATCCGCCGCCTGGCTCGCCGTGGGGGAGTGAAGCGGATCTCCGGGCTGATCTACGAGGAGACCCGCGGGGTGCTGAAGGTGTTCCTGGAGAACGTCATCCGCGACGCCGTCACCTACACCGAGCACGCCAAGAGGAAGACCGTCACCGCCATGGACGTGGTGTACGCGCTGAAGCGCCAGGGCCGCACCCTGTACGGCTTCGGCGGCTAAACAGGAGCGGAGCTTCCCTACCGGACTGGACCCCGACGTATCAACCCAAAGGCTCTTTTAAGAGCCACCCACCTTTTCAGAAAAGAGCTGAAATCTTTGTGCTTGTGTGTGGAATGAAGCTGTACTTTGAAGATCCAGCTCGAAATGTAATCGCAGAATAGGTTGACTATCCTACCTTAATGCGCGGTACAGAGCGAGCTGTTTGTGAGTCTAAACAAATTAATAAAATAGCGTTACGGGATGAAACACGTTTTTCTGCCCATAGTTTTCATCCCCCTCACTCGCATTCCTACATGCTTTGCGTTTCTATCATTGAAGACATTTTCATCTTAAGAGCGCTTATTAGACGTGTTCAAAATGGTAGAAAATTGCAATAGAGTCCTTGCAAGAGTCCTTTTGACTCCAAGTTTGCACAAATCGCACATTTTACGCCGATCACATTTTTTCTAGGGTAGGGGACATAAGCGGAATGAGAGCGGGATTTCAATAAATCTGCACGTTGTGCTAAACGGATCACACGGCCCTTTGTTCCTGAGTGCGCGGGCGGAGGGGAGAGAGAGGCGCCTGGAGTCAGAGCGAGCGGCTCAGGCGCTCAGCCGTTTGAATTTCATTGGCGCAGAGCGCAGCCAATAGGAGAGCAGCTCTCTCGCTGACCAATGAGCCGCCTTCTGAGCTGAGCGAGCTGATTTGCATGCGGCCGCTATAAATATGGCTGTAAGACGCGTGAGCTTCATTATTGTCTGCACCGTGTGTTTGTGAAGATGCCTGAACCAGCGAAATCCGCTCCCAAGAAGGGCTCCAAGAAAGCCGTGACCAAGACGGCCGGGAAGGGCGGCAAGAAGCGCAGAAAGACCAGGAAGGAGAGCTACGCCATCTACGTGTACAAGGTGCTGAAGCAGGTGCACCCGGACACCGGCATCTCGTCGAAGGCCATGGGCATCATGAACTCGTTCGTCAGCGACATCTTCGAGCGCATCGCCGGCGAGGCCTCCCGCCTGGCGCACTACAACAAGCGCTCCACCATCACCTCCCGGGAGATCCAGACCGCCGTGCGCCTGCTGCTGCCCGGAGAGCTGGCCAAGCACGCCGTGTCCGAGGGCACCAAGGCCGTCACCAAGTACACCAGCTCCAAGTAAACCCGGCCCGCCCGTCCCGGATCAGCGAACCCAAAGGCTCTTTTAAGAGCCGCCCACAGACTCGAGAAAAGAGCAATGATCGCTTTTTTTTTTTGTTTACGTTTCTGATTTTGGGCCCCTTATATTCTTAATAAACACTGATTTATTAGATCTTCATTGTCTAATTAGTACATATAGCCGATATACTGCAGCAGAGGAGCGCGGCTCCAACACGTAGACTTAACAAATATTCATCTTCAGTCATGAAACCCGACCTTAAGCGGTATGTTACAGCTGAAAGCTTTCATTAGATATTGATGGTATCAGATCCAATATTTTATATACACACAATCCTTTCATGGAAAATAAGTCTCTTCAGGCTCTCTGAAGATCGTTGTGTTTCTGTAATATAAGAAATACATGTAATTTTTTTGAAGAAGTATGGGTTGTAATGGTTATTTAATAGGGAGTAACTAAAATGAGTGCAGTTCGTGCCTCTCCAGCAGGGAAGAGGTTAATGTGCAGTTTCTGCTGCTGCGCGAGTTAGAGAGGAGGCGGCTCGTGTCTCACCCAGGTCCGCTCGCAAGTTTCACTTTTCTGTTCTTCGTTTGTTTAAACTGCATCGAAATGGAGATACGTGTCAGCGCTTTTAAGCAGTCCAACCTGCATGAAAATAACCTCCGTTTCTGACCTGAAACAATTATTTCGGTTCTTGTTGACTGGAGACATTATGTATCTTATTTTTTTTATTTTTTAAGTTGCTGTTTATCCTAAACTGAAGTCTAATCATACTAACCTTTAACATAGAGGACAACGATACAATAACAGATAAGCGTCAATCTGACACTGTGTTGAGAAGACTCTGCAAAACGTTTGAATAGAATTTCAGTTGAAATAATTACATACCAAGATCCTGTCTGGGTCTGACAGAGAAAAAGCAGCTCCTTTGATTTAGAAACAGTTACCGGTCCGATAGAAAAGTCTCCCCGTTTGTAAGGTTACAGCCCAGGCAGGGCAGAGCTCCTGGGTGCAGAGACCACGAGTGTCCAGCAGAGGGAGCAGGAGGGCCGGACTCGTGATCGCGGCGCTGAGAGGAAACATCGACAACAGGGCACGTTAGCCTGGAAAACAAAGCAATTGTCTGTAAAATAAGAACAGCAGTCCACAAAAAATGCACGATTTAAACTGTGCATCTCGGGTGAGTTAAATAATTATTTCTGCTGTCTGTTTAATAGCTCTTCTTAGTGTCGCGTCATTATGCGAAAAGACACATTCCTCATGCAAGAAATTGTATATGGCTAATAAAGTGATCTTATCTTAACTTCTCATTAACCAATAGTAAACAACGCGGAGGTTAAAGGACTTTTAAAATCTGTCTGAAATGGTGCCGAGGGCGCAGGGAGAGAGATGTAGTTCCGCTGTTCGAGAAAAGAGCGGTGTCATTATATGGATTGTAACCGTTTTAAACGGAAGATATTTCAAGGGTTTTCTCTCGTACTTGAATGTGTTTTGCTGTTAAGGAGTTGTGTGTCGTTTCCGGTCCTTTCGATCTGGGGACTGGGTAACGCCTGGAATGGCTGGCAGATTTTAGTCTGAAACTATTTTATTTTAATACATTTTTGTATTCCTTAAAAATAACAATTTTCTGTCGGAATGCTACCAGGGTTAGATAGAAGCGCAGGTTTGATAATATAAGCAACATAAATATTCTGAACCTTTCCCCAGCCCTAAAAAATTCAGACAATTCAATTCAAGGTGCTTTATTAGCATGACCGATGGGTACAATCAGTGTTGCCAAAGCAAATAAAAATAATAAAGTTAACATGGAACAAAACAAAAAATAGAAGTAAAATAAAATCTACAGACATGTTACAGACATTTACAACAAAGACAAAGACATAGGTGGCTGGAGCATTATTGGGAGACAGACTCACTGTTCCTCAGGCTGGGACAGGAGATCACATACTGGGCTGCCAGATCAACTGAGTTCCCTCCTCCCTCTCCCAGTAGCCTGACAGGTTAGTATGTTCCTCATGAAGATGATTTACTCTCGATCTGCAGCACAGCTCCAGTGAAAGCAGTGACCACACTGTTCCTGTGGCTATTAGATTTAAAAGGCTCTGCCTCAGCACTTTAATCACCAAATCAGTTCTCTCTTTCCCGATAAGTACAGGTATTCTGAATTACAGCACGATAGTTTTATCCAGGTGGATGCTGCACATTGGTATTGGTGGAGGGGAGTCCCCATTACCTGTAAAGCGCTTTGAGTGGAGTGTCCAGAAAAGCGCTATATAAGTGTAAGAATTATTATTATTATTATTATTATTATTATTATTATTATTATTATTATCCAGGGGCACAATTCCAGGAAAAAGGAGTCTCCCCTCTCATTCATCTGCACTGGTGTCTATTGGAGTTCGAAGGGCTTTCTCCAGTCATATACAATGTATTCTCCAGGCTGTTTTCACTGTAGGCAGGCAGGTAAATGTGTTCCTCATGGGGATGATTAGCTCTTGTCCTGCAGCACAGTTCCAGGGTATTACAGTGAGAACAGTGATTATCCTGGGTGTTCCAGCTCCCTGTTCCTTGTGGGTGTTAGAGGTCAGAGGGCTCTACCCCAGCTCTTAAATCACTGCGTCAAACCCGTTCATCTGGACTCTTCTCTGTTTGCCCCAGCGCAGTGTTGAAGATCCCTGTGTGGGGTGGTGTGCCCTGTGGACTTTGCAGTGAGACATTAGTATATTTTATCTTCATGTATTTTCCATGTGCGTCTCCTCACTTTTTAAGAGAGAGCTCAGTCTAAAATAACCCAAACGCACAGCCAACTCGGTGTTAAACACCCTCATATGCAAATCTACCTGTGAGAATGTGCAGCTCTTGTGCTCAGGTTCAACTATTTATTAAGTATTATGAGGCTTTGAGTCCTTGTATATCTGACATACATATTTTATTGCTAAGACTTGCATTTTGCCGGGGATTTTGTGAAGTCTTTAGCTGCATTGCGAATAATCACATCAGGCAATTTCTTTCTTCTCTGACATAAGTTCTGGACACAGTATCAGTCATTGCAAAGCTCCCCAGAACAGAAAAAATCCTGTTACTTGCCGGTGAGGGTCTTGAGCTCTTTTCAGCCTTATAACACAGAGCCCAGCTGCCAACAAACACCAACCAGCAGTCCTCTCTGATATCTGAGAGCTGCCCTGGGCTGGTTTGGATCCTGCAGGTTGCTGCGTGACGTGTGAAATTTTGACACAGAGAGGTTTTTGTCTTCTTCTCTTCCCACACTTTAGCGACGGGAAATCTGTTTCGCCGTCAGACTGCGGAATCGTGCTCTGATTTTGATCATGTCCTTGTCTGTGCAGTCATGCGGCAGGGTGGATGTTAAAAACGCACAGACAAGCAGGAGCTCCGCAGTCACAGCTGTGTCTTTGTAGTGAGAGGTCTGTGGGCCTCAGATTGCCCAGTGGTCCCAGGCAGAGTGACTGCCCAGGGCCCCACAGCCACCAGAATATCTTTCTAATCCGCACATTTGAGTGTGAGTCAAGAATTGCCTCTAGTGCTCTTTATGGTGCTTCTGTGCTAATCTAGGATGTTAAAGTGTGTGTAGTAATTTATTTTTTTTGTCTGGGAATGTAAGTCAGCCTGTCCTAAGTCCAAAGAATAGGCATTAAAAGTTTGGAATTTTATGTTTTACAAACTGTTAAGAGTTGGCATAACCGATTTCCCATTTCCACTGAGGAGAGTAACAATGGGGAGAGAATCTCTCTTTAAGATCTGGCCTTATCTTATAGTGTATCTGAGATTGTGACCCAGGGAAATTAGACATGATTATTTTCTGTGTGTGTGTGCGTGGGGGTTAATAAAAAGCATAGGTTTAATAATATTTTAAGCAACAGAAATAATCTAAACCAGATTATTAGGGCTGGGAGGCTATGGAAATGCTGCACTCTCCTGACACAGCGCACAGCTGGACCAGCTCCTCCTCTGGAGACACTGTGAGCCACAGTCTCCTGACACAGAGCACAGCTGGACCAGCTCCTCCTCTGGAGACACTGTGAGCCACTGTCCCCTGACACAGAGCACAGCTGGACCAGCTCCTCCTCTGGAGACACCGTGAGCCACAGTCTCCTGACACAGAGCACAGCTGGACCATCACCTCCTCTGGAGACACTGTGAGCCACAGTCTCCTGACACAGAGCACAGCTGGACCAGCTCCTCCTCTGGAGACACTGTGAGCCACTGTCCCCTGACACAGAGCACAGCTGGACCAGCTCCTCCTCTGGAGACACTGTGAGCCACTGTCTCCTGACACAGAGCACAGCCGGACCAGCTCCTCCTCTGGAGACAATGTCAGCCACTGTCCCCTGACACAGAGCACTGCTGGACCATCACCTCCTCTGGAGACACTGTGAGCCACAGTCTCCTGACACAGAGCACAGCCGGACCAGCTCCTCCTCTGGAGACACTGTGAGCCACTGTCCCCTGACACAGAGCACAGCTGGACCAGCTCCTCCTCTGGAGACACCGTGAGTCACAGTCTCCTGACACAGAGCACTGCTGGACCATCACCTCCTCTGGAGACACTGTGAGTCTCACTCTCCTGACACAGAGCACAGCTGGACCAGCTCCTCCTCTGGAGACACTGTGAGCCTCACTCTCCTGACACAGAGCACAGCTGGACCAGCTCCTCCTCTGGAGACACTGTGAGCCTCACTCTCCTGACACAGAGCACAGCTGGACCAGCTCCTCCTCTGGAGACACTGTGAGCCACAGTCTCCTGACACAGAGCACAGCTGGACCAGCTCCTCCTCTGGAGACACTGTGAGCCACAGTCTCCTGACACAGAGCACAGCTGGACCAGCTCCTCCTCTGGAGACACCATGAGCCACAGTCTCCTGACACAGAGCACTGATGGACCATCCATGTTGTTGATATACAATTTCTAATTATAGCAAGAAGCAGCACAAGCTGAAACTGTGACCCTGGTCTTTACAGGTAGGTAGAACTACAGCATTTGCTGCCCTTATTCTGTGATGTATAGAGGCAGAGTTGTATTAGTTGTGTTCATTCTGCTGGCTGAGGGATGATTCGCTGTGCCAACACTGTTCCAGCTCACGTCAGACATGAGTTACAACTTGCCTTTGACTCAAGAACCCAAGAGGTATTGGAGTCAAGCTATTCATATTTGTTTTAAATGTAACACTCTCAGTTTGATCATTGGTTTTGTATTTGAGAACTGTAAGATGTTAAAGATCGAGAGTTTGTTTTGTTATTGGCAGAAGTCTCTTGGCAGAACAAAAGACTTTTTGTCTGTTGTCTGTACTTGAAAGTAATTGTTCCTCTTGTGTATTTTTGACAGGAAGAGACACAGGACCTGCGTGACCTCCAGTCTTCTCTCAGGAAGGTGGACAAGAGGTGTCTCGCTCAGCCATCAGGTCTTCAGGCAGCGCCAGGAGCTGGGAGGTGATTTATTTCTGCTGATGTGTTGTAAGTTTGTGATTTGTTGTGTTTTGGTGGCAGTGTTGCGAGTTCTGTTTTATTTATTCACTGAATTTACTAACACTGTGGAGTTGTATGTTGTTCTTTGGTAACAATATTCTCTAAGCAAATAAATAATAATACAGTGAAATGTCAAACGTTTTCAGTTATTCGATACTTTTCATCCCTGAACAAATGATTGTGTCAGGTGAGAGGTGGAGTGTGAAGCACTCTGCAGCTCTGTGTTCTAGTTTAGTGATGAGAAAGTCTCCTCTTGCCTTCAGTCCCACTGGAGTCTCTGTCAGTGAGCAGCTCAGTGTTCTGAGCCCTGACAGTGCTGTAAGGTCTCCTGTGTTTGAGATGTAGGTGTTCAGGAAGTGTGGGGCCACAGCAGGTATGATCCCCAGCTGTGTTTATTGTCACTCAGTAGGACCTGCACACTGGTGATGTCTGTATTTTATTTTCCAGGACAAACTGTGTCCACAGGCACACTCTTGTTTTCAAACCCACTCATGATTTCAAATCCACAGTGCAAATACAATTTCCCCCTCTCAATGCATTGCTTTAATGACTCAGATGTCAAGCAACATAATTAGAAGAAAGAAACAACTTATTATAAACCTGGGTCTATGAGGGGCTTTAACAGGAACATTTCATTGCATTGATCTCAACTCTGAGCTCAAAAAGCAGCTGAGTTTGGGTTCTTAATTACAAAACAAGAACGATGGGTTTAGTGGTCTAATTATTTTTTCTGAATATGTTTAATGTTGAAATAATTTAAATTCTCTGAATAGAGTTGGCATTGTTGTATTTTAAACACTGTATCTCAGTGCTGTCAAGTAAGATTCGGCTGAGAGATGTTTCTGTTAATGGGGCTGAATGATTGACTTCTCTGGTGAGCTGCTGTGAAAACAGTCATTTCTTTTAATCCAGGATTTCTGTTTAGTCCTGATTCTGCTGCCTGTGTCCAGAGGCAGAGAACAATTAAAAACTGAACTTTAAAGCAACTGGTAGTTGTGTTTTTGTCCAAATCACTCATCCCTCCATTTCCCCAGCTATGTGGCTGTTAAAAGGCACTTTAGTAACGCTGGTACATGAGGCTGCTGGGGGTCTCAGTCTGTGCAGTAGAAGCTGCCCTCCAGTGTTTCAGCTGGTGACACTCAGTGTCTCTTACAGAGAAGCTCCTTCTGTCCTCATGTGGCCACGATCAGGAGACGTCCGAGAGAATCTGACTGATTTCATTTAAGAGCTCAGAGTCTGTTCCGTAGACAATGCCATCTGTGTGAGATGTGAGCAGCACTGCAGCAGAGAATGTATTTAAACCATCAGATATATTCTTGGTTTCTTTAATTTCTTTGAATATATTTAAAACTGCAGTTTCAGCTTGTGGCTGCAGTGTGCCGATACGTTGAGGAGTACAGGCCATGGATATACAGTACTGATGTTTCACAGTATTGAACAAAGAATTGAAATAATAGCACACCAATAGTTATAACAGGAAACTCTTCTTTTAGGAAATCCACTACAATCGGGTTCTAATCAGGACGGTCCAGATGTCAGACAGGCTGATCTGTTCACGAAGCAGAATTAGATGTCCGGCTCTGTGGCTCTGATCGCTGGTGTTGTATAAAGGTCAGAGCGAGTTCTCCACATTTCTCCCGTGTTTCATACTCGGTTTTACTGCACTGGATTAAATCATTTCCAAACACTTTCCTAGAATTTCATTCAGCTCTTTAAACATTTGCTTTATAAACGCATTTGAGATTTGTTTGAAATTGTATTTATTTCAATCCGTGTTGTATCTGAAGGTGATGAAATGACACCGGCTCAGAAACCAGTTCTCTGGGGTGCTGGTTGATCACGTCTCCGTAAGTTATGTCAACCTCTTACCTGTATAAACAGATCAGTATTCTGGGATAGTTTGGACTGTGGAGTCGCCGTACTGAGAGAGAATAGGAGTTTAATGCCACTGTTTTGAGGATGAGTTTTTCTTACTTCAGTCTTTCATGTATGATATTAAAAATATCAGCACAGAGGCTGATTTCTCAGAATATAAATCCATGATCGCCACTCCTGTCAGCTGTCTGCTACAGCGAGCAGTTCGGATGTTTAAAATAAAGAGGTTCTGGTGCACGTGCGAGACCTGTTTCTATGATAACTAATTTAGGTGAATTAACAAAGTGATGCTCTTGTCCTCTTTTCTGAAATAACACTCGTATCACACAGTTGCCTGATTGACCTCTGTCTGCAAGAGTGGTGGTTTACAATTTCAGACTCATCACTCCTGTCTCTGTAAAGTCTCCCAGACAGGCAGTGAATTTCAACTCAATATTCAACCCTGAAGCATAAGGTGATTTCAAACCACCTCAATGATGGTTGTAAGTTTCACAAAGCAAAAAAAAACTTTATTTAATCACCTCATATGTTAGAAAACCCAGTGCTTAGTGTTTGGTCAAGTCAGGATTGACGGGGAAATGGTTGGAGAAAATTACAGGCACTTCAGAACCTGCTTTTATCTGCCAAAAACCTGAAACTGGAATAAAAATCAACTTTCAGCAGGATTGAGACCCACAGCACAGGGCCAGATCTGCACTGGAGTGGCCCTGGCAGAGCCTGAGTCAGTGTGCGGAGATGAGTGACCACAAACTCCAGTGTCCTGGGGTGTACAGACTCATCCCGAGAGACTTGTGGCTGTAACTGCTGCCAAAGGGGCTTCAAACATTTATTGACTCAGGAGGTGAGTGCTTCTGTAATCAAGATTTTTATTTTGCAGTTTTTGTTGACATTTAACACCTTTTCACCATTTAAAAAGTTCAGTTTGAACTCTTCTTTAACATAAGCACATTACAATTCTATACACTTCTAATTCAACGCACATAGACATCATCAGTAGGGTGTGAATACTTTTGCGAGACACTAATTCACAGTAAGGGTATCTGAAGGAAGACAGGGACCCCTGTCACTGCACTGGGTCTTTGGTTTGGAGAGTCTGATTCAGAGGGAAGAGTCGCCTACTGATCCAACACCTCTTCCAGCAGCAGCCTTTCCAGTCTTTCCCCTGTGCCGTCTTCTCCAGGAATCAGGAATGTCCGTGCTGGGATGAGCAAGGAAAGGAAGAGGCAGACTGTGTGCCTGCTCACGGAGAAGAGGAGCAGACTCTGGCTGGACAGGGAGGGAGGTAAGAGCGCCTGTGTCTGGGAGCTCAGGGTGACAGCAGTGCAGGAGGGAAGGTGAACATCCTGAAAGGAGGACAGGAGCTGACAGAGAGGGGCAAGAGGGGCTGAGAGCAGGACAAGATCACATTCAGACACGAGAAACGTTTCATATGAGCAGAACAATAAAATAGCCTTCACAATAATACAGCATAGACAGGTCTGAAAACAAGAACATTAAATAATGTTCAGTCTGTTAACATTTAATGAGAAGCCTTGTCAAGTCAGAATAATAAATTAACAAATTAGAAGTCATATTTGAAGACAGACTGTAATCTTGAAACCTGTTGAATAACAGCCAAAAGATCAGAAACTTTATACAATAAATCTTGAATTATCTTAAAGTATGAAAGGGAACCCTGGAGTAACGAAGGGGTGTTTGTTATTTTCCAATGTCCATTAATCACAAAAGATTTTTAATCCTAAAAAGAACCATTATATGAGAAAACAAAACATACTAGATACAGTTTACAGTATGGTTCCTGAATATTTGGACTTAATTACAATCAACAGCAAATGAAAATTGTTGCTGTGCTTTATCATAAATACACAAACTATTTAATGCATTGTAATTATACTGTATACAATAAGCTACAGCACAGGAAACAAGTAACACCCATCATAAGAAATCTGCCTAGTGTTCAATCAAATATTTCTTATTTTACACAGAAAAATCCCCTTTAGCAGATTTTGTGTATGTTCAACTGAGGCTTTACTGCAGTTCCCTTTAGTCACACAGCTGCAGTGATTGTAGAACCTAAATAAGTAACTCAAAGCACCAAGGACAGTTGTAGACTGAAATCTGTTTGTACATCAAGCACAAGTATTCATTGAAAGCAACCAAAAGGTTAAGAATTTCATAAATGAAAACAAAATTAAGTGAAATCAAAGCTCTTGAATTTAACTTATTTTGGGGATTAAGGATGTACATCTCTAAATATACAGAATGAATTTGAAAATAAATAAAGATAAAGATAAGAACAGTGGCTCACACGATAGTGAGGAGAACCCCTTTATTTTACACAGAGGAGCTGAGCAGAGGTAGACAAAGCTAGAGAGAGACAGGATGAAACTCTAACAGACGATATGAGAGCTCATGTTGGTGCTGGTGTGCTCAGTACAGTGTGTTTGTGGGCTGGACTGTCGAGGGCTGATGGAGGTTATATTAACAGTGTGGAGAGGGAGACGGAGGTAAACAGGAGATACAAAGAATCCAGAAGGAAACAGAACGAGGAGCAGCTGCAGGGTTTCAGGCTGTAGGCTGACGTCAGGTGGAAGATCGTGTAGAAGCTGACAGGAGGGGATACAGGCAGATCTTCAGCCAGGTACAGGCAGTGGGGGGAGGGATTTAAGAAGGAAAAATGGAGATGAAGAAAAAGACACTGGAGCCCGGACAGTGAGACGAGCAGAAACAAGAAAACAAGGAGTTAGTGTGTAGATGTTGGAGTGGGGAGCTGTGCAGTGGTCCTTTGCAGCCAACAAACAAGGAACTATTCCTCTGGAGAGAAAGAAGCCAGAGAAGAGTCAGTGAAATTAGTGTTTGTTATGTGATTCTCTAATGCGAAGCTGCAGTAATAGAGATCTTGCATACACAGATAGCTGAAGGGGGAGATGTGTGATTAGTACAGAAAGAAAGAACTAAAACTCACATTTCTCACTTCCTGTTAACATATTAGACCTTTATTAGACATTACAAATCTGTAATGTCTTGTGACCGAATGCTCAGATAATAACATCTCATTGTGTTTTCTGCTCCCTTCGAGTTCTGACACCGATCATGTACCTAAGAGAAAGAATCAGGGTTCCAGATGGGTTTAAGGCTATTAGAGATTACACATACTATCATCTGACCATATCATATTTAATTTTCAACTTGAAACGATTGATTTCTGTCACACAGGGGATCTCTCTCAGTCTCAGTGTATGACTGTGCAGCAGTCTGAGCTCTGATACAGTAAACAACAAACGTGATCCCCACTGTAGAATATGTAGGAATCCTGAGTGTCTTCAGCTCCTCCTCTGAGCTGGGATGATGATCACATGTAGAAGAGTGAGGAGTGGGGTTAGTAGTGGGGTTAGGGAGTGGACATGCCATCAGCATCTGAACTCAGAGGAGGAGCTGAAGACACTCAGGATTCCTGTGATGGACAGAGATCACTGTGAAGTATCCAGCCTTTATTTGAAATGATTAGTGACAGTGAGAGGAGGAAGCAAATGAAAGCATAAAGAGATCTAGATTGTGACACTACAGACAACAGTTCCAGGTGCAGAGTCACACAGGCTGAAACACTTCCACAGTGTGAATGAGTATCACTGGGAGGCTGTGCTGAAGGTGTCTGGACAGGCAGAGAGCAGGACACTTTCCTCTACAGTCTCTTCTAAAGTTTAGATGAGATCTGTACATCACTGAATTAGAGCTCAGTCTACTGTAAAATAATACACTGAGATAGAAAGAGATGCCCAGTGTGGCAGTAAAATGTGTTGAGCAGAAACACACTGATGAGTTTTACCGGGGCATTCAGTCTGATTACAATAAAGATCACAAATGTAAAACTACAATACAATTCATGTTTCAACAAAGTGACAAGTGTGAGATTTAGTTCTAACTGTGGGGTTGCAGAGGTGTTATTGGGAGAAGCTGCTGTAGGAAATAGGAGAAATTGTGCAGAGCTCACCTGGAGACTTGGGGGACATGAGTCTCTCTTTTCAGTTTTCAACAAAGCTTGTGAATTCACTCCAGCCTGGTTCCAGTCTGTCAACCTGTGATAAATAAACACTCAACATAAATAGACTTGAACCCTGAAGAGCAAACCTTCTTGAATAGTGTGTGTGAAAGGCAGAGCTGGGGTGCCAGTAACACACTTCACACACAGAGCAGCAGGCAGAGAAGGAGAGAGGCAGGACAGTGCAGAGAGAGGGCAGGGGGAGACGCAGTCAGTTCTGAAGAGACACAGCAGAGCACAAGTCAGCACATCCAGGCAGAGCTCTAGATCAAAACCAACAGGAAGGACAGATACAGGAGAGGAGCAGACACTCACTGGTGGACATGAAGACTAGACAGAGAGAGATGAGGACAGGCAGAGAGTCTAATTCCCCAGTCACTGTCCACTCCTGAAGCAGAGTGCAGACTGCTCTGCAGTGGGAGAGACAGACTAATGTAGCAACAGGAGGCTAGTGGTGACAGAGATACAGGTAAAGCAGCTACAGAAGATGGAGCTCTAGACAGTTACAGACTGGGAGAGAGGAGCTGTACATGTGAGATTTCCAGGAGATCAACACCAGGGACTTCAGTGCTGCAGCTGTAGTGAAGGAGACTCAGTGTGATGTCAGGGTACAGAGATCTAAACCAACTCACCCCGTCAATCCCAGAGCCAGATTCTGACTCTTCACAGTCTCATTCCTCAGTGAGAGAGAGGAGCAGCAGGAGGCAGCAGGGAGGGAGCTGAAGGTGTTTATTCATCACATGTTGACAGACTGGAACCAGGCTGGACTGAATTCAGTGACTTTGTTGAAATCTGGAAAGAGAGATGTAAACTCATTAAAATAGGTCAGGCTGTGCCAGAACACTTCCTCACACTTTAGATCTCTGTACCCTGACATCACACTGACACTCCTTCACTACAGCTGCAGCAGTGTCACAGTCTAGATCTCTTCATACTTTCCTTTACTTCTTCCTCTGTCAATAATGTTCCTGATCTTTTCAAATAGAGGCTGATAATTCACAGTGATCTCTGACCATCACAGGAATCCTGAGTGTCTTCAGCTCCTCCTCTGAGCTGGGATGTTGATCACATGTAGAAGAGTGAGGAGTGGGGTTAGTAGTGGGGTTAGGGAGTGGACATGCCATCAGCATCTGAACTCAGAGGAGGACCTGAAGACACTCAGGATTCCTGTGATGGTCAGAGATCACTGTGAATTATCAGCCTTTATTTGAAAAGATCAGGAACATTAGTGACAGAGGAAGAAGTAAAGGAAAGTGTGACGAGATCTAGACTGTGACACTGCTGCAGCTGTAGTGAAGGGGTGTCAGTGTGATGTCAGGGTACAGAGATCTAAACCAACTCACCCTGTCAATCCCAGAGCCAGATTCTGACTCTTCACAGTCTCAGTCCTCAGTAGAGGGAGGAGCAGCAGGAGGCAGCAGGGAGGGAGCTGAAGGTGAAAGTGGAACCAGGCTGGAGGTGAAGTCAAAGCCTTTGTTGAAAGCTGGAATGACAGACAAGTACAGTCATTAAAACTCAAAATCGAGCTGTGTTGGAGTACATTTCACACTCCAGTGAGTAAGAACGGTAGTACAGGACTGAACAGTGAAGTAGTGGAGTGAGCTCCACTGTTTCAGAAGCCCGAGCTCACACGCTGTTGCTCTTAGCCGCCACCAGAGGGCAGCCTGCAGCTACAGACGGCAGAGCCAGGTACACGGTCTGTATCCGCGGCTCTGCAGACAGCTGCTCCCACAGCCCGACAGCCCGCTCCTCTTGGTCAAGCCAGGGTACCAGTGAGTTGCCCAAGAGAGCTGACCCGGGCTGTGAAAGCAGCGCCCCGTCTGTCTGACACCATTCCCCGGTTCTTACCCGACATGTTGTCGATACCAGAGCGGCAGGCAGTAAAACTCTCCCTCACTGTCACTGGGGCCGCGAGTCCTGGCCGAGCTCCGGACTGAAAGAGCTGGAGAGAAACGAGATGCAGAGAAAACACTGAAACTTACCTCTCGACTCGTACATGGTCCCGGCAGACTGACTGAACATGTGATTTAGACCACAAAACTGAAAAAAAGAGTCTGTTAGTCTGAAGTTAGACGCACATTTTAAGAGCGGTAGTGAGGAGCACATAGTAGGAGCGAACATTCACAGGATTCTGCAGACAACTGGAAGCGCAGCACAGGGAAAAAAAGAAGAAATAAATTGTAAAAGAGTAGAAAATTATCGTAAAACAATGACCTAATACAGGTTTAAATGCACAGAGCAGTAAAGGTTGAAAAGCGTTTGAACGAGTTACTTACCGCTGTCTGTCTTGCCCGGCTCTCGCGCGTAAGGAGGATAATCAGGTGGGTCAGAATTTATAGGACCTGGAGCCCAAAGTGACCAATAAACAGGCGAGACGACATTATTCGCGGCTCTGCCCACCAAAATCCTTTATTAATATTCAATATATAGGCAGTGGCTTCACAATTAAACTAATTTGTATTTCGTCCTCCAAACGCATGAGGGCGGTGCAGCCCCACCCACTGCTATCAACAGGCGTGGTTTGATTCGTGGCGTCATGGATTGTGATTGGCTGAGATTCACATATTTAAATAAGCCCCGCCCCCATAATGTCTCCTTCCGGAAGTTCTGCTGAAATGGGGAGGTGGGGTTTGTGAATGGCGTTTTCCCGATTTTATTGAGTTTTTGTTCTTTTTTTGGGTTATTTTTTAATGGTATCGTTATACCACATCACGGAATCGTTGCGGATTTAAAACTGGACGTTCCTGAGTTTCAGCTAGTGAGTATCGAGCGGTTTTGTGTTGTTTGTGTTTGATTAGCAAGATGGCGGCGTTAACTCCTCATTTGCATTTATTAAAATCAGTCGCTGTATTTTAATGAGCTGATTTGCATTTGTCTTAATATGAATTAGAAAAATACTTTTTGGCTAGAAGTATTTTTTAATTTCTTAAGGTTTTCAATGTTTGTACTGAATTAAAACGCTCACTTTGATTTAGTGTGGAAAAGGTGATTTTCTGTTGTTTTTTGTAAGATGTAAAAGTAAACTCCTCATGTGCATTAATTTGCATTTATTAAAATCGCGCTCTCGTCACTTGTATTTTAATCAGCTATTTGTATATGTGTTATGTTAATTTGAAATAAAAAACAATTCTAGTGAAAATAACGTTATTTTTTCATGTTTACTGTGTGAACTCATTTTTTTTCTACTGCTTGTTTTGTTAGTGAGATGTCGGCGTTAACACTCTCATATGTATTTAAGTTTGTATTCAAATCGGTTGACCAGTCACTTGTATTTAGTAAGTTCTGTTTTAATGATTTCTGTTTTTGTTGTTTGTTTTTTAACTAGACAGCGTTTTTACTAGAATGCTTTTTGGTTTCTAAAATGTATGTTTACACTTGTACTGAACAAAAATAAAATTTAAATTAATTTTACTTCTGGCTCATTTGTCTTTTGGGGGGAATGTATTTAAATTATATTGTTTTTAATTTATTTAAAAAATACTGGTTGCTTTCTTTCAAATTGCCAAAAAAACTAAAAACTTTAAATATCTTAGGAAGATTGAAACAGAAAAGGGGTATCTGTTTATTATTTTAATTAGTAACTAATATTCTGAATTATGCTAATTTACTATAATGAGAAAAATGTTTATGTATCAAGTGAATTAAAGTTCATTAGTATTAATCAAATCACACCTAGGACTGTTCTTGGAGATGGGCTTCTGCGATTGGACTAAACCTCATGTCAATCATATAAAGACAACCCTTAAGAATTGCGTCATTTTGGGGGGGTGTGGTTTTTTGATTGACATGTCCTTCAACCAATCAGAATAGAGAAAATTGGGTTTTATCCAATCAGAATGAGGCATGGGCGGGACATGGGCGTGGTGCTTCAAACGTGACCAATCATGTGAGAGCAAAAATCTTGGGAGGTGGGCTCAAATCCAAACATTTTGATTGGTTGATGTGACATCAGTTGGTGACACCCTCTCATGAATAATGCAACACCCCCTACTTAATCATACGACACGCCCCTTCATTAACCACGCCCCTCATGAATATTCATTGCGGGCGGTGCTCATTCTTCGTTTTGTTTGGTTTTATGTTTGTGTTAGAAATAATGTTACGAAGAAAGGAAGACAGAAGTCAAAATTCTTTATTGAGTTTTGCAAGCATACAAATCAAAGACAGTTGGCAACAATGAAACAAAAACACAGCGTGAGTTACAGAATCACAAGTAATGGCGTCCAGCATGACGATTTCCTGTCCAGCGCCAGCAGTCTGGTCAGTGCCGGATGGGTCCTGTGCGGGCGGCAGGGACAGCAGCCAGGGGAGACCTGAAACACAAGACAAGCAGGTAAGAGCTCGGAGTTCAGCACTGAGCAGCAGCGCAGCGACAGTAGTCAGACAGGAGTGAGGAGCTGCGCTGGCGGAGGGGCTCAGGGAATCACTCGGCAGTACAGCGCAGCTCGCTTTGCGCAACACGGGCTCGTCCCACTGTCGAGAAAACGAATTTCTAATTAAAAAAAAAAGGTTCAAGATGAATAAAAAGGGCTCAAGACCTCCAGACCGTGTCCTTAATGTCACGAGAAATGCTCACCCGCTTTAATTTAGATTCAGGAACCATGTTAATTTTTATTCATTTCAACGTTCAATCGCTGCAAAGGCATCAGGAAGTAAACCAAGACGCTATTTATTCTAATCGCGGTGCAGCGCCAATGGAGACGCGGTCTGTTTGTCTGAGCTGGGCGGAGGTTTTTAAACTCGACTCTCACCAGCATGTTGCTTTTGAATTTCAACTCGTTCTAGGACCGTTTTAGCTTTTTTTAAAAATAACATGGCGCTATAAGGAATCTGTATGAGCCACGCAGGGCGAGGTGTGCTGTAGAGTACTGTCATCACATCTGTCCCGGGACAGTGCGGGATACTGAGCAGTAGATCACTGAAGGGGCTCTAGCCTGTTGTACAGTTAAAACCCGAGTGCAGAGCACTCCACTGAACAGGGTGTTACTACTCATCAAGTGCTTCACATAACTAGATCTAGTTCTCAGTTTGCCCCTGAGCACAGGTCCCTCAGTTCCACAGCAAATCATGTCAACCCCCTGCATTGTTAAATACAGCAAGACTCGTCCTAGATCTGCACCCAGTACCCCAGCAATGAGTCACAACTTTACAGTCAAGCAATGTTTATTCATGAACAGATGAATAACAAACAGAATATAACATTTTATTTTTAGAATTGCATACATTTGATAATATTCAAGCACAGCCAGTTCAGTGCTCTAATATCAAGTGACAGTAAAGACTGGGAAACATGTGGGTGAAGCTGCCTTTGAGCCAGTAACTGGCTGCAGTCTGGACATACAGAGCTATTATTCTTGAGAGTTTTAGGGCTTTGATTTTCTTCAGCCTGTAAAATGCTGCTCAAGAGGATTTAAAATGTGGAGACTGGCCTGGCCAGTACAAGACTGTCCACTGTTTCCTCCTGCCTGAGCTGTTCCTGTAGGAGACTGAGGTGTAGCTGACAAGTTCAGCATCAGAATTATAGTATTGATACAGGTACACATGCATAAGATGGATATCTAGACAATTACTGAAATTGGAAATCTTAATTTCAGTTCTCTCTGAGTATGATGAACAGCAGGAGGCAGCAGGAATAGTGGTGAATTAATCCTCATCATGTCATATGGTCTGAAGTATTAGTACACATTCACGTTAGAAGCATTTTAGAGTGTAAACCAGTAAATGAGCTCACTGTACTCGGTGTCATCATTGAAGAGGAGGTATCGCCTGTTCTTGAGATGCTTTTACTTGAAGTCATTTATTTAGCATGATGCCAAGTTGGACTGAAATCTGCAGACACATTTGACTAGTTTCTATTTTCTCCTGATGAGCTCTTTGGTTGCCCTGACTGGATGTTTTAGGTCTTGTCATGCTGCATGGTGAAGTGCTTTCTGCTGCATTAGAGACCCTGTTTCTGTAAACTTCAGAAATGACTCTGCTGCTGCCATCATTAGCTACATCCTCAATAACAAGTGACCCAGTCTGAGACATTCCTGCATCCCCAGGCCATGACATTACCTCCACAAGGCTTCAGCATGCGCTCAGAGGACAGAGATGACAGGTTCAAGTGTGGAGAAAGAAAGGAGCTGCAGATGCTCCAGAGAACAGCACCTCCTGTGAGAGTCATGGCCTGGCCTGGGGAGATCAGGAGGAGACTCCTTCACCTGTCTGTCTCCATCAGCACTAGTGTACTGGGTCACTGAAGCTCAAACCTGAAGGCTGTGGACTCAGAGCTGAGAGCTCCAGCAACACCTCAATGTCCTCTGCGCTCAGATAGAGATCACATGTACAGCAGTAGGATTAGAGGTGGTGTTAGTCAGGGACCATACATGTCATCTACATCTCAGCTCGGAGGACACACATCAAATATTCAGGTGCTGTAGCTTTGAGTCAGTTTATAATGCAACCAAGGAGGTCATCAGGAGAATAACTGTAGAAACACCTTAACTTGTTGGGTCTAATGCCTAAATTTCAACCCTATTGCCAGAAGGAAAAACAATTGAAGTATGATCACCTGAAGACTAAATAAGAACTTGGTGGCAACAGCAAAGCATCTCAGATGATTGCAGAGGGCAGTGAGCTCAATGGGTCTCAGACCTCATGCAGTTACTGTCTCAGAGGGATATACAAGCACATCCTCTTCTACACTCTGAAATGTATTTAAAGTGGATGTGTCCCAGTAACGTCACAATAGAAAAGTTGAACAATAAAAAATGTAATGTAATGATCAAATGTATGCAGAGAATTACCACAGAATAAAACCAGGATAATATTTCTGTTCTGATCACAAGAACAAATTGCTTGACTGTAAAGTTGACTCCTTGCAGTACTGATGGAGGACACTGTACCTTTCCAATGAAAACCTGCATTTTCCAGTGTCCCACAGTATCAATACACCTTGACAGGAGGGGCTGACTGACAGGGCCAGTGACATGAATTAATGTGCGTTGTTCATATTCTGGGCTGTTAGAATTCTTCCACTGGACCATGAAAAAGATCTGAGTGTCTTTGGGAAGTGTCAGTGTGGAGCTGCAGAGGAACAAGTAGGGGAGAATTCCACACCGAGAAGAACATTTATTCTGGCTCTGGAGTTTTCTTCATGTGTGAGACAACAGGTACAATTCTCCTTAACACTGTTACTGCAGAGTCCTGATATCTGAATCATGTTCACATACTAACTGCAGGATTCAGACTCACTCCACATCATCAGAAAACATGTCCTTCCCCTGCGACAGTCGAGTTCACCCCAACACAAGCGCAGGAGAGCTGCTGTGTGGTTTGGATGCTGTCAGAAAGCAGGCAAGGGGTAGGAACCATTAATCTTCATGACAGGAGAGTGTATAAACCAGAGAAATTAAACTGGTTTAGTAATGAGTGCTGAGAATGAGGTTTATTAACTGTTTGGGCTTGACGTGGTGAGGTAATGGGTTGAGCACAGGTGTAGAAGTGATTGCTTTCAGTCTCAGAGCCTCTTCAGACTCCTGTTCTGTCTCAAAGTGTCCTGTTTCTGTGCAGCCTGATGGTCTCCCGACACACAGACACCACTCCACAGCCAGAACCAGTTTCTTGTTTCCAGTGTGGAGTCGACACCTGCTTGTTCCTTATTTGTGTTCCCTGTGAGCAGTGTTGTCTTGAGGTGAATAAAGAGCATGAGTGGGCAGTGTAGTGTCAGTGTGGGAGCCCATCCTGTCTCAGGGTATTGTAGTGTGAAGGTGGGACCTTGATACTGGAATCAGAGCTACTTGCAGCCTCTCCAGTCCACTGCATTACAGTGTAGCTGCACCCAGTGCTGTTGAATTGATAATTAGCAGGATCAGCAGTAATTAAGCAGCTGGTTGAGTCAGATTACTGCAGTGGAGTGCACTGGAAGGGCTGCAAGCCGAGTAGCTCTAACTAAAAGGCTCCTTTTTATCCTCAAATGAGAATTTTTTGTTAAACTGTCCCTGTTAGGGGATTTTTGGTCTCTCGTGTCCCTGTTTAAAAACTTGCTGTTTAGCAGCAGAGACGAGCAGCTCCGGGATCCCCCGCCCCTATTGGCCGAGTCTGAATGAGAAGGCAGGTGCGGTCAGTCTGCAATTAGACTTCAATCCGCGGCTGTTTAGCGGTTCCGACGCCAGAGTCGCTTCTTTGCCTTTAAATAGCGAGTTTGCAAACAAAGAAAGTTTCTCAAATTTACCGTTTAGCTGGACCGGGATCCTGGGCGACGGCTTTCGGCTTTTCTCGGTCCGAGTGGAAAATATTATAAAATGGGGCTTGAAAAGTAAATGAAGTTCGAAACTTACTTTTGCCGGAGCTGCTGGACGGGCTGTAGGACTTGTGGCTTCGACTCTGCGGAGAGAAATATAGTATTAAAATCGTGCTTCAGCTTTTTTAAACTACTACTTTTGTATTTTGTTACCTGCATAATACGCTTTTTCTCGTTTGTATTCCAGGCTTCTGCAGGATCTTGGCGCGGCTCTGGGCTTTAAACGGCGGCTGTCGGGTCCTTCTCGGCGTGGAGACCTGATCGCAGACCCACCCGTGTACCGAGTGACCGGAGCTCCGCGGCGGATTCACAGGCGAGTCCGAGTCTCTTCTTCCTAGAGGCCGAGAGAGACCCGGTCAGGAAAGCGCAGCTTCAGGACTCGTTTAGGACTGAAAACCACTTTCATAGGGGCTTCGTCTCTCTTACCGGTATCGACTCACTGTGCAGCTGCAGGTCCGGCTGGGTTTTCTTTCTCCGGAGCCGGTTTGCATGAAGACGCGCCGACCGCTCGGTTTAGCTTGAACTGGGGGAAACTGGTAACTCGAGTTACCGGTAACTGACCGCAGGAAACTGGAGCCCAGCCGTGTGAGACCCGGAGTGAAAACCGAAACCCCCGGTGTGAGGAGAGAGAGAAACCGCTCACCTTGCTCTCGAAACGCCTCTGTCCTGCTGTAAAGGTTAAAGCGAGAGAATTAAAAACATTTAAAATGCATTTATCATAGAAAAAGTTGCTGCTTTTGTTAAAACTTGTAAGAAAAATGTAATGCATTTTTTTTCCCCCGGCAGCCGAGCAAAGCGCCTGTACCGGGAGAGCAGCGGGGTACCAGCCGCCTCTCCCCCAGCCAGCGAGCCGCCGGAGTCCCCCCACCTCCCCTGACCCCAGCCTGCACGGGCCTGGAGCACAGACCCGCCCCTATTTATAACGTGAACCCCCTGATGAGCGCGAAAAGGACAACAGAGGTAGCAAATTAAGAGACACCGGGGACCGAGATGGAAATGTGTGGATACCTGTTTAATAACACTGCTGTATATTGTAATTGTTTTATGCTTTATATCGTTATTTGCTGTAATAAACTGCTGTGAGTGTTAATTAATTAGTTAATTGATTATTCTGGGGTGTGGGAGGGTGGGGTACAGGGGTGTAGAGAGTCGTGAATCGGGTCCCCCTGTGAGCAGCCACACCAAGCGGCTCGCAGCGCTACTGTCTCCGGGCACCGGGCTGTCGTGGTCGGGAGTCGGGAGCCGCTGGTCTGCGGCCTAGACTGCAGCCTCATCCCCGGCCTCGATTAGAGCCCCGCCGCCCGAGGACACTCGCAGCCCGGTAGGTGAAGGATGACGCTCCGCGCTGCTGAGGGAACGCGTCCCGTCACCATGGTGACTGAAACAGAGGGTGTGGCTGTGCGTAAGGGCGGGGTTCAGTGTTAATAGTGTCCAATCATCATGTGGAGGAGGTGGGTGTAAGAGCAGCCAATCAGAAGAGCGCAAGTTCAGCTCGATTGAAAAATATCGGCCGATCCAGACGGGTCTCGAACCCGGGGCTCCGGGAGGAGATATGTAAGAGTCGGGGTTCAGCAGAGTGAGCTATACTTCCTGCCAAATCTGGAGTAACTCCGCGGTCACACTTATCTGGCAAACTTTCGGTAAACGAAAAAAATCAAAAAAATAAAAAAGTATCCCTCCTGTTCTTGCAATTCTAAAAGTAGTATCTCTGCTTCTCTATTATGTTTCGGGTTTTATAAATGTCTCCGCAGTCAGTGGGCTTGAACCCAGCCGTGTACCTATCGTGGTCTGGGGATTTGAACCCGGACCGTCACCGCCCGCAGACCAGCGCGCTACACGACGAGCTACAGTGCTGCTAAGAAACATCAGCGCCGCCAAATATAAAACCTTTAAAACTGCGATTCACTCTCCGGCTTAGAGCAGGAGCCCCTTCTGTAATAAAGACAGAGCAGAAGCACAGCTGGACTGCAGGAGCCACTGCACAACTGCAGCTCAGATGAAGTGAATTGATGATGTTTGTGAAGATGGAGGAGAGTTGGAGCTGCGCTGAATCCTGCAGTGATCTGGAGCTGCTGTGATCCTGCACAGTGTTCAGAGGGGCTGTCAGTCCTGCCTGTTGCACAGGACTCTGCTTCACTGTGAAAGGTGTTGCAGTGAGTCAGTGTGACTCCATCTGTGTGTATTGAGCAGCTCTGAGTTTGACAGTATGATGGAATTAGACTTGAATTATAAATGTGGACAATCAGGCTTCACCTTTCCACTGTTCTCCATGAGAATCTCACCCCTCACAAGGCACAGAGCTCATGTCAGTAGCAGAGAGATCTCTCATCAACACGAAGACCACAGTTTCTTTCACAGACACTGGAAATAAAACCCAAGAGCATGGAAGAGGTGTTCACAACCTGGTGTTTAATTAACAAAAATAAGATAAAAACAAGTGACTAAAACTTTGCTCAGGAGTGTTTTATTATGTTAAAACAGTACATCAGTGTAGTGAATTATCAGAATGAAGGAGTGAAGGAACAGTCAGCTGATATCGGTGTCCATTCCTGAGGCTGGTACAGATTCTCCAGAGGCCGTCCCTGAGAAAATACCCACAGCAGTGTAGGAGCAGCTCAGACAGAGGGATCAAAGAGCACAACACAGTTTACTACAACAGAGATCATCTTTCAACACAACAACTGACAACACTATTCCACATCACGATAGCAGTTATAAGATTGAACAGAGAGAGACAATACAAACAACATACAGCAAACTGAAGAGATCCAGCAGGGACTGAGTGTAAGATCTGTACAGGTATATAAATACATTTTGTAACATATTCATGTACATAACATATTAAAACCATTATGCTTATACATTTTCACTGACATATCTGGGAAAAATGAACATTTAAATGATAATTTTCAGGGGATTATTTTTAAATACAGATTAAACCAGCATCTGTATTCTCTCTTTAACTATTCCTGGGCTTGAAAAAAATGTAATAACTCAAATCAATATTTAATCTGTGTGTATCTTCTAGATCTCTCATGTATACAGTATAGAGCTACAGACGTAGAGAGACTGGAGGTAAACAAGCTGGTCATTGATTTAATTGGACCAAACAAATACCCTTTCCCAGCTCGTCAGGTGCTACTGATTTAAAAACACCTGGATCATCTGCAGACACACACACTGACCCCTCCAGGACCAGGACTGGACAGCCCTGCTGCAGACACACACTGACCCCACCAGGACCAGGACTGGACAGCCCTGACGCAGACACACACTGACCCCTCCAGGACCAGGACTGGACAGCCCTGCTGCAGACACACACTGACCCCTCCAGGACCAGGACTGGACAGCCCTGCTGCAGACACACACACTGACCCCTCCAGGACCGGGACTGGACAGCCCTGCTGCAGACACACACTGACCCCTCCAATGGACAGCTCTTACTTCCTCTGTTGACCCAGACGGGAAATTTGCTTTGCAGGTAGGCAAAAGGCACAACATAATACTCAACACATTTAACACAACACGAACTCATTAACAAATCAAAGCATTCATGACAAGAAAAAAATCAAATAAATCTAAACTAAAAATCAAATCAATTCTCACGGGTACTGTTAAAGACGAGCTCTTGTCCTGCCTACCTCCTTCCTCAGGGCTGTGGAGTGGACAGTGGACTGTCCAGCTGGTCCTCATGATCCTCACAGCTCAGGGACTCGGCCTTTGGAAAGGTCTGAGCAGTTGAGGTTTCCCCTTAATCAACTATTACTTTTCTAACATCATCATCTTCTGCGCGAAGTTTCACGATCACTGCACGCCAAACAACAACAGGTCTGCAGCTACTGCGGGGGAAAAAACCGCCTCGGATGTTTAACCAGAGAAAAGCAACAATGAAATATTCCGTTTTGCTACAAAACAAATCCTTCTGGGTTTTCACTGATCGTAGTTTATTGGGCAACTGGACGAGTCTCGTCTATAATTGGGAAAATGTACTGTCAATCAGCAGTAACTCCCACTGACCAACCGCAACATCGCTGAGCTAAATTCAGTGATCTGATTGGGTGTAAAACATCTCATTCATAAACAAGAGAGAATAGACGCCGGTCAGATGGTCCTGGAGTTTAATATCACAAAGGACCCTCCCTACTGCACTGTAAATTTATCTGAATCGGAATTTATTGGAATCGACACCCTCTACTTTAGTTCTATGGACTTATTTTTGTCTAAAGATTTCACTAACATTGCGGGCTTTCTTACGTTCAATTTTAATGTCAAATCTCCCGCTATTGAAATGTCCAATGTTGAAACTTCTTGCAGTAAAAGAGGACAGAAGAGATCACTTTGCTAGGTCAGTTCATATAAACTCCGGTCTAGAAAAGAACCAGATCTCTCACACGCACTTTGAACCTCTGCATTTAAACAGCAAAACTGCTCACAATATCAGACAGGAGCGGCGATCGTGGGTTTATATAATGAGAAATCAGCCTCCGTGTTAAACTATTTAGAATCACAAAACGTCGGATTAATGCGTATCGTCTCTCGGTACGGGTGACTCCATCGTCAAACACATCGCGGAATACAGAACTGTTTACCGATCAAATACAGTTCAGAGCTATTCCTACCTGACGGGGTTTTCACGTGTTCACGGTGAAGCTCAGTACGCTGTCCGAAACAGGAGAATGACTTCCAAAAGGATAAACTCTGCAACATTTCTCATAAACCACCCAAATCGCCTCTTTAACTTTCAGACTTCCACCATCTTTCCCCGAAACAGGAACAGACGTAGGAGCCCCGCGCCAGCTGCGGGACACACGCTGATCCGCACGTTGACCGTCTTGTACCGCCCGGCAGCAGCCGCACCTGGCCAGGAGGTGTCGCTATACAAAAAAAGGCGCCGTATTCAATTCCAGTTTGGCCTCTTTAATAATAATAATTATAAAAATAATAATTGCTTACACTTATATAGTGCTTTTCTGGACACTCCACTCAAAGCGCTTTACAGGTATTGGGGATCCCCTCCACCACCACCAATGTGCAGCCCCACCTGGATGATGCGACGGCAGCCATAGTGCGCCAGAATGCTCCCCACACACCAGCTCTCAGTGGGGATGAGAGCAGAGTAATGAAGCCAATTCATAGAGGGGGATTGTTAGGAGGCCATGATTGGTAAGGGCCAATGGGAAATTTGGCCAGGATACCGGGGATACACCCCTACTCTTTTCGAGAAACGCCATGGGATTTTTAATGACCACAGAGAGTCAGGACCTCGGTTTGACGTCTCATCCGAGAACAGCGCCTGTTTACAGTATAGTGTCCCCGTCACTATACTGGGGCATTAGGACCCACATGGACCACAGGGTGAGCGCCCCTTGCTGGCCCCACTAACACCTCTTCCAGCAGCAACCTTAGTCTCTGCACCTTGTGGATAAACAGTCAGTTTTACCTCACAGCAACAAGTGGAAAATAAACTGTCTCATTGTCCCCTAGTCTGTCTGGGAATATTCCCATCAGATCCTGTCATGTCCAGAAGACACAGTCCAAGACTGAGCCAGGAGAATCCTCCTGCTACAATCCCACAGCAAGACAAGTATCCCCGAGCTCCATGTGGGAACAGTGAACAGACATCCTACAGCCCTCTCATGAGGACAGCATTCCAGCTGGGATCAGTATTTTAATTACCAGCCCACATAGCTTATGCATAATATATTTCAATAACATGTGTGGATTTTGCAATGAAACCAAAATGTGCCCTTTCTCCTGAAATGTTCATTTCACACAGTTACCTGAAACACTGGACAGGACTGAAGAGCTCTACTCTGTCCAAACTGCTAAACAGCGTCTTTTATCTGAAACTGACAGTACAGGCAGCTGAATACAACTCTGTCAATTTCCCTACCCGAAGACCGCCAAACGACATTTATACATTAAAACTGGTTTTCCTCACGTTTTGTCCAAATTCTCATTTCATACACTGTAAAAGATCACAAAGTGCTTTACAGTAAACATTTTAAATGTAGATTCAAACAGATGGTCAGGATATATCTTGAAAAACATAAGTCAGCAGAAAGAAGAGCAAGTGTGACAAAGTAAGGTTTTAAATAAGATTTAACATTTCCTACATAGTTGCAGGTTCTTCCCAGTAAGAGCAGACAAGCCAGTGACTCAATTGCTGAGAGAAACTGGGACACAGTCAGAGGAATGAGCAGAGTCTAGAGGAGATACCAGACATACAGTGACTCAAGAAACAGCCCAGACATCTTCCCACTGGTTTTATTGTGTAAAACAGAAAACATGATCAAATACAGAATTGGTAGAAAAAAACAAAAACTGAAACTCTGTTAATTTTGTGCTACAGGCTGCAATTTAAGGACAGGACACATAATTGTTAAAAAATCCCCAAATACCCCAAACCTTCTTAAAACGTGAAACTGTTTGCTATTTGTTTAATAACTCTGCTTCTCAGTGAGGAACAATGAAGAGTGAAGAGACTATGATCGTGTCCAGGACTCAGCAGAGGAGTCCCAGCAGACGCACGGTCTCTCTCTAACATGTCTTTCCTCTCTGTGAGATTTGTACTCCCCCTCAAGGCAGGAGAGGGGTCTGGGGGCTGCCACACTCACACAGGATCCCCCACACAGACCCAGGAGAATGTCTCTTCACATTTCCGGGAATACGCAGTGAAGACATCCCCACTCCAGTATCCACAGGCACAGTCCCCATCAGAGTATCCTGTTTTAACTGTAATCCTATGAGAGAGAAGCAGATTAGACTCCCTGATCACACAAACACCTCTCGCTCTCTTCATCTCCCTCAGCTGTCTCCATGAAGATATTTACTAGACAACTAGACATCTTTGCGAGCTTCCTCCCTAAGACAGGCAGCTACAGCTCATCAGTTCTAAAACAGTCTCAATTCCTTGACTTACAAAAAGTCCCAACATTCACTCCGTCTTCCCCATCTCTCCCTCTGGAGTCATTTGCGTATCAGAGGATCTGCTCTCCATGTTTCCAGACAGCAGATAATGACCAGCACTGGAAGCTTCAGCTTCCTGAGCTTTAAACTGGCACCTGACCCAATGTCTTACAGCAATTGGTCATGTGACTGAAGATGGCAGGTCATTCCCCACAGCTTGCTGGGAAGTGTCTCCATATCACTACAGTTCAAGGTAATTACACAAACCAGTCCAAGTCAGTGTGCTTTGTGTTCATTTTGTTTTCTTAGCTTTTCAATTTTGAAATTTCTACAATGCAGTGTTTACTGGACACAACAAACACAAAACACAATACACTTACAGATCTTTGTTGAGTTCTGTTCCATTGACCCATCTCCACTCAGAGCTGCTGTCCTTTCTCAAGCCAATCCAGTAAAAATAGCCTTCTAAAAGACTTCCCAAGAAATTCTGTAAAAACACACAAAGCAGGTCAGATCGCACAGCAATCACATTATCGGGGCTTTAGGTCACCTATCAACCGGGAGGGTGGACATCTGATTTTCCTGACCCGAGAACAAGCAGAATTCATGGTTTTGTTTTTCTAATGGTTAATTGACTTAATCTCACTTAGCAAGTTCCTGAAAAAGTCAAGATTTCAACAACATGGCTGAGTAGTTTGTTCCCCATTCCCACAACTGTTAGAAAGAGAAGTTGACAGAACAGGAGTTTCTGGTGTGAACTGGGTAGTGTTTCTTCTGAGATGTCTACTATGTGAAAGTATAAGGAAGAAGTTGACTGTTAGTAGCAAAACTACCCTGCTGAGAGTTTTATAATAGAGAGATCTAGTTGGAACACAAATACAAGATTTCACTTTGCCTAGTGTTGGGCAGCATTGTCTGTGATCTGTAAAACAATGGTATTGTCCCAGAGCTGAAATCTCATTTACTAATGATCAATGTCCATTTTAAATATTCACTTCCTTATGAAAAATGTACAGTAGATGATGTTCCTGAGTAACACTGATAGATGGAGGGATAGATGTTTTCTGGAGAAATTAAAAATTGAATGTGTAATACTGAAGTATTTGTATTTTTCAAATTGCTTTTCAGTGAAGCCTCTCTCACTCAGTGTGGCTGCAGCAGATTTCATGTTCTCACCAGCTCCCTCTTGTCCTCAGTCTCCAGCAGTTGAGCTCCCACTGATGAACAGAAATGACTGGCAAACTCCCAGGATCTCTGGTCTGTAGAGATGTAGTAACATCTTCCACTGTCTCCCCCCTTCCATCCCTCTGGACAGCACTGCTGCTCTGGACAGACAGACACACAGGAAACACCTGGATTAATACTGACTGAGCCTCAGGGATTCCTCAGGACTCTCCTCTGTACAGACAGACACACAGGAATCACCTGGATTAATACTGACTGAGCACCATGGTGTCATCAAGACACACCCTTTAAAAGACTCTCTCTCATTTTTTATGCATTTCATTCAGTTGAATTGCTGAGTTAATGTACTGTTTCCTGTGAGGGCACAGCTGGTCTAGGCAAAATGGCCGCCGTGTCTGGACCATCTTCCCCAGAAGCCTTTGATGAATGTGTTGCTGCTGCCCTCAGTCGGGGTGAGTCGGTAAGTTCAGTCAGCCAATTGAGTGAGTGACGTTCTGTGCGAGAAGGCCAATGGGTTCACCACTGACCTGGAAGTCAAGAACCCAGAAGAAATGGAGTGCTTGACTTTTGAGAGTCCATGTGGCTCCAAAGCTTTGTTTATGTTGAAGCTGTTAAGCAGCTGGTTGCCTGGCTGGCTAGTAAGACTCAAGACATTTATGCAGGAGCTCAGGAAGGAGGTAAGCTTCTATTTAGTTAATTATTTTGGTTTCAACGGTGGTTGTGTAAATTAATTGCACAGTTTGAAACTTATGGCTTGTCTGGGGTGTTTGCTGGGTGCCCACCAAAAGATCACCCACTTGTCCCAGAGCTGCATCATGTCTCTCTTGTACTTCTGCAACACTGAGACTCGAACTTACAGATGGGTCAATAGCAAGTCTTTGCAAAATTGTAACTGATCATGAACCTGAGGCTCTCATCCTCATGATTAAGAGTCCGTCTGTCTTCCTCAATTACTTCTATTGCCAACAGTTCCAGCTCCTGCAGAGACAGGGAGTCAGGAGGCTGCAGTCCATCTCGGAGAGAGTTCCGCACTAGTGACATACACAGCAGGACGTCCTCAGTACTGCGGAGGACAGGTCCCTTCCTCACAAGACAGCATTCTGAATGGCCATGTCAAACACTTCAAAGACATTTGAATTCACCACTTATTTACTCTGCGTTGATCACAGACTAAATCTAAAGCAACACTTATTCTTCTCCAAATATTCCTATTGGACCTCTCCCTGCTCCCAGGTCTACTCAAGACCCATGTGCTCAGTGTCAATACAGATCAAGACTAAAATGAAAACCAGCTTTGTCCAAGAAACAGGTTTTCTCACTCCTCTCTGCTGAGATTTCACCCTCCAAACTTCTCAATACCCACACACTTACTTCTCCTCCCAGTAGAGAGGTCCACACAAAAGATTTCCACACGTTTCCTGTATCTCTCTGCTTCTTGCCTGAGTTTCTCCAGCTCCTTCTCCTTCCTCTCCAGTCTGCTCTCACAGTCTGAGCTGTTCTGGTTCCACACTGCAGAGCCCAGAACACAGAACATTGTTTAATTAACCAAATAAATGTGTTTCTCTGTCCACTCATACATCAGCTGCCTGTCTCTGTCAACATAATCTACCAGTCACACTAATCCCCTGGTCTGTGCAAAACACGTTATCTCCTGGTTTGTGCAAGTAATCATCTTATTTGCTTAATTGTACTAATTGAACAGACGAGAACAAATACAATCAGAGTTTTAGGCCTAGTTGAGAAAGGGTGTGTGTCTGGATGAGGACAGATAAGAGCACAGCGATCCACACAGCAAGCAGGAGCTACAACAGACAGCTCTCCTGGGGGACTGGGAACTGCAGGAAGCTCCGCCTGAGAGGACCTGTGTGTTCCTGCAGAGTCTTCTGTCCTCATCCAGACAGCCTGGGCACAGCCTGCTGGGATGTGTACAGAGAGTGGGGCTGAAACCCAGGGAGGTTGTGATGAGGGTTTACAGCTCACTGGTGAACCCCCTGTAGGACACTGTGCTCAGCTCTGGTCAGCACACTGGTGAACCCCCTGTAGGACACTGTGCTCAGCTCTGGTCAGCACACTGGTGAACCCCCTGTAGGACACTGTGCTCGGCTCTGGTAAGAACACTGGTGAAACCCCCTGTAGGACACTGTGCTCAGCTCTGGTCATCGGGATATACAGCTGAAAGGATCTACAAAAATCATCCTCAGAAGGAGCTCAAAGAAGAGCAACAAGAATGATCCTCAACCAAAAGAATATACAGACAGGAGTGTAAAGAGCTCTGAGATCTGCTGTGATGGGGGTGGCATTTCAGATCACCAACATACACAGAGTCAAGAACCATGAGACACAGTTTACTTGGTGAGCAGGAACACATCTTGTGATTTGGTCTGGTACAATTATTGAGACATATATTAAAGCCGTTATGAATAAAGTCATTCCAAACCCAGTGCCCATGCATTACAATATGTATGAGGAATTCTTGCAAAACACTACAGTACCCATGAGCCTATAGGATTATTGTGTCATATTATCTGTAATCCCTTCCTGTCTCTCCTAATAAAACACTACTTTTAGCTCATAGTTTGGCCTATAGAATTGAAGAGCAAATATCAAGATATTTATTAGAGCCTAGATACTCCATGCTTCACACCTAGATACTAATGAAATGACAGGAGTGACTATCAGACTTACAGACTGTCCCCAGGGCAATTACTGTGACCAGTAAGACACACACTGTGACTCCCAGGCTGATGGACACACAGCTCCTACTCCTGGACTGTCCTGGCCAGGGAGAGAGGGAGACAGGTGAATTCTCCCCGCAGACTGGACACAGCAGGACTCTGAGTGGCCGGGGAAGTGGAGCTCAAGCAGACACCCTGACTGGAGCTGCAGGGTGTCACTGGGACTGACTGTGGAGGAGGGGTGTGAGCAGCTGAAGGTTCAGAGTGAGACACTTCAGGAGTTGAGGCCAGTAAAAGTGATCACTTAACAGTCAGAATTCTTGTCCTACTCTGTGGTCCAAGTGACAATTTGATTAATTAGAAGTTTTGTTCAAATGTTGACAAAAGAAGAAGAGAGAAGAAAACAGGCAAAGAGAGTGAAATAAAACAATATGATAGGGAAAAACATTTCAGTGTCTGTGTCAGTATATAGATGTATTTGTTAATCAGCATCAAAGCTAGTTTATGCTTCTGTTGTGTCGTTGTGGGTGTCAGTGAATCACTACAACAGTGTCTGTGTACAAGTATATCAGTGTTGGTATATCAATGTAACAGTGTGTGAGAGTGTCATTATATAAAAGTGGCAGTATGTCAGTGTATCAGGGAGTCAGTGTATTAGTGTATTAGTTTATAGGTGTATTATAGTGTCAGTATATCAGTGTATCCGCATGACAGTACAACATTGTGTCAGAGTGTGAGTCTATCAGCATACAGTATCAGTACATCAATAAATCAGTACAGTGGCAGTATACCTAGCATATTTGTTTATTAAGTGCTGTACTCACTGTCTGGCTCTCCTCTTGGCTCTGTCCTTGGTGTGCTCACATTTTCATACGCATCCTGTGTTGGACTCTGTAGCCCAATGTACTCTTTATACGTGTCCATTGATCAGACTGTGTGATCCGGGTCCTGGTGAGGCTGATAAACACTGAGTCCGACTGAGTCTCTGACAGGTCAGAGTCAAACTGAATGGCCGGACAATAAAAGGGAACTCATCAACTCCTCCTTCCTTTCCCTATTCCTCATTTCCCCCTTCTCTTTGAGATAGGCTGGCACAGCCTGAGACAGAGGAACATCTCCAGACACACTAGACTGAGAGGGAGAAGGACACAGAGACACCATCAAACTCACAGAGGCACAGAGTGAGAGAGGAAGAGAGACAGCAGGAGAAAGACAGTGTCTGGCAAATCTCTGTGTCCGTTTAGGCAGTCAGAACACCTCTTCAACTTCTCACTATCAACTGAGCACAAAAATGCCATCTATGCTATTTCTAATTGCTCAATTTAAAATCTAAACGAGAAATACTGCTTGATAACCAACACAGATGATAAAATGAAATCACAATAAACCTAATTTCATACTTATTTTCATACTTTAATAATTGCTAATTGCTCAATTTAAAATCTAAACGAGAAATACTGCTTGATAACCAACACAGATGATAAAATGAAATCACAATAAACCTAATTTCATACTTATTTTCATACTTTAAAAGAGGTGTACAGCCAACAGTGTCAGAAACCCAGTCCATGCTCGTTATGAGCAATTAGCATGATTAAATCACCACCTGATAGGTGTTACAGAAGAAGAAAATTCCTGATCTATCAGGGAGACTGAGAGACAGTGGGCAAGAAATTCAGGAGCCTGCAGGCCAGTGAGTGACATCAATGAGATGTCATCCTGGACCAAAATCCAAGATGTCAACCTAAAACATTGAAACAAGTATTTAAGATGAAGATCATTAAGGATAAGAGATTAAATTAAGAATTTACCCTATTTTCATTGTAAGACCTGCTCAATCCTTAATTTATGATCTTGCTTGTTTTTTTTTGCTTGAACTTTCTCTGTTCACTAAACCATATGTCTAATTTGTTTGCACTACAATTTTTGTATTTTCGGGAATACAGATATTAGGTAACGTGTCTATGTATCAAGAAACGTTTTAAAATGTGGGGCCTGTGAAATTGAAGTGTGGATGCGTCTAACTTGTTAATATAAAGAATACAAAACAAATTGTAATAAATTAAAATTAAAAAATGAGGACGCCATATTCCTTGGTCTCTGCAGAATAACTACAGCTCAACTGGGTTCATGCAATCCTGAAAGAAACGGAGAGAGATCATAAGGGAACAGGCTGACTTGATTAACTGGATGATGAATATTTTGCCCAAACAGTTCATTTGGTTGATAATGTTCCTGCCTAAAACCATTTGTGAGACTGAAACCAAATCACCACTGGAAATAGAGAAGTTGAGATGAGCAACACAACAAACAACATACTGTAGCAACAGAAACCAGAACTGCCATTATCTAGATATATTTCAGGGAGTCAGACTTCACCAAGAGGGTCAGACGACTATAGTAACCTTTTTGCACCTTTGGATCATGTGATATTACCAGTACAAAATATCCAACCGGAGATAAAAGAAACAGACTGATCTTTGTACATCCGGACATGCCCAGGGAGTCTCAAGCAGTGACGCTAACCAAAAGGAGACTATAAAACTGAAATTCACAAACCTCCTCCTTTTCATTTCCTCTGTCAAACAGGTTGTTCTGATATGTCACAGGGTGGCAATGTGACCACTGTTGAGCCTGATCTTTCAGAACTATAAAATCCTGCAGAGCCGAGCCTGGTCGCTGCAAGTTTCTGACAATATGGCTGGACAGAGAGAGAATGCCAGTGTCTTTATCAGTACACAGCTGTAGCTGCGTGACAGTATACCATTGTATTAGAGTGTCCCTGTATCAGCATTGTACTCACTGGCCGGCTCTCCTCCTGGCTCTTCCTCTGGTCTGCTCTTCAGAGATTAATTCTCCTCCTGAGTGTTTCTCTGTAGCCCAGTATAAATGTCCATAGATCTGACTGTATTAGCAGGGTCCAGTGAGACAGCTGGACAATGGGTCACACTGAGTCTCCGTCAGGTCAGAATGATACTAAATGACAGGACAGCAAACAGGAACTCAGAAACCCCTTCTCTTCCTTAATCTTTCTCTGAATCTAACTCTCTAAGTGATGGTGAGACAGAAGAACACTAACAGTCAAACTAGACTTACGGGGAGGAAGACAGTGAGATATCATACCATACACAAAATTAAACACACTAAAACTAATGTTTCAACAGAAATGTGAGCACAGCCAAAACCGTCTGTGGGAAGCCCATCCTGAAATCCCAGATTCCACAAGGCAGCAGATGTGGCTCAGTTAGAGATCCCACCAGTGATCTCAGGATGGTGGAGGAGACTGCAGGACCCGGAGACTCTACCAGGAAACAGTGGCAGAGAGAGCGAGTTTCCTGAACAGCTCTGTGTGGACTATCGCTCACACACAGGGGCTCCTGGGAAGAGTTTGTGCTGTGGACCAGCGAGCAGGAGTTGGGACACATGCGGGAGCGCAGGTATTCAAGCATCCAGGATCCTTGTATTTCTGCATAGGATCTGTCAGGGGAACTGAGAGACAGCAGACAAGGAATTCAGGAGCCTGCAGGCATTAAAAGGTCATAGAGACATCATGCTGGGACAAAATCAACAATGTGAACCTTAAACTTTGGACAAATAATTATTCAGGATGCAGATCATTAAAGTTAAGAGATGAAGCTAAGAATTTACACTGTTTTCATCAAGAGTCTTGATCAACCTTTAATAAATATTTTTGGACTTTTGAGTCAAATAACTTGCCTGCCTTAGATAGCAGGAAAGGTATTAAAATGTAGAAAACAATTCACCAAATCCATATTTCTTTAAGAAGGTTTCCTGCAGGAAAACTACAGCCCAATCCTGAAAGAAACTGACCGAGATGATGAGACAATTCTTTGTCTTGACCGACCTTCATCACTCCGTAGCATCAGTTAAAAAGCATCCGACCTGTGTATTAACTGAGAGTCAACAGACAAGAAGTTTAGGGTTGGAAGAACAATTCAAGAGGGAGATTTTTAAAGTTAAGAGAAGAATTTAAGAATTTCCATCATTTTCATCACTTCGGTCTTGTACTTTGTTTCCTGAACTGTCTCTATTTACTAAATTTAATAGAATCATTGTATTTGCATAAATTCAGATTTCAGATAACATGGACTAGGTATCAAGAAAAGTATTGTGCATGATAATTTACAAAATGTGGTATTTGAAATTTGTATTTTTTATTTATCCCTTCTTTCGCAAATCCAAAACTGTAACATTACATAAATATATTTTACCAATGACAGCCCTTCAAGAAGAGTCCCTACAGTAGACCTACAGTCAAACTGAACTCATTCAATTCTGAAAGAAACTCACAGAGATATTTCAGGGTGTGAGACATCGCCAAGAGTGTCAGAGAATTACAATACCCAGAACCTAACCATTCTTACCCAATAGCAAAGATGCATCAAGATGGTGTATTAGAAACAAAACAAAATAACAAAATAAAAACATATAGATTTTATCTGTATACAGTTGGACAATCACACTTAGATTCAATCAGGGCAGAGTGGCAATAACTGAACAAATGCAGAAACTCACAAATCCTTGCCTTCTCCCTTCCTCAGTCTCTTCTTCAGCAGCTATGGCAGCGTCCCACATGGTGGCAGCGTTGACACACTCAAATCGGAACTTGCCAGAACTCGGCAGCCTTGTAGGACTGGGCTTCTTCGTTACTGGGATGGAGAACCAGGCTATGGCTGGTGTCTGACCAGTCAGGGTGCATCCTTGCCTGTGTGTCCTGAGAGTACTCTTGAGCTGACAGACTTCCATCATGACCTGAAATCCTTGCCGTTTCACCTGCCTTGAAGACTTCTCAGAGTTAGATATGGCCAGCAGCCATATCACCCTGCAGCTCACCACTGGCAGCCCCACTGAAGCTCAGCAGGTGTGAGCCTGGTCAGTACCTGGATGAGAGACTCCTGGGAAAAACTAAGGTTGCTGCTGGAAGAGGTGTTAGTGGGGCCAGCAGGGGGCGCTCACCCTGTGGTCCATGTGGGTCCTAATTCCCCAGTATAGTGACGGGGACACTAGACTGTAAACAGGCGCCGTCCTTTGGATGAGACGTAAAACCGTCCTGACTCTCTGTGGTCATTAAAAATCCCAGGGTGTTTCTCGAAAAGAGTAGGGGTGTAACCCCTGGCCAAATTTCCCATTGGCCCTTATCAATCATGGCCTCTTAATAACCCCCCTCTATGAATTGGCTTCATTACTCTGCTCTCCTCCCCACTGAGAGCTGGTGTGTGGGGAGAGGACTGGAGCATCATCCAGGTAGGGCTGCACACTGGTGGTGGTGGAGGGGATCCCCATTCCCTGTAAAGCGCTTTGAGTGGAGTGTCCAGAAAAGCGCTATGTAAGTGAAAGCAATTATTATTATTATTTTTATTCTCATTGAGGAACGTCTTCATCGTCTTCAGAGATCACATGATCAGTCACCGCCTCCACCCCTTATGACCACATGTATAGAGAGCACTGCGCTTCTTGAAATGACATTTCTATACTTATTTATTTTAGTCTTTTATTCAAGGCAAACATGAAGTCTATGCTTTTGGAAGCGTTACATGCAGTTAAATGACGGGTTATTATAAACCGCAGGGTAGTTTGCAAATTTCAATTTTTGAATTTTTTTACGCATTATGACTCCAATGAATTTAGAAAGGTGAATCAGGTTCTTTGAGGAAGATTTTATATTGAAATGCGTGTCTGTGGTTTTCGCTGCACTGCTGTGTGAATTCAGGGTTTAAATGCACTGACTCAGTCACTGACACCACAAGCTTATTGTTTAAATAATTGACATCACCCTACATCACACTGTTAACCAATACTGTTGCGCATCAATGGTTTTTTATTTCTGTGTCGATTCCTTTGTATTTATCTTGAAGCACTTGTGGTTGGTAATGAACCGAAACACACCAAGCCTGGAGAGGAGAAATCTATGTCAATAGGGACTTTTACAAGTAATTGTGCTGCAATCAGCTGAGATAAAGATGGCATCCAGCCATGGTTACTGATTAGTCCAACTCCATCTACCCTGTGAGATATTTCTGGATTGATGAGTCGCCACTAACCATTCTGATCACCACTCAGTTCAAAACAGTGACTCAGTGAAAACAGACTGCGGAGGCAGCCACACTTTCCCAGACTCCCCCTCACAGATCCAGCGATAAGGTTTCGTGCACACAGCTGCAGAAAAAGAGATCCTGTTTGAAGTCCGGATTCCTATGGCACATTTCCCACGATCATACTCAACACCTTCCTGACTCACTGAGCCCCTGTGAGAGAGGAGAGCAGAGTCACTGAGACAGTCTGGACACCCCAGTGCACAAGATTATAATCACTCTCACAAGTGATTGTCCCTCTGTGTGTGAGGGAGAGCTCTTCATACAGACTCGCATCATCGCCACACTTACATTGCTCTGTCCAGAGATCCGCCATCCACCCAGCTGCACACACCATACTCCGTCCTGCTCAGGCCAATCCAGTACTCATAGCGTCGTACTAGATTCCCCACAGTCATCTGTAGAGAAACACATCACAGTCAGTTCAACATGGACACAAAATATCACACCGTGTCTGTTTTTGTGATGCTCTATTCCTCACCATTTCTCTCGCATCATTGATCTCCAGCAGCTGAGCTCCCACTGATGAACAGAACTGACTCGCAGACGCCCAGGCTCTCCGATCACTGGAAATGTAGTAACATCTTCCACTGTCTCCCCCCTTCCATCCCTCTGGACAGCACTGCTGCTCTGTACAGACAGACACACAGGAATCACCTGGATTAATACTGACTGAGCCTCAGGGATTCCTCAGGACTCTCCTCTGTACAGACAGACACACAGGAATCACCTGGATTAATACTGACTTAGCCTCTGGGACTCATCAGGACTCTCCTCTGTAAGTATCAGCTTCACACTCACACTATGGTGTGTGAACACGTCTGCCTTTGTGGTACACAGCCCCTGCATTGAGATTGCCAACAGAAAACAGATCATAGCAACAGATCTTAAAGTACCAAGAATTGCCAGTTGTCTCCACTCTGATTAATCCTGGATTGAAACCGCAACTCTGAAAATACATATTTGACAAAAAGTCTCTCAATGGACACTCAGACAGCACAGGGAGTTCCTCCCTAAGCAGAGAAGAAACAGGAAACTCCTGTCAGCTAATTTGACTGGTGCTCACAGCACAGTGCCACGCTCATTAAACCACAAAGATCAGGAGGTTCTTTAGTGCTGAGAATGAGGAGTGTTCTAAGATACACACACAGACATGAACTAGAAGGTGTGTTAATAACTATCCAGTATCATAAAGATAGAACAGATTATCTTCAGATCCAGAAAAATTGATATATATATATGGAATTGTACATGTTTGTGTAGATGTAAAGGACTATCAGACTTACAGACTGTCCCCAGGGCAATGACTGTGACCAGTAAGACACACACTGTGACTCCCAGGCTGATGGACACACAGCTCCTACTCCTGGACTGTCCTGGCCAGGGAGAGAGGGAGACAGGTGAATTCTCCCCACAGACTGGACACAGCAGGACTCTGAGTGGCCGGGGAAGTGGAGCTCAAGCAGACACCCTGACTGGAGCTGCAGGGTGTCACTGGGACTGACTGTGGAGGAGGGGTGTGAGCAGCTGAAGGCTCAGAGTGAGACACTTCAGGAGGGGGGCTGACAGAGGCGTCTCCTCACACCAGAGCTGTGAAGAGGTCATGTGACTGACCACTGAGGAGTGAAAACACACTGTGGTCAGAGCGAAGATCCGTTGTAGGAGTTTTGTAAAAAAGAGAAAGAAAACAGACAGAGAGTGAAACAGATTAAATCTAGGAACAAAGAAATAAAAATAGGAAAATAACAAGCACAAGCAGATCAGATATAAAGTCGTAATAAATGAATAGATCGGACACATGATACAGGCACAATATTGCTGCGGAAGAAATATTTCAGATATATTAGTTGTATTAGAGTGTCCATGTATCAGCTCTGTACTCACTGGTCTGCTCTCCTCCTGGCTCTCTCCCTGCTCTCCTGGTCACAGTCTCGTACACGTCCTGTGCTGGACTCTGTAGCCCAGTGTAAACGCTGTCTGTGTCCATAGTTCTGACTGTATTAGCAGGGTCCAGTGAGACAGCTGGACACTGAGTCACACTGAGTCTCTGCCAGGTCAGAGTGGCACTAAAGCACAGGACAGCAAACAGGAACTCAGAAACCCCTCCTCTTCCTTTCCTTCTTCCTCACTCTCACTCTGAATCTAACCCTCTAAGTGATGGTGAGACAGAAGAACACTAAGAGTCAAACTAGACTTACGGGGAGGAAGACAGTGAGATAGCATACCACACACAAATTAAACACACTAAAACTAATTTTTCAACAGAAATGTGAGCACAGCCAAAACCGTCTGTGGGAAACCCAGTCCCTGCATGATTTTTGCATGATGCTGAAAAATCATCCTGAAATCCCAGATTCCACAAGGCAGCAGATGTGGCTCAGTTAGAGATCCCAGCAGTGATCTCAGGATGGTGGAGGAGACTGCAGGACCCGGAGACTCTACCAGGAAACAGTGGCAGAGAGAGAGAGTTTCCTGAACAGCTCTGTGTGGACTATCGCTCACACACAGGGGCTCCTGGGAAGAGTTTGTGCTGTGGACCAGCGAGCAGGAGTTGAGACACATGCAGGAGAGCAGGTATTCAAGCAGACAGGATCCTTGGATTTCTGCATAGGATCTGTCAGGGGAACTGAGAGACAGCAGACAAGGAATTCAGGAGCCTGCAAGCCATTGAAAAGTAATAGAGACATCATGCTGGGACAAAATCCAAGATGTGAACCTTAAACTTTGGACAAATAATTCTTCTGGATGCAGATCATTAAAGTTAAGAGATGAAGCTAAGAATTTACACTGTTTCCATCACGAGTCTTGATCAACCTTTAATAAATATTTTTGGACTTGTATTTTATTGCTTGAACTTTTCTCTTTAAGCAAATTGCAGTTCAAATAACTTGCCTTACATAGCAGGGAAGGTATTAAAATGTAGAAAACAATTCACCAAATCCATATTTCTTTAAGAAGATTCCCTGCAGGAAAACTACAGCCCAATCCTGAAAGAAACTGAGATGATGATGAGACAATTCTTTATCTTGACCAATCTTTATCACTCTGTAGCATCAGTAAAAAAGCATCTGACCGGTGTATTAACTGAGAGACAACAGACAAGAAATTTCGACTTATTTATTTCAGTCTTTTATTCATAGCAAACATGAAATCTATGTTTTCGGAAGCATTACATACATTTAAATGAGGGGTTATTATAAACCGCAGGGTTATTTGCAATTTTCAATTTTTGAAAGAGTTACGCATTATGACTCCAATGAATTTAGAAAGGTGAATCAGGTTCTTTGAGGAAGATTTTATATTGAAATGCGTGTCTGTGGTTATCGCTGCACTGCTGTGTGAATTCAGAGTTTAAATGCACTGACTCAGTCACTGACACCACAAGCTTATTATTTAAATAATTTACATCACCCTACATCACACTGTCAACCAATACTGTTGCGCATCAATGGTTTTTGATTTCTGTGTCTATTCCTTTGTATTTATCTTGAAGCACTTTTGGTCGGTAATGAACCGAAACACACCAAGCCTGGAGAGGAGAAATCTATGTCAATAGGGACTTTTACAAGTAATTGTGCTGCAATCAGCTGAGATAAAGATGGCATCCAGCCACAGTTACTGATTAGTCCAACTCCATCTACCCTGTGAGATATTTCTGGATTGATGAGTCGCCACTAACCATTCTGATCACCACTCAGTTCAAAACAGTGACTCAGTGAAAACAGACTGCGGAGGCAGCCACACTTTCCCAGACTCCCCCTCACAGATCCAGGGATAATTTTTCGTGCACACAGCTGCAGAAAAAGAGATCCTGTTCGAAGTCCGGATTCCTTTGGCACATTTCCCATGATCATACTCAACACCTTCCTGACTCACTGAGCCCCTGTGAGAGAGGAGAGCAGAGTCACTGAGACAGTCTGGTCACCCCAGTGCACAAGATTATAATCACTCTCACAAGTGATTGTCCCTCTGTGTGTGAGGGAGAGCTCTTCATACAGACTCCCATCATCGCCACACTTACATTGATCTGTCCAGATATCCACCATCCACCCAGCTCCACACACCATTCTCCTTCCTGCTCAGGCCAATCCAGTACTCATAGGTTTGTATTAGATTCCTCAGACTCATCTGTAGAGAAACACATCACAGTCAGTTCAACATGGACACAAAATATCACACTGTGTCTGTTTTTGTGATGCTCTATTCCTCACCATTTCTCTCTTATCATTGATCTCCAGCAGCTGAGCTCCCACTGATGAACAGAAATGACTCGCAGACTCCCAGGCTCTCCGGTCTGTAGAGACGTAGTAACATCTTCCACTGTCTCCCCCCTTCCATCCCTCTGGACAGCACTGCTGCTCTGTACAGACAGACACACAGGAATCACCTGGATTAATACTGACTGAGCCTCAGGGATTCCTCAGGACTCTCCTCTGTACAGACAGACACACAGGAATCACCTGGATTAATACTGACTGAGCCTCAGGGATTCCTCAGGACTCTCCTCTGTACAGACAGACACACAGGAATCACCTGGATTAATACTGACTGAGCCTCAGGGATTCCTCAGGACTCTCCTCTGGACAGACAGACACACAGAAAGAGACACAGGAAATCCCCCTGACTTAATACTAACTGAGCATCAGGACATTAAGACACTGCTCTGCACAAACTCCACATCTCGTCCTTTATAATCATTCACTCACTTCTTTCCTGAGTTAAGGGATCCACACAGAAGATTGACTCCAGCTGTTTCCTGTATCTCTCTGTTTCACTCTCATGTCTCTCGGACTCGTTCCGGTATCTTCCAGTTTCATTCCTGTATCGCGCCAGTTCCCCCTCCTTCTCCTCCAGTCTGTTCTCCCAGTCAGTGCTGGTCCTCCACACTGCAGGTCACACCCACAGGCCAGTTGGTCAACTCAATTCAATTACTCACTGAGTGTGTAATTATACTGCAAAAGCCCCAAATAAACTCCAATGTAAAATGTTGCTATTTATATGAAAATGATTATTGTATATTAATTAATTTTTCATCATACATATTACCTTCACAAATTAGGCTGGTGTTTATTCTCTTAGTGCACTAGACAATGGGTTCTGTCCTTGTAGTTTGCATGACTCATGGGAATGCCTATTAAGTAGGCTGATCAGATTGTTTTCTATCAATCACTATACAGTACACAAGTACCCTGAGGCCTCTATTAACATCAATTTTCTGGTTCATTCAAATTCTACACATATTTCTAAAGATCCTTTACAGAAAGGAGAGTAGTGCCAGTGTAAGTATTAGTGTCACTCTCACTACTACATCTACGTTAGTGATACACAACCCCTGTACGTACTGTAGATGGTCAGCAGGAAACAGCCCATAGCAACAGAGGTGAAAGTACCAAGAATGGCCAAATGACGACAGCCTGGTGAGCCCTTCCAGGAAACCACAACTCTGAAAATACATCTCTGCAAAGGTCTCTCCACCGTGGTGAAGACACCACAAAATGTTCCTTTCTACAGCAACAAGGAAACAGGATACGCCTGCCGCCTAAAGTGACTTGTCCTCACAGCACAGTGCCAAGATCATTAAACTGCAAAGATCTGCGGATTCCTTATTGCTGAGCTTGTCGAGTGACGGACTTGAAGTAGAAAGCGTGCTAATGACAATCCAGAATCATAAGAGACAGAACAGACTGTCCTCAGATCTAGGATAATTGTAAATGTTTGTGTAGATATAAAGGACTATCACTCACAGACGGTCCCCAGGGCGATGACTGTGCCCAATAAGATACACACTTTTACTCCCAGGGTGATCAGGACACAGCTTCTACACCTGGACTGGGCTAGAGAAACAAGGAGAGAGGCAGCTTTAAGTGAACTGAGAAAGACAAGGATTATGGGAAACCCATCAGGACTCCAGTTTAGAATGAGCAGCCGCCCACTCAGCAGATAACAACTGAGAAGTTCACTCTTAATGAGAGAGTTCCTGTAAGCCCGACCAACCTCGCTGACGTTCATTGATTGCAACACATAGCAGGCATTAAAAAAAACACACTGAGTCGGACGTAAAATAAAACCAAACATGAGAAATACTTTTGAATAACGCATTGATAAAAATTATATGCCATAAAAAGCAGAATATGAATTGTATCATAGTATAATATTTCATACTGTTATACAACATTACAAATATGATAAGAATATAACTGTACTGTATATGAGAGATAATGATATATTGATAATACTAATAATCAATAATAATATAACTGTCTAATTGCATGCATTGACTGGCCAAGGTCAAGATGGAAGTTGTTCTACCTATGAAGATGATTTTGAATGATCTTTGCGCAGATGTACAGTAAATGACTGATTATTATTATTCTTTAGTTTGCTGCTCATGTGTGTCTTTGATGTTAGGGTTAGGTAAGAATTTCCTTCTCATAGTTATATGGCAGCTATGAGCAGTTGGTTTCAGGGTATTTGAAAGACTCAGCCTTGCTTGTACGATCAGTGATCGTTGAAATTAAATTTCTCAACTCTATCTCGCATACGTTACGCCATTGCTTGGAGGAAACTTCATTGCTAATATAGCATCCCAATTCAAGTGTACTACAGTGGCCTTGTAACTGTGTATGACTGTCCTCAGTCATTTCTTTCTGTCTATTCCAAAATGTGCCCTCAGGCAGGTGACAGACAACAGAATCAGACAGACAATATCACAACTTACAGTGCAGCGGACAGAAAGTATTACAGTTTTGAAGTGTAGCAGACAGACAGTATCACAGTGTTGCAGTGTGTACAGGCAGTATCTGCAGTATTAAACTGTAACAAAGTGCTCATTTAGAGCTAAACTCACCGTAAGGCAGTATCGGAGATAAGGTGATAGTTGGGTCCTCATTTCTGGGAACTCTGGAAAATTTGATGTCAGCATATGTCACATCATCAGCCATTGTCTATCTAATTATTTCTCTCTATTTAGAAATCAAGACCATCTCCCCATCAGGGAATCTCTTTGACTCTCAGGCTCATTCCATTTCTGTCCATCTCTTCCTTAAACTCTTTTAAACTGCAGCGCAACCAGAGTTAGAGGAAGAGACACACAATGAGGAAGAGACAGAGAGGAGGGGCTTCCTGTATTCTAATAGTTCAATTTCACTATGATCTGACAGACTCAGGGTGAGTGTCCTGCTGTCTCCCTGCCAGAGACTCAGGGTGAGTGTGCAGCTGTCTCACTGACAGAGGCTCAGTGTGAGTGTCCATCTGTCTCACTGACAGAGGCTCAGTGTGAGTGTCCAGCTTTCTCACTGCCAGAGACTCAGTGTGAGTGTCCAGCTGTCTCACACTGCTAGTGTACTAATGTGTGTAATGGGTCACCTGTCTCTAGTTCTCTCCAGTTGAACCACTTGTAGACAAATTGCCCTTGATCAGACAGTGTATTACTCACCACAGTCATAGCTATGGGAATAGTCTTTGAGTCCAACAGTCTCACCTCCTGTCACCTGTTCTTTGAACTCCAGCATCTTTAAGACAAACTTAATTCTGAAAAATGTACAGGTATATTACTGCTATTCTTATCTTTACGCTTGGAATGTTATAGATTTATCTCTCAGTAGAACGATAAGTGGTCATACCGTATGAAGGCTGATTTAAGTCTTTAAATGATTCATTTAAGCCATCTCCTACAACAACACCTGTACTCTGAGGTGAAAATGTAGCTCTGTCATTTTATAAAAACATAATACAAGGGGGGTACAGCAATGAGCGAGTCTCTTTGTGTGATATATATCAAACCACAAATCTGTTTCCTGGATATCTGAAGTTTGGTATTTTTAGCTCTCTTGACACTCTCTTGAGTGAGTTTCTTACATCACATAACGCATATGTGATGGTGATTGTGGTAGTGACCTCTACACTGCACATGTAGGAGGAGAAAGACCTACGTACCTCACCACTGGTAAAGATGGATCACTTTTCATAAAGTAAAAAAAACGTAATATAATCAGAAGGAGCACGTAAAGACCTTTCCAAAATAACCACAGTTAGTAACCGAATGAAAGACTTTGATGCTTAAAATGTTTACGAAGAAAGTGGAATACTGTTGTGTATTTTTTAATTGAACTACCACTACCAGTCGAACGTACAGAGACATTATGCTCCTCTTATTTTTTATGCTCAGCTACCAAAATTTCCCTTTAGTTGTAAAATTCCATATTGAAATTTAATATTAAGCGGATTTAAACGTGCACGGTAAAGAGATCAAACGAAGCAATCGTTGCACTAACAACCAATGCACCACGCGCGCCACCTGTCGGTCATTTTGGCCAACCAATCACGTGCTGCGGTATTCCGCGCTCATCTGCAGGTAATTTCGCGCAGTACGGCGTTTCACCTCACGCTTGGAATGGCTGCATCTGTACCTCACCGCTGGGAAAGATGGCCTGCTGGGATTCGGCGAACACTTTCACTGCTGGGATCTGTGCAAATGCCTGGAGCAGCACATCGAGTAAATTGGATCGCTGTAGCTGTTTTCACGTCTGCCTTCCAAGCAAACTCTGCTGACGGCACTTTGCTTTGCAGTGCTGCTCTTGCAAGTCTGAACTTTTCAAGAGTTTGCACGCTGGCCAGTTAAACGAACCTCTCGGTGCATTCTCTACAAGGTCTCATGTCCCGTAAAGAGAATTCCAATGATGTAGAGTATACAGTATATGAGCATATAAACCACATGAAGGACCCAGTTGTATTTACAGTGTGTATATGTGTAACTGTTACCATTAAGATTTCTGTGACAATATCTAGCACTCATTGCAAACAGGCCACAAGCAGATCTTACAACACACTGAAACTTCAGCTCCCCCAGATTGCTGTCTTTGTTGTCTACTTTACTTCACAGTGCTTAGATTTTTCTCTTATAGGTCATGAAGGACTTGTTTCCAGTTTTGATCATGCTTATCTAAGGGCAGCGTTTTCAGGCGTCCTGAGAACGAGGATGTAAAAAATGACAGGAAACGGTTTGTTTCTCTCTCTCTTCGAACCGCAGTAGGCAGGGGGTTTGCATAGTAGCAGTGTTTTAAGAACTTAGTTTGGGTTTAATATTCTGTTAATTGTTCTTGTGTCTTTTCTTTTATTTTCTCCAGATACAGGGCTCTGCGTGCCTGCCTCCAATAAGTCTGTAGGTCTCAGATAACGGTGAGTTTGTGCTGCATTCCATCTGTAACAATATCTGAACACTTGTGTCCTGTTAGATTAGCTCAGCCTTTCTGATGTGGACTCAACTTGATTGAGGTATTATTAGTGGAATTACAACATATTATTCATGCATGTTTTATATTTATCATTCTTCATACTAAAATTAATAATTAATAAATGATATTAAAGTAGAGATTAGTGATTGGTTGTTGTTAAGATGATATAAACTATAGTTTATACATTATTGATTAGTCACTGATAGAGACGGCTATAATTTAAACAGTGCTGCTAATGTGAGTGAAGTTGATACAGTATGTCCTGTTGGTGTGACCAGGGGAGATAATTGACTCACTGGACGTCCGGCTGGGCTCTGATCCCCCATCCCCACTAACAGTCTGACCCCTCGGACGCGGGACAACTGGCAAATCCTGAAGCCACACCACGAGACAGGAGAGGGGCGGGCACAGAAGACAACCGCAAATCAGGACGTCATTCGGAAATCAGTTCCTCTTGCACACTTCCTGCAGAGGCTTTCAAGAACGAAGAGATGGAGCCAGAAGAGCCGGCTACACCTCACTCCTCGTCTCCAGGGGATGGGAGGGACCCGGACCCCCACATGACGAAGGACACCCAGACAGACCCCCCTGGAGCTGCACCAAACCGCCAGAGCTTAACCATCGCCACTACATCCAAGCACAAGGTCTTTCATTTGAAGTGAAGGTCTTCAAATGCAGCAGACAGCAAACCGACATAAAAAATGAAACTAGGGCTTTGAGTGAAGGTTGTAACTTTGATTTTTCTTTCTAAATATACAGAACTGATGACAGTTACTTCAGTACATCTAGATTAATATACAGTATATTATTTATGTAGTGAATATTTTATCTGTCAAGGAAAACGGCTCATTTAATAAATCTAAATACAGCTGTTTAAAAATCAGTCATGTAGAGAAATATCAAAGAGAGCTACCGAACTTGGAATTGGAGAGACAGCTGATGATAAGAAAAGGACCTGTTCCTGGAGGGGGCAGTGTGTGTCTGCAGCAGGGCTGTCCAGTCCTGGTCCTGGAGGGGTCAGTCAGTGTGTCTGCAGCAGGGCTGTCCAGTCCCGGTCCTGGAGGGGTCAGTGTGTCTGCAGCAGGGCTGTCCAGTCCTGGTCCTGGAGGGGGCAGTGTGTGTCTGCAGCAGGGCTGTCCAGTCCTGGTCCTGGAGGGGTCAGTGTGTGTCTGCAGCAGGGCTGTCCAGTCCTGGTCCTGGAGGGGGCAGTGTGTGTCTGCAGCAGGGCTGTCCAGTCCTGGTCCTGGACGGGTCACTGTGTGTTTGCAGCAGGGCTGTCCAGTCCCTGTCCTGGAGGGGTCAGTGTGTGTCTGCAGCAGGGCTGTTCAGTCCTGGTCCTGGAGGGGTCAGTCAGTGTGTCTGCAGCAGGGCTGTCCAGTCCTGGTCCTGGACGGGTCAGTGTGTGTTTGCAGCAGGGCTGTCTAGTCCCGGTCCTGGAGGGCTCAGTGTGTGTCTGCAGGAGTGTGTAGTCCTGGTCTTAGACAGCATTTAGGATTCTTTAGGTCTCTCCAAAAGACCAGCTTGTGAAGGCCTGACTGATGCTTTTCAATTGGTCCAGTTAAGCCAGTAATGAGCTGATTTACATTATGAATAGCCGAGTAAGAAAGAAAACCATCATTAGTGCTCTACCAGTACTGCCTCAGCTCTATATACAGTATTTTTACAGTATTTATTATTTCACCTGATTGCATTGGTTACATGATTCATAACACAACTGGCTGCACTGACATGATGACCTACAGGTAACGGAAGCCCAGTTCTGTCCCTGTCACCTTAGATCTTCTTCACTTGCCTCCTGAACACTGAAGCCACACTCATCCTTGTCTTCTGACTGCCCTGTATAGCTAATATATATACTTCACTATATCCCATGGGTTCTATCCAGCAGAAGGATGGCTGTTAACCTCATATTCACAGCACAGGTCTGTGCAAAGACCAGATGAAGAATCGCCCTACTATACTTGCAAGAACTACTCGAGGAGCGTCAGCTGTGCGGTCAACCTTATCACTGGTACCTGGTATCACACATTTGTGCACCTTGTAACTGGAGTACCGATCAGACACCAACCTTCTGGACCTGCGTCCTGGCGAGGACACTGCCGCCGAAGATCTGCAGGGGCTTGCTCTGGCGCCGCACTCATTCCCCCTGCAGGTGGACCAGTGAAAGGTCACATGGGGGTTGTGGCCAACGGACCTCGCCGCGAGCCGACTCTGCTCTCTGGCGGAGGAACAGCAAGACGTCTTCCCAAGCCCTCAGGCAGGCCCACGCGGCGACCTTGTGCTCCTGATCTTATCGCCGTGCGCAAGTCATGGGGGGGGGGGAGGACATTTACTGCCCCCACCCCGCGTCACAGATTTCAATGTACCGCCAGGGCAGTCATGGAGCCAGCAGGACAGCGCATTGACAGACGTATGGGCCAAGAGATTGACAATGAAAACTGATGAATTATGGGAGAGAGGTGCTTTTTTGCTCTTGCCTCAGAGGTGGCAAGACCTCTTACTCCTGGCGAGGGTCAGGGTGGTTAACAGAGTAGACCAGACTTCCCTTTCTCCAGGAAGAATCTCCAGGGGGATTCACAGGCATCATATATTCTGTAGATATAATCCCACCAACATGTCCCGGATCTTCCCAGTGGGCCGTTCCTGGTACACCCCCATCCTTACCAGACGAATGAACCCCGCAACTCAGTGAAGACGTAGCCCAGCAGCCCTATAGAGAAAACTCATTTCCAAAGCTCATATCCACAATCCCACCCAGAGCTCGAGACCAGGGACGAGAACAGGGACATAGCTCAAAAGCTTCATCCGAAAACTCAACTTTCACTTCACCGCCGTAGGTCGGTACAGTGCCTGCATTCCTGCAGCTGTAAATGCTCATGTAAATGTAGATGTTCTATCTAACAAGGAAGCAGGATCCATCCCACAGTTGAACTGCTCTACGTTAACGGCCTGAATATTTGCACATGAGATGTTAAGAGACGTATCATGGCAGTTTGGATTGCGTTGTTGTATCAGAACATTTTACTCTCACTCCTGACACATTTTCCATGAACCTCTGTTGTTCAGTGATCTTGAATCGGCTAGCTTCTGGAAACCCACTGAACCACCACAGTAGGTGGTGTCCACGATCGTAGGACTTTCAGTCTGTCCCCATGGTAGAAACGTGTCCTGTAAGAGACGGACCATGACGCCTGGACCAGGGTGGGACGGGAGAGACGAGGTGGGGGTTGGAGGGAGGAGTCACAGCAGAAAACGAGCGCTGTCGTTGGTGCTGCTAGGGAGGTGAGCCGGCCAGCTGGAAGAGCCTCTTAACCACAGCGCTCTAAATAGGTCAGGTGATGGAACAGCCCCCCGCTCTGAGCAGGGCTGCTGGTAAGGCTGACCGCTGAGAGGTGAGAACAGGTCTGCGCTCTGCGGGCGGACTGCTGCTCTGTCACGAGGACGCTTTCAGAAGAGCAGACATCTCGGCGACGTGTGTGACTGCTTGTTTGCTAAAACACAGCTGGCTGCAGCGGAAATGCCCAGAAGCAATAGATCTTGACCCAGGAGTTATCCATTGCAATGAAACCCATTAAGAATTTCGCCCCAGGGCTGAACGCTGTCCTCTACCCTCGAGTGCGACTGGCGCTTTGTGTAAGGGCTGTGTGCATGGTCACACAGTGAGCACTGCAGAATCCTTCTGAGAGATCAAAGGAAACTGAAAGAGCTAGGTCTCGGAAATGATCTGGAATGGAAGACAGTATTAAAAGACTGTCTGCAGAAACAGCCTCTCACACTGCAGATACACACTCAGAGCTCCAGTCCTGCACTGCTCCAGCCTCTCACACTGCAGATACACACTCAGAGCTCCAGTCCTGCACTGCTCCAGCCTCTCACACTGCAGATACACACTCAGAGCTCCAGTCCTGCACTGCTCCAGCCTCACACTGCAGATATACACTCAGAGCTCCAGTCCTGCACTGCTCCAGCCTCTCACACTGCAGATACACACTCAGAGCTCGAGTCCTGCACTGCTCCAGCCTCTCACACAGATACACACTCAGAGCTCCAGTCCTGCACTGCTCCAGCCTCTCACAGAGCAGAGACACACTCAGAGCTCCAGTCCTGCACTGCTCCAGCCTCTCACACTGCAGATACACACTCAGAGCTCCAGTCCTGCACTGCTCCAGCCTCTCACCCTGCAGATACACACTCAGAGCCCCAGTCCTGCACTGCTCCAGCCTCTCACACTGCAGATACACACTCAGAGCTCCAGTCCTGCACTGCTCCAGCCTCTCACACTGCAGATACACACTCAGAGCTCCAGTCCTGCACTGCTCCAGCCTCTCACACTGCAGATACACACTCAGAGCTCCAGTCCTGCACTGCTCAAGCCTCTCACACTGCAGATACACACTCAGAGCTCCAGTCCTGCACTGCTCCAGCCTCTCACACTGCAGATACACACTCAGAGCTCCAGTCCTGCACTGCTCCAGCCTCTCACAGAGCAGATATACACTCAGAGCCCCAGTCCTACACTGCTCCAGCCTCTCACACTGCAGATACACACTCAGAGCTCCAGTCCTGCACTGCTCCAGCCTCTCACACTGCAGATACACACTCAGAGCTCCAGTCCTGCACTGCTCCAGCCTCTCACAGAGCAGATATACACTCAGAGCTCCAGTCCTGCACTGCTCCAGCCTCACACTGCAGATATACACTCAGAGCTCCACTCCTGCACTGCTCCAGCCTCTCACACTGCAGATACACACTCAGAGCTCCAGTCCTGCACTGCTCCAGCCTCTCACACTGCAGATACACACTCAGAGCTCCAGTCCTGCACTGCTCCAGCCTCTCACACTGCAGATACACACTCAGAGCTCCAGTCCTGCACTGCTCCAGCCTCTCACCCTGCAGATATACACTCAGAGCTCCAGTCCTGCACTGCTCCAGCCTCTCACACTGCAGATACACACTCAGAGCTCCAGTCCTGCACTGCTCCAGCCTCTCACCCTGCAGATATACACTCAGAGCTCCAGTCCTGCACTGCTCCAGCCTCTCACACTGCAGATACACACTCAGAGCTCCAGTCCTGCACTGCTCCAGCCTCTCACACTGCAGATACACACTCAGAGCTCCAGTCCTGCACTGCTCCAGCCTCTCACACTGCAGATACACACTCAGAGCTCCAGTCCTGCACTGCTCCAGCCTCACACTGCAGATACACACTCAGAGCTCCAGTCCTGCACTGCTCCAGCCTCTCACACTGCAGATACACACTCAGAGCTCCAGTCCTGCACTGCTCCAGCCTCTCACCCTGCAGATATACACTCAGAGCTCCAGTCCTGCACTGCTCCAGCCTCTCACACTGCAGATACACACTCAGAGCTCCAGTCCTGCACTGCTCCAGCCTCTCACCCTGCAGATATACACTCAGAGCTCCAGTCCTGCACTGCTCCAGCCTCTCACCCTGCAGATATACACTCAGAGCTCCAGTCCTGCACTGCTCCAGCCTCTCACACTGCAGATACACACTCAGAGCTCCAGTCCTGCACTGCTCCAGCCTCTCACCCTGCAGATATACACTCAGAGCTCCAGTCCTGCACTGCTCCAGCCTCTCACACTGCAGATATACACTCAGAGCCCCAGTCCTGATCTGCTCCAGCCTCTCTCACACAGAGACACACTCAGATCCCTGCATTCATTTTCAAAGGCTTTTTCTCCTGTCCCTAACTTACGTGTATATGGTGAGCGTCTCAACTCAGGTAGGTGAGTCTCTTGGATGATGATATTTTTTTGCTCAGCTAAATAGGGCAGGTATTGGTCACAGGCAGGGAAAGACCCGATGAGTCTGTTTAAGATTATGAAGACTGTTGTTTACTCATCTCCAGAAGACTGTGAAATCGATTTGTGCTTCTTTTTCTTCTCTGGGGCAAAACAGAATGCATACAGACACTTCACATAGAAATAAACTCAGGTTTATCACATGATGAACAAAGATAAGACTACCAAGGAAGAGAGAGTGAAAACAAAGGCTGTGAGAATTGTTGGCGGCATTTTGGAAGTGCCAACAAAAATGAAAAACATCAATCAAGCTCTTCCTTGGAGAGTGTAAGAGCAGGGGGAATAAAACCAATCAAAAAATACAACTGACAGGGAGTACTGGTTCAAAGCACTGAAAGTCAAGACAGATGGGCAAAATGGTACAAAACTCCAGGAGGCTCGATGATTCCTCACTCAACTCTCTGCCCAGGAGACTGTTTGTCTTTCTCCTTCACACAATTTCACGCACTCCCTCACATCCTACTCCAGTCTCCCTCAAGTCCTGATCGCAGACTGCGGAGGCAGCCACACTTTCCCAGACTCCCCCTCACAGATCCAGGGATAATGTTTCGTGCACACAGCTGCAGAAAAAGAGATCCTGTTCGAAGTCCGGATTCCTTTGGCACATTTCCCACGATCATACTCAACACCTTCCTGACTCACTGAGCCCCTGTGAGAGAGGAGAGCAGAGTCACTGAGACAGTCTGGTCACCCCAGTGCACAAGATTATAATCACTCTCACAAGTGATTGTCCCTCTGTGTGTGAGGGAGAGCTCTTCATACAGACTCCCATCATCGCCACACTTACATTGATCTGTCCAGAGATCCACTATCCACCCAGCTCCACACACCATTCTCCATCCTGCTCAGGCCAATCCAGTACTCATAGCTTTGTAATAGATTCTTCAGACTCATCTGTAGAGAAACACATCTCAGTCAGTTCAACATGGACACAAAATATCACACCGTGTCTGTTTTTGTGATGCTCTATTCCTCACCATTTCTTTCTCATCATTGATCTCCAGCAGCTGAGCTCCCACTGATGAACAGAACTGACTCGCAGACTCCCAGGCTCTCCGGTCTGTAGAGACGTAGTAACATCTTCCACTGTCTCCCCCCTTCCATCCCTCTGGACAGCACTGCTGCTCTGTACAGACAGACACACAGGAATCACCTGGATTACTACTGACTGAGCCTCTGGGACTCATCAGGACTCTCCTCTTTGCCAGTCTATAATAATCACTCACTTCTCTCATTATTAAAGGGGTCAACACAGAAGACAGACTCCAGCTTTTTTCTGAACTTCTCAGCTTCTAGTCTGTATGTCTGTGCTTCACGACTGTATCTCTCAGTCTCATTCCTGCACATCTCCAGGTGCAGCTCCTCCAGCCCGCAGTCCCTCTCTGTGCTCTTCCTCCACACTGTAAATTGCAAAACAGGGAGCTCAGATATAGCGCACAATTGTGGACCTACAGTATCTATTCTCGTGATCACAAGGGGCAGAACACAGAACACTGACTGTAATACAACCACAGGCAATATCATTCAGGTCCAGCTGCTCGTGTTCACATGACATGAGCATATGTCGCAAAGGAACAAGTAAAGGTTGAATCCCTGCTGAAAAAAGAGAAGAAAAGAAACAG